>NW_016807975.1:1193324-1215682 GCF_001698545.2 Rhinopithecus bieti
TTTTTTTTTTTTTTTTTTTTTTTTTTTTTTTTTACTTTTATCTTCCTTGATGCCCATGGTGGTTTGACTATGTTTTAAGGAGGGTTCAGGAGACCAGCTTCAATTCTGAAAGATTTCAGCAGATCAAGACTCAGGTCAGCACTCCTTGCCTGTGTGCACTAACTCTAGGGGGCTGGTATAAAGGCCCTTATGTGGTTCTCTGGACCCTCAGAGTTAGACACCTGCTGCACTGGAGGGGACTAGGTGTTCCCATTCTGCTGACCTCCCCCTTCCAAAGGAGGGTGCTGGCCAAAGGACTTCATCAAGTGGTGGCAATGGGTTCCATGATCACTCACTCATGCCAGCAGTCATGACAGTGCAGTGGGGGTGCACATGTCTTGGCTGGGATGGGTCACTGGCTGGGGTAGGGCACTTAGATTTTGCATGCACTGTATACTGGCAAAATAGTTGGGGTTGTATTTTAGGCTATAATCCAATATATGGTGCATAAAAGTATTAGCCAGCAGATAGGCTATTACTCTGCTGCATAGCTCTTTTGTGTTTTGGTGCAGTTGGCAGTATTGCTCTGTGGTATAGGTGGAGAAGGATGATCCCCTCACCCAGCCTGCTCCTGGACTTGAAGGAATCCACTGTGATCACTGACTCCATGTGCACATTTATTTTGTTGGGTGTTCTGGTCCACAGGGCTCCCTCAAGCAGGCATCATGGTTGGCAGACAAGCTGTGTCCTCTGCCACCCTGTGAACCTGGGCATCTCACCTGTTTCGGTAACCTGAGAATGAGGGCTCTCCCCAAACCAGGAAGTCCTTCTCAACTAGGAAGTGCGGGGTTAGGCGAGGGTCACCTAATACGTTGTCTGAGTGCTTCTGAGACGGAACATGGTGTTGCACCTGCACACAGAGTTCAGGCAGTAGTGAGATAACTGGACTGGAAGTTCTAACAGGTGTGACCCATCTGGTTATGAGAGGCAGGATCGGGTGAATTTGCCTACCCTGTTGTCTGGGTGTTTCCTGGGGCAACAAGAGACTGTACCTGCTGGCTGAGTTTACATAGAAGTGAAACCACTGGGCTGGAAGCTCTGGCAGGTGTGGCCCACCTGGCTACTAGTGGTGGGGGTGAGTGACATACATCCTGCCATCTGGGTGTTTTCTAGGGCAGCAGGAGGCTGTGGCAGAAGCCTTCTGTTCACTTCTAGACTGGAAGCTGACCCCGAGTCCCTTGTCTGACGAGGGAGCAATAGCAGTTTTACTGCTCTCAAGCTCCACAACTGCAGCCTCTACTGGGGCTATTACACTGGTCCCAATCTGTTCCAGGGACCAAGGCTTGTAGAAGTCCCCTTGGACTTGAGAGTTGCCAACTCCAAAAGTCTCTGTGGCTCTCTGCCTTAGTTCAGAAGCATGAGGGAGATGTGTGTGTGTGCCAGGGTGTTTCTCCCATTCCCAGATTTGTACAGGTCCTGTGGAGAGTGTGAATGCCCCAGGGAGTTCTCATTTACTCTTAACCTTGTTTCATGTTTTCAGGAGCTTCTTCTGGCTCCACATTGATCCCAGATAGGCTTCTGCTCAGCTTTGCTCCTCTCTGCCCACTGTGTCCCTTTGGTGTCTTGATGGATCTCAATGTGGTTTCTTAGACAATTGGCTTGTAGGTTCAGTGTTCACTAGCCCTTTGTTTCTTCTCTGTGAGAGCAGCACACATGAGCTGCTTCTAGTCTGCCACCTGCACCCAACACTTCTGTGCTCATTTGATAAACTGTTATCTGAAGGAGGTTTGCTTTTGATGGGAGGAGGCAGCCCTATTTATTTGAATGACCTCTTTCAAAATGATGAACTTTGGTTTTATACATTGAAATAAATATTTTTTTCTCCTTTCTGCAACACTTTAAAAACTATTTTATTGATTTCTGAGCATTTGAGGAAATGGTAGAAATCCGTAAGAAAATTATTTTAAGTCCTTGTTTTCAGTTACTGCTATGTTTTTTAAGAGTAATATGCAGACTAGTAAACTTAAAAGACACAATTGGTTTTAAGGCAGAGTCAAGTTAATCAGTTTTATATCCAAAATTACTGTGGACGTATAAGCCAGGGGCTAATAAAGTTTACTTTTATTATTTAATTCACTCCACAGACAAATTCAATGTATGTATTTTACTGTTATAAATGGAGTTAACTTCTCTATATATGATCATTAGCATCTTAAATGTGGGTTATTCTATTAAAAAACAAATTTCACATTAAGTATTTCAGTAGTATGGTTAGTCAAAATGAAAGGTTGTTGGACAGGTTTGTTTGTTTGTTGTTTTTTGAAATTAGTAACTTTCTGAAATGGAGAATACCTGTAGAATTTGAAAAAAAAAAAAAAACTCCAAACATTTCATGGCCCATAAAGTAATGCCCCTCATCTAAAAAAAAAAAAAAAAAAAAAAAAAAAGTAATAATTCATTGCCAAAGTGGACCCTCGTCTGATTCCTTTATTTTTCACATTCTCTTTATTGAGGTAGCTTTTACATAGTGACAATTTCTATTCTCTAAAATAGGGCTCATTATTTCCAGTATTCTCCCAGGAGATTTAAAAATATTCTTGATTTCAGAAAAAGGAGATCAAAGATCACCTCCCAAAGTATTCCCCAGAACAGTAATTTAACTAGAACACATTTCTCTCCTAAAATAGCTGGAAGGCAATATGCTTTAGTAGAGAAACACTAGTCTAGTTGTCAGGGGATGTGAGATATTATTTCAGGTCAAGAGCTATAGAATTTGTTTCTTCATCTGAATCTTTTTTTTTTTTTTTCTGGTTTTTACCCTCGTAAGTTTTATTCAAGGAAGAGATTATTCCTACCTTGTCAAAATAAATTTGAAATGGTCTAGTAGAAATATCCACAAATATTTTAGCTTTTAGATTGGTGAATTTGAACATATAGATGCTTAGTTTTTTTATCTTAACCTGATTAAAAGCGTTTTGAGATTTCAGAGTAACTATTTTCTGCTGCTCTGAGGCTTTCATTTCAGGGTTAGCTTTTCTGGTCTAATTAACCGTAGACACAAAAGGAGTGTAGTTAATAACTACACTATGTGATTTTGTTTGCAAACAATTAAAAATACTTTTTTAAGTAGAGAAGAAATTTGTCAAAATGACATTTTTAAAAAAAAATCACTTCATTCACGGGACGATCAAGGGACAGTCTCAGAAAAGGAGAAAGAATACATGGAGGCAAAAGTCATGCCGCAAAACTAGCCTGCTGAGGAAAACAGTGGCATCAGAGGAGACTAAAACAGCAGGTTGCTCCACTATGACTGCTTTTCTTGGAAACTACATTTAGTGGCCACCACTTCTGCCTCTTTCTGATTCAACCATCTCTGCTTCTTTCATCACTGGCTTCCAATTTGGAATCTTGGCCAGACACAGACAGGTATCTATCTCTTTCTGAGTGGTCCTTGAAGGTCTCCTGCTGAAATTATAATCTTTGCAAACCATGAAACTGTCATTTTCTTCTCAAGAGAGGAACAGCCTGTTGCATGAAAACATCTGAAAATACATTTTGTCTTCATTTCTGGGCTGCTAGTGACCCATTAGGGTACACACTACACGATGATGAAGTGACAATAGTTTATAAGTCACTGAATGGTGTTTATATTATAATTTGACTTATAATTTGAATAGTTAATATGAAAAACATTTAAGTATGGTGAAGCAATTTAAGTTATAGGATGCATAATGTAAATAATACATTTCAAAGGCTTATTTTCAATTGACAACTAATAATTGTATATATTTATGGGGTACAACATGATGTTTTTATACATGTAGGTATTGTGGAATGATCAAATTAGGCTAATTAGTATATCCATTACCTCAAGTTATCAATTTTTGTGTGGTAAAAACATTTAAAATCATTTTCTAGCTATTTGAAATATTCGATATATTATTATTAACTATAGTCACCATGCTACACACTAGAAGACCAGAAAATATTTCCCCTATCTAACTGAAGGTTTGCACCCATTGACTAATGTCTCTTCTGCCCATATCCACTCTCCATCTTGGCCTCTGGTAACCATCATTCTACTCTATATTTCTATGAGTACAATTTTCTCAGATTCCACATATAAGTGAGATCATACAGTATTCGTCTCTCTGTGCCTGGCTTATTTCACTTAATATAATGCTCTCTAAGTGATTCATGTTATCACAAAGAACAAAATATTCTTTTTTTTAAAAGATGAATAATATTCATTGTACATATATCACACTTTAAAAATCTGATCATCAATCATTGATAAACATTTAGGTTATTTCCACGTGTTGGCTATTGTGAATAACTCTGTAATGAACATGGGAGTGCAGACATCTCTTTGACATACTGATCTCAATTCCTTTCTGTATATACTCAGTAGTGAGTATCATATGGTAGTCCTATTTTTAGATTTCTGAGAGACCTCCATACTATTGTCCATATAGCTGTACTAATTTCCAATCCCATCAACAGTGTATAAGCGTTCCCTTTTCTCCATGTCCCCACTACCACTTGTTATCTTTGATCTTTAATATAATAGCCAATACAATAGGTATATCATTGTGGTTTTAATTTGTATTTCTCTGATGATTAGAGATGTTGATTTTTTTTCATATATCTTTTGGTCATGTTTATGTCTTCTTTTGAGGTATGTCTACTCATTAATGCCAATTAATGTCTTGCCAATTAATATGGTTATTTGTTTCATTTTTATTGAGTAGTTTGAGTATCTTGTACATTTTGGAATATTAGGCTTTTATTTGATCTATGCTTGGTAAATATTTTATCCCAATCTGTGGGTTGTATTTTACTCTATAAATCATTTTCTTTTCTGTGCAGAAGAGTTTTAGTTTGATGCAATCCCATTTATCTATTTCAGTTTTCAATGCCTGTGTTTTCAGGTTATATTCATGAAATTACTGCCCAGACCAATATTAAGAAGACTTTCTCCTATGTTTTCTTCTAATAGTTTTATAGTTCCAGGTTTTATATTTAAAACTTATTAGTCCATTTTTACATTGCTTTAAAAAACACCCCAAACTGGGTAATGTATAAGTAAAAGAGGTTTAATTGGCTCACAGTTGTGCACGCCTGTACAAGCATGACTCCAGCATCTGCTTCTGGGAAGGGCCTCAGGAAACTTACAATCATAGAGGGAGAGAAGTGGAGATGGTACATAACATGGCAAGAGCAGGAGCAAGGCAGGGGTGGGATGACACATTCTTATAAAAAATCAGATCTTTTGGAATACAGAGCAAGAACTCACTCATCATGAGGACAGCCACAAGCCACTCACAAGGGATCTACCCACATGACCCAAACACCTCCCGCCAGGCCCTACCTCTAACACAGGGAATTACATTTCAACATGAGATTTGGAAAGAACAAACATCCAAACTATATCAATTCTTTAGTCCATTTTGAGTTGATTTTTGTATAAGGAGTGAAATAAGGCTCCATTTTCATCAACTATATGTGAATACCCAGTTTTCCCCAACCTAATTTTTTTAACAGAGTGCCCTTCCCATTGTGTGTTATTTGCACCTTTGTCAAAAATCAATTTACTATAGTTGTGTGGGTTTATTTCTGGGCTTTCTATCCTATTCTGTTGGTTGATGTGTCTGTTTTTATGCCAGTATCATGCTGTTTTGATTACTATCATTTTGTAATAGACTTTGAAATACCCTAGAGTGGTACCTCAAGCTTTGTTCCTTTGGGTAAAGATCATTTTGTTTATGCAGGGTCTTTTGTGGTTCTACATATATTTTAGGATATTTTTCTATATTTGTGACAAATATTGAAATTTTCATAGGAATTTCAGTGAATCTGAAGATCACTTTAGGTAGTATGGACATTTTAACAATATTAATTATTATAATTCATGAACACAAGACAGGAAAGATACATCCTGGATCAATAAATGTAATAATTCCATGAGCAATAGCAGCCTTAGAAGAGAAAATGTTGCTCATCTATTTTTCATGTTGACTAGATAATAATGGTATTCTTCTTCCTTAAGTTTTGCCCTAATACTTGTCGTTTGAATTGATATTGAGGTCAATATAAAAAGAGGTATATTACTTTTTATTCTGATTGTAATTCTATCTTATTTACTTACATGGTAAAATGTCTACCTTTTAAAGACAATTTATTTACTATTTGTTGCCTTTAATAATGAGGTGATTTTTCTATAATTAGATAATAATATATGTCGTGCGCACAGGTAAAAATTAAGACATGACATGACTATTATTAGTACTTTTAATAAATAATATAACACCTTTTCTACAGCAGAGCATTAGGAAAAGGAATGGAAGGCTGAAGGACAAGAACATTGGAATATTAAATAGGATTAAAAGGGACTTCCTATTTTTCTATATCCAAGAGAAATGGAAAGAGATATAGTAAGGAATTATAGAAAAAGAAATTGAATGTCTCTTCTATTAATTTGTGACTTTTTGAAAAGATAGTGCCTTGATCAGAAGAAATAGGCTAGATGAGTGATTGCCACCATATAATTCATTTTCTCAGATAGATGTTAAGTAAAGAAAACCAGTCAAGACACAGCACCTAAAGGAAAAAAGGGAGAAAATGATTTTGTAAGTATTGAGAAGAAGAAAGAGAAGTCCTAAGCTTTGATTTTTGGAGTAACTTATCATCGAGGTCACTTCTGCTCCACTATGGAAATAAAGTACCAATGGATTTAGAAAACAGATTTTGCAGGCTGAAGTCACTTAAAATTTGTAAGCGGCTAAATATGCAGTTTACTTTACGTATTATATAGACTTTTCTGTTTTCAGAGTTTATAAAATGCCTTATAAAAAGGGATTTATTGAGGCCGGGGGCGGTGGCGCAAGCCTGTAATCCCAGCACTTTGGGAGGCCGAGACAGGCGGATCACAAGGTCAGGAGATCGAGACCATCCTGGCTAACATGGTGAAACCCCGTATCTACTAAAAAATACAAAAAACTAGCCAGGCGAGGTGGCGGGCGCCTGTAGTTCCAGCTACTCAGGAGGCTGAGGCAGGAGAATGGCATAAACCCGGGAGGTGGAGCTTGCAGTGAGCTGAGATTTGGCCACTGCACTCTAGCCCGGGCGACAGAGCGAGACTCCGTCTCAAAAAAAAAAAAAAAAAAAAAAGGGATTTATTTCCTTTTCAGTTCTTCCCAGAAATGCTGAGAAAATAGAAATATGAAACCTAAGGCAATAGAAATTTCACAAAATTAATTTGCTAGAGTGTTTTTCAAACTTATAAATATAGGGTTGTGACATTTACATTAACGCTTTTGGAGGTTAAGAGGAGACCTCCAACTATAGTTAGAAACCATTACACTTTGAGAATATTGATTGAGGGGTGATAAAACATGACGTGTGTTATGAAATAACAGAGCCTTCTCAGGTGGAAGTGCCGGGACAGCAAGAGTAGGAGAACAGACAAACCACTAAAATCAGGGTTAGGCCTTCATAAAGCAACTGATATGCCCCAGCCTGCAGAGGTCTGTTTTCTTGTGTTACTCAGTGAACCAGAATTTTTTATTTTCCTGGCATTCTTAGGTGGCCATTATTGCTGTTATTCCAGCTGTGGTACCAACAAGAAATAGCAAAGGTTTTGCCTTCAGGAAGCTCTCAGTGACAACCAGGTCAGCTAAAAGATAAATTATGTGATGTGCATTTGCCCTTCCTTTTCTGTTAGTGTCTGTGTTACAGTCCATCCCACCATCACTTGGTTGACTACAGAACTTAAAACTACTTAGATTTGAATCCCTTAAATTCTCATTATCTATATATTTTATTGGCTTATTAAAGAATGTTGTTGTAAACAGGTTTCACCTTTGACTAAGGAGTAAACTGGCATTTAAATTCCGCATTGCAAGTCCTTAAATTAACATTCTAAATATTATTCCACCAATTAGCAAACCAGAATATTTCATTTTATAAAAAATTGTTATATTTTATTTCTTCTTATACCCTAAAAAACAACAACAGCAACCCAAACCTGAGTTAGGAGGCAAATTTTTGGCTATTCTTGTTAAAATATCACTTTGTTGAAGTGCAGAAAAAACCCAGAAACTGCAAGACTGTTCCAAGGTAAGTCACAAAGTACCCTGTCTCTGTTTTATAGAAAACAAGGTCCAGTAAGTTTAACAATTCTTGATATAAATCTTAGGCAGTAATTATGTCCTTTATTACTATTTGGAGTATAATGAGATGCACAAAAGTATTATGTATAATTTTGTATTTAAGTCTATGACTTAGTTATAAAAAGTACTCTTCTGTTATATTTTCCTCTGGAGTCTATTTTCCTTCTGTGATAAAGCAAATAAAGCCTCTTATACTTTAACAATAAGTATCCTGAGGTTTTCTAAAGTCCAAATGATTAGAAAATCTAACAAAGGGAAAAATTTCAGCAGACCTTGGGAAAAAATGCAGAAGTATAAAAAAGATTATATTGAGAAGAATTGGAGTTTAATATCACATTAAGCTTTGGCAACACAACCAGGGATTTACAAAAAGATAAACCAACTCTGGGTATAACAAAGCAGCACTATTTCTTTTTCTACTTACAAAATTGCTATATTGTAGTTCATCTCTTATTTGAAATCAGACTGACCATGCTGGAAATATGGAACATATCCCCCAATTTAAACAGAATACATTTATATTCTATTTAAAGATACTACTGAAACATAATAGCACAAGGATAATCTCCTTTGAGAGAGGAACAGTTATAAATACTGAAAATACTGAGAATAGCTAACAGCTACAGTTATGTATCATAGGGGGTGGAGATTAGTAGACAGATCTCTTGGAAGATTGGATTCTATTTGTGTGTCAGGAATTATTTTATTTTGTGACCTTGAGCAAGCTGCTTAAGCTCATTGTCTCATAATTTTCCATAAGCATAATGAGTATAGCACTACTTGTTCCTCCACTCCAAAGATTGATTGGAATGCTCTTTCAGAAGAGTGATGGCTTACTAATCTCATTACTATTATTTTTAATATTTCATGTCTTCCCCCTGGAATATGAAAACACTTCAACAAGGCTTTCAAGGAAAGTTATACACTAATATTCTGTGGTTATCACAAATGATAAGAGTTGATGTCCACCTTGTATAGCTATTATTAGTTATACAAATAACTAATAATAGAACCAGGCATGAATGTTCTATACAGCAATTTTGCTCATTAAATTAAACAGTTCATTTCCCAAATTTTACGCTTCATAGAAATTGCTTTTCTGCCTAATGAATCCTGTCATCAACCAAGCAATTAATTTGTCCATGGATATTCTGAGAATTGATCTGTCATAGCATTAGGTTTTCTTCTGATAGATTAAATATTGTTGATTAGAAAATCTATAGTTCTGCAATTATGTTTCCTCCTAAAGAATCAATAACAGGGGTGACTTGACCACTTAATTATTTGGAGAACTTTCCATAAAGTATCTTATGTCATGTTATTTTCCTTTACAAAGAATATAACATCGTCTAGTTAATATTATAATAAGTATCAGTTTTAGAATATTCTTAACATTAAACAGTTTGAATCATATATGCCTTGCTGCCAGAAAGGCTGAAACTAAAAGACACTAGCCTTGCAACTTCATAGTTGGCCATGGGAATAGTGCCAATCTTATTCTTTGTTCTTCTCATTCTTATTCTTAAATTTGATTGAAACATAAATAAAATTACAATGTATATTTCTGGGCTCTAGACTATTTATATACGAATTGTCCAACTTGTTCTAGATGGAAAAAAATGGTTCCTTTATAATTCTAATTTTGGAATTTGAAGTACTAGACTTCTAAATGAAATTCAGATCTATTCCTAATTTCTTCAAATAATTAATAGTATTTAATTGTATGTATTGAGCCTTTTTTGGAATTATTCATCTTTATTTCCCCAATGTGTAGAACATTATCTCAGAATAGATAACTAGTAATTATTTGAGAGAAGAATGAATGGACATGTATTCACAAGTTTATTTACAACTGGAATGTTCTAGAGTCACAAAGAACTTTCTTTCTGTACAATTTTCTTCATATTATTGTTATAATTTCAAATTCTGAGGATGCCTGCCAATTAATGTACTATATTAAAATATGTCATATAGCTTTCTAAAATTTAAAGATATTCACAAGAGAATTATGTATCAATTTCCATCACTGCTAAACTCTGCATGCTAATATTTCATGAGCCCTTACTATGTCCCAGAGATTTTTGAAGACATTATTTTATTTATGTATATATGTATTTTATGTGTGTGTGTGTGTGTGTATGTATTTTGTACAACATATTTGGTTGTTAATCCTCATAGCAACCAGGTATATTGTACAAAAAGCTACTATTTTTCTTTAGAGAGAAGGAGGAAATTTAGTCAAATCAATGGCAGGTAAGTGGCATAGACCAAGTTAAACTTAAGGACCATTTTGCTACAAATCCAGGGCTATCTTCATGTTCTTTGACTGTCGTACTTTTTTCGTCCTTCTTCCTTTAGGGTTATGAAATAATCTATAGTGGCAATTTCTGTAAGTTTGACAAGTCATCTGTCTTTTAAAATTGGGACAAGACAAGAACATTTAAAAAACTCTTTATGAAGAGGTATGGATAAAACGAAATTGGATTTTAATACATTTGTAGCCCAATCTTAACACACTGATATAGGCCCTGGAGCAGAACTGGAAGCCTGACCAGCATGTACAGTTTACCAACCCAAAGGCTTTGTACTTTAACAAATGTCTATTTGGATCCAGATAAATGACAGTGAAAGGAAAAGTGAACAGCGTCTGCTGAATTAAGAGATCAGGGTAGATCACACAGTGAGTCTCCCACTGGCTCCTACCCCACATTTTATACAAATAAAAATATAATGAACTTTAAGAGAAAACTCACATGTATGTGTGGAGACTGAGAAATAATAGCCTATTAGTTAATGGCATGCTTTTTGGAGACACACAGTCATCTCCTGGGATACAAGTTGAATCCCATGGTGTCTTAGTGTCCTCATCTGTAAAATAAAGATAATAATAGTAACCCCCTGTAAGGTGGTATGTGTTCATTTTAGTTTATTGTCTGACTTAATGCTCCTGAATTCTCAGGATAAGTACAAAGTAAGTCACAAAAGTAGGCCAAGAGAATATGTAAGGAATGTGCCAACAAGATATAATAATATTTGACTAAGAAATAGTGCAAAGAGTTTATGAACTTATTTTTGTGGTATCAAACATAATCAGTACAAGCAGGCAAGGGAAAGCCTCTCCTCTTGGCTTCTGACAATAATGATATTTATGAGAGAGCTGTTAGTTAAGGGAGTCAAATGAGGTAATATACAATGGTTGACTCATTTTAATATTAATATTTTAATCATGATCCTAATACTTTTGTGATAAACATGTTGTAGGGTTGTTTGGGATTTCAATGAGATCATATTCCTAAGTCTCTTAGCACAGTGCCAGGTAAAAGTAACAATCATACTACTTTATGATATTAATGGTATTAAATAAGATTAATATTAAAAATAATGTTAATTTACTTTTGATATATGCACAGTGTATGACTACTTTCTCAATATCTACCAATTCTTCTATATTTAACTTTTTAATTCCTCAAATTAGTAGCTTACTGTTGGCTGTCCTCAAAATACCTGATATATCAGGTAGAAAAAGCTGAACATTATATTATGAGAGGAAAACAATTAATTTGTTTAACATTTAGTAAAGTAGTTATACAAGTCTCACTACTGGGAACATTCAGCTTATATGGATATCAAAACAGATCCAGAACTCTACATTTGAAAATGAGAGGTCATCCCTGCTGTAAAACTTTATACTTTCTACTGATGGAAAAGCTCTTGGGCTCTCATCCGATTTGTGCCACCGGGTTCCTTCCCATTATTCAGGTCTCTGCTTAAATGTCACCTTCTCTAGAGTCTTTTCTGGGTAAATCTATGCAAAATATACCATTTCACTCCCTTTTCACTAATTTATATTCTTTACAGTATTATTAGTATCTGAAATGTTATTAATATGTGTGTTTATTTTCTGTTTCGCCTTCTAAATATTCGCTCCGGAGGTGTCGGTCTTTATCTCCTTTTCCCTTCACTGTTCCTTCAGTGTATTAGACTGTGGTTGACACAAGCGAGGGTTATTTATATTTGTTATTATATTTGTTATATTTATTTATATTTGTAATATTTGTCATTTTTTGATTAACAAAAATCAACATTTATTTATATTTATATTTGTTCATTATATTTATATTTAGTATTTACATTTATGTTTGTTAATTTATGATTAAATGAATGATTTTCAGCTTTAGGGCAGTTTCAAAGCTACATGACTTAGGGTAAGTATATAATGTCTTCTGAGGATGTTCTAACATTTACTTTAAAAATAAGAATAACTACCTCACAAGTGATTTATAAGCATTACATACAATTAAATTAAGTAGCCTGAACTGCGGTATCTTTCCCTTAGTAGACCCTCAGTATATGTTTGTTGCAATGGACACATAAACTACATATTTAATAAAACAATTCAGTGAGGTAGACAATATTATTTTATTAGACACACACACATTTATGTATTCATGTAAGAAACAGAAAAATCGAGGCTAAAAGGCGGCAAGCTAGTTGTTGATCATCACGCAGTCAAAAGTGATTGCATCTCAATTCTAAGCCTATTCACTCTTAACTTGAACCTCTTAACTTGCTTGCTGAGGCAAAGAGGTGACTATAGCTTCTATTTATCTACAAACTGGAAAAGGTAGTAGATAATACAAATGACTGAGGAACTCCACTAAGCTCACCAGTTCATTTCACTTTGATGGCCAATGGTCATTAAGTAGAATGGATTTAAAACAATGACCTAGAAATCAAAGGCAGTGTATAACCTATTACAAATCTCTTGAGCCATCTTGCCTGCCAACAATTTTTAAACATTCTTTTGATTTTGAAGTTGCTGTGTCATAAAATAACATTTTGGAAATTGTAGAGAAAATAATTTAGAGTGTATATAAGCTTCAAAACTTTAAATTTCACTGTAATTACTAGAGAGGAGCAATGGTAACTTCGCAAAATCCAATTACCTTTTTTTTTTTTTTTTTTTTTTTTCAGTCCAGGGATTAGAGAAACAGAGGTTTTAAGACGAAAATGGTTTATTTGTGCCTTCAATGCAAGTACATTTCTCCTCTTTCCATATCCCATTTTGAACCTTCCCTTTGTACTTTTCAGTGCTACTCATATTTTCACCCTTAATTACCATTTAACATGTAAATAATTGCATGATGATGAAAATGATACTGTGGCTTTCCCTCTTTTTCTGAGGCAGCCTTGCAGATAAATTGTGAGCGATCGATTCCTGTTGAAGTGAATAGATGGCCTAGTTTTGCTGCAATATTCAAGTTTTTCCCTCTCAGTCAATTCCCAGTGTTCCAGTGATTTATCTGCCTTTGCTAAATTTGGTGTTCATGTTCTTTTTACCAGTGGCATGGAATTTTAATTAGCTTTTGATGAAATGTATAAGGATACTTTCTAAACTAGAAATGGAGAAAAATTACATTTTTTCCTGCCTTTACATGTCAAGATTTCTGCAAGCTAGTAGAAGCTAAAAGGCATTAATAGTTTGTGTGTTTTTCACTAAATATACATAGGGTTCAAAATGTGGCAGTCTCTTGGCTATATCCTGAGAAACTGTAAATTCTAGTAGTTTTCTAAATGTAATACAATATACTGAGGAAGAAGTAAATGCCTATTTATAATTATTTTTTAATCCTAAAATAATTTTAAACATACAAAAAATGTGCAAGAATTAAACAAGAGGACTGAATATTAATTGTACAGATTTATTCATTTTTAACATTTTCCATGTTTGGTTTACTATGCTCTATTTAAAATCATATAATAGTTTTATAAACCTAAAATATTTCAGCATGCATTTTCTAAGACTAAGATTGTTTGATTACACATCCACAATACAGTTGTCAAATTCAAGAAATTTAATATCAATACACTTTTTTTCTATTCTATGTTGAATATGCCAATTTTATCAATTGTCCCAGTGATATTCCTTATAGTTACTTATTTTCCAGTATGAGATCTAATCTAGGGTTATGAATTGTATTTAGCTGTCTGTTTCTTTAACCTTGAACAGTTCTTCATATTTGTCTTTCATGCAATTTTTTCAAAAATAATATAATCAATTTTTTTCAAACATTATACCTCAAGTTGGCTATTTCTCTTATTTCCCAATAAATGGATTCAAGTTAGGCATTTGGGATGAGACATTCTATAAATGATATTGTATCTTTTCTTTGAGTATGGCATGTGATAATATATGATTTTTACTTACTCTTTTTTTTTTTTTTTTTTTTTTTTTTGAGACGGAGTCTTGCTCTGCCGCCCAGGCTGGAGTGCAGTGCAGTGGCCAGATCTCAGCTCACTGCAAGCTCCGCCTCCTGGGTTTACGCCATTCTCCTGCCTCAGCCTCCCGAGTAGCTGGGACTACAGGCGCCCGCCACCTCGCCCGGCTAGTTTTTTGTATTTTTTTTAGTAGAGACGGGGTTTCACCATGTTAGCCAGGATGGTCTCGATCTCCTGACCTCGTGATCCGCCCGTCTCGGCCTCCCAAAGTGCTGGGATTACAGGCTTGAGCCACCGCGCCCGGCCGATTTTTACTTACTCTTATTGGTGATTTTGATTTTGATTGCTTGGTGTAATAATTATCCATTATTGCCTAACCACATAGCCACAAAATTAGCGGCTTAAAATTCACACATAATTACTATGTAACAGCTTCACTGGGCGGAGAGCCTTAGCATGGCTCAACTGAGCCCTTTCTTTCTGAATCCTACATCAGTGCAATCGAGGCGTTGGTCAAGGCCATAGTATCATTTCAAGGCTCAACTGCAAAAGGATCTTCCTTAAAGCTCATATGGTTATTGGAAGAATTCAGTCCCTTGCAGGCAATAGGACTGAAGTCCCCAATTTCTTGCTGGTTGAAGGTCTGAGGCTTCTCTTGGCTACATGGAACTCCCAATAGGGTAACCAAAAACACAGCAGCTTGCTTCATCAAAACCAAGAAGGAAAATAGTCTATTAGCAAGATGGATTACAACTTTATGTAATATAATATCATAAGTGCTATCCATAACCCAGTTTACTCTATTTTATTGATTTAAATGGCAGGTCCTGCCCGTACTTGAAGACATGCAGTTACACATGCCATAATTGTGAGGAGGAGGGTATAACTGGGAGTCATCTAAGAGTCTATTCACTACATTTTGTTAGGGAACAGTAGTCCCCCATTTATCCACTGAAGATATGTTCCAAGACCCCCAGTGGATGCCTGAAATTGATACAATGAAACCCTGTATATACTGTGGTTTTTTCCTTTACATTTATACCTGTGGTAAAGTTTAATTGATAAACTAGACACAGTAAGACATCTAAGAATAGAAGAATTATATAAATGTGCCAAGATCACTACTCTTGCACATTCAGCCCTTATTAAGTAAAACCTGAACACAGGTTTGATTTGATCACCAAGATGACTACTAAGTGACTAACAGGCAGACAGGCAGGTAAACTATACAGCATGGATATGCTGAACAAAACAGGATTCATCACCCAGGCAGGACAGAGCAGGATAAAGCAAAATTTCATTATGCGACTCAGAAGGGCAATTTATATTTTGTTTGTTTGTTTTTTAGAGACAGTGTCTCACTGTGCCACCCAGGCTGGAGTGCAGTGGTGTGATCATAGCTCACTGCAGCCTCCAACTCCTGGGCTCAGGTGATCCTCCTGCCTCAGCCTCCTGAGTAGCTGGGACTGCAGGCTCACACCATCACACCCAGCTCATTTAACTTTTGTAGAGACAGGGTCTCACTATGTTACTCAGGCTGGTGTCTTGAACTCCTGGCCTGAAGCAATCCTCTGCCTCAGCCTCCCAAAGTGCTGAGATTAAAGGCATGAGCCATTGTGACAGTATGGATTGTTTATTTTTGGAATTTTTCTTTAATATTTTTGGACTACTGTTGACCACACTTAACTGAAACTGCAGAAACTGAAACCGCAGATAAAGGGTGCTATTGTGTTTTCTGATTCCTCCACCATTTAGTTACTGTTCTCCTCCTGTCATTAATAAGGAGTTTGTGGGGGTGCTATAGGAGACAGCTTCCACTCTATGTTTTATCATCTATTGATAAATTTTCACCAGAATGAAATTTACTGCATTAATTTTAAAATAGTAATTTTCCAATTTATAATCTATTTTGTATGTTTTAGTGAGTATTCTATTGTTAGAAAAGGATTTATGTATAGCATACTTGTCTTTCTCTTTATCTGCAATCAATACAGACGCAAAAATCATTTTATTCAAGACATTTTAATTTGTGTGTGTCAATATGGATCCTATGTCAAATTACTATTAAAATATATTTTACATAAGATACACTCATTTAGGTGCATTGAATGGTTGATACATTTTGAGAAAAGTATACAACACAATCAAAATATAGAACATTTTTGTTACGTTCATATTTCTCTGTTGTCCTTTTGCATGATTGCTGAAAACTTCCATTCTATGAAAATGTTTTCTTTGTGTCACTATATATTTTGTCAATTCTAAAATTTTATACACATAAAATTACCCTGTTCTTAATTGTGTGCACCTGGCTTCTTTTGCTTAGCTTGGTGTCTTTAATGATTCATATATAATAATTTTTACTAGTCAATCCATACTTTTTGTTGCTGTGAATATTATTCAATTTTATGAATGTGCAATTTGTGTATTCTTTCTTGATGGCATTTTGATTTTGGAAAATTTCTGTTATTATGTCTAAACCTATTATGAATATTTGTACACAATGGGTGCACTGGCACATTCCTGTAGTACTAGCTACTCAGGAGGCTGAGGTGGGGGAATGGTTTGAGGCCAGGAGTTTGAAGCTGCAGTGAGCTATGAACATGCCTGTTGATAGCCACTGCACTCCAGCCTGGGCCACACAGCAAGATCCTCTCTCAAAAAAATGAATATGTGTACACAAGCCTTTGCACAGACACATAGTTTCACTTCTTTTGGGGAAATACCTAGAAGTAAAATTAATTGTTCTTATGGTAAGTGTGTTTTTAATTTTATATGAAACTGCCAAACTGTACTACAAAGTGGCTGAAACATTTTGCATCTCCACTGACAGTGTATGAGAGTTCAATTTTCTTCATATCCTCTCCAATACTAAGTACTGTCAATCTTTTATACATTTTTGTGGTTTTGTGATGATGTATCATTCTAGTTTCAATATGCGTGTTCATATTGAACTGACTGTTGAGGTTAGGTTTCTTTTTATGTGCTGATATTGGCCATTTGTATAACATCTTTAGTGGAGTTTTTTTTTTTGTTTGTTTTGAATATTTTGCCCATTTTATTGGGTTGTTTTTTTTTATGATGGAGTTATGAGTTTTTAATATATTACATACACATTTTCAGATAATGTATTATGATACTTCTTACCCAGTCTGTATCTTGTCTTCGGTATTTTCCTTAGCAGTGTCTTTCAGAAAGTAGAAGTCTTTAATTTTGATGAAGTTGAAAGTTTTTTACGTTTTTCTTCTTTTATGGTTCTTTACTTTTTGTCATGTCAGAGATAACTTTGCCTATCTTATATTGGCAACTCTTTTCTCACATATATTCCACTATAAGTTATATAGCTTTATGTTTTACAATTCATTTTATGACCTATTTTAGGTTAACGTTTATGACATGAGTTAATGGCCAAAGTTCTTTTTTTTCCCAAATGAATATGCACTTAATACAGCCTGGTTCATTAAAAAGTTTATCATTTTTCCCATTGAATTACCATGACACCTATATAAAAATAAATTGATATTAGATGTGCAGTTCATTTATATATTATCTGTTCTATTTCACTGATCTTTGAAACTGTCTTTATAGCAATACTACATTTAATTAAGTGCTTTTAAGTTAAAATAAGTTTTGGAATCAGATAATGTATTCTATCTTTATTCTTCTTTTGTAAAAATCATTTTGGTTATTTTAAGTCTTTTGAATTTCCAAATAAATTGTAGAATAAACTTGTTTATCCCTGCAGGTATATACAAATACACACACACACACACACACACACACACACACACACAACACCAAACGGCCTGATTGAACTTGCACTGAATTTAAAAGACAGTTTGGTTAGAACTGCCACTTCTTTTTCCTGTCTTCTCTCATCTTAAATTTGTATTTCAGGTTTGTTACACAGGTAAACACGTGTCATGGAGGTTTGTTGTACATATTATTTCTTTTTTTTTTTTTTTTTTTTTTTTTTGAGACAGAATCTTATTCTATCACCCAGGCTGGAGTGCAGTGGCACAATCTCGGCTTACTGCAACCTCCACCTCTTAGGTTCAAGTGATTCTCCTGCCTCAGCCTCCCCAGTAGCTGGGATTACAGGAATGCGCCACTATGCCCAGCTAATTTTTGTATTTTTAGTAGAGATGGGGTTTCACCATGTTGCCCAGGCTGGTCTTGAACGCCTGACCTCAGGTGATCTGCCCACCTAGGCCTCCCAAAGTGCTGGAATTACAGGTGTGAGTCACTGTGCCTGGCCTGTACATATTATTTCATCACCCAGGTATTAAGCCCAGTACCCAGTAGTTATCTTTTCTGCTCCCCTCCTTCCTCTCACCCTCCCTAGCTCAAGCAGACCCAGTGTCTGTTGTTTCCTTTGTGTTCATAAGTTCTCATCATTTAGCTCCCACTTATAAGTGAGAACATGTGGTATTTGGTTTTCTATTCCTGCGTTAGTTTGTTGAGGATAATAACGTCCAGCTCCGTCTATGTTCCCGCAGAAGACATGATCTCATTATTTTTTACGGCTGCAAAGTATTTTGTGGTGTATATGTACCACATTTTCTTTATCCAATCTCTCACTGAGGGACATTTAGGTTGATTCTATGTCTTTGTGATACAGGAGTGCTGGGAAGGGAAGAGCGTGGTCCCTTTAAATGATATGGAACGGAAGAAGGAAAGTGCTGAGTAGAGAAAGGTGGGTCCCTAGCTAGGGTTCCATCCCCACAGACCTAGGTGAGGACAGGCATTCCTGCCCAAATGATGCATTTCCCAAGACCACCCTGGCCTGCCACACCTCCATCCTGGGCCTATAAAAACCCGAGAAGGCTGAACATCGTGAGAAACACATGGGCCTAAAAAGACATGAGTGGCTGGTCGTTGAGAGCCCACCAGAGGAAGAGCACAAGACAGGCACTGGCAGGCCAGCAGGCCATCGACTGGGGGAACAACTGGAGTTTGGCTAGAGTGGTCAGAGGACAGTGGGACCACCGAGCGGCAGGACTCCAGGGGAAAACCATCTCCCTTCTGGGTCCCGCATCTCCTGTGAGCCACTTCTACTCAACAAAACCTTACATTCATTCTCCAAGCCCACGTGTAATCCAATTCTTCTGGTCCGCCAAAGCAAGAAACCCCAGGATATAGAAATCCCTCTGTCCTTGTGATAAGGAAGGATGTCTAATTGAGCTGGTTAACACAAGCCGCCTATAGGTGGCACACCAAAAGAGCAGCCTGTAACACCCGCCCACTGGGATTTCAGCTGTCAACATTTACGCCTAGACACTGCCATGGGGTTGGAGCCCCACATCCTGCCCTTCTGTGTGCTCCCCTAGAGGTCTGAGCAGTGGGGCACTGATGAGGCGAGCCACACCCCCATCGCATGCCCAGCAAAGAGGGGCGAGGGAACTTTTCCTGTTTCATTTGCTATTGTGAATAGTGCGGCAATGAACATTCACGTGCATGTGTCTTTACAGAAGAATGATTTATATTCCTCTGGGTATATAATTAGTAAAGGAATTGCTGGGTCAAATGGTAATTCTGTTTTTAGCTCTTTGTTGAAGAATCGCCATACTGCTGTCCACAATGGTTGAACTAACTGACACTCCCACCAACAGAGCGTAAGTGTTCCCTTTTTCTTTGCGACCTCTCCAGAATCTGTTTTTTTTTACTTTTTTATAGTAGCCATTCTGACTGGTGTAAGATGACATCTCATTGTGGTTTTGATTTGCATTTCTCTAATAATCAGTGAGCTTTTTTTTCATATGCTTGTTGACTGCATGTATATCTTAAGAAGTGTCTGTCCATGTCCTTTGCCCACTTTTTAATGGTGTTGTTTACCTTGCTTAACAATAGTTTTTTTTTTTTTTTTTTTTGACATAGAGTCTCGCTCTGTCTCCCAGGCTGGAGTGCAGTGGCACAATCTCTGATGACTGCAACCTCCGCCTCCCGGGTTCAAGCGATTCTCCCTGCCTTAGTTTCCCGAGTAGCTGGGATTACAGGCGCCCACCACCACGCCCGACTAATTTTTGTATTTTTCAGCAGAGACGGGGTTTCCCCATGTTGGCCAGGCTGGTCCTGGACTCCTGACGTCAAGTGATCTGTCCCGCTCGGCCTCCCGAAGTGCTGGGATTATAGGCGTGAGCCACTGCGCCCGGCCAACAATATGTATTTTGAGTCTGCTGATTCATGAACCTGATTGGTGTGTTTTTGTATTCATTTAGATATTTGATTTCTTTCAACAAGGTTTTGTAGTTTTCAGTGCACAGATCTGATAGATACTTTTTAATATTTATCCATAAGTATTTTATATTTCATATTTTTGTTGGTTTGTATTTCGTGTCAATTTACAATTGTTCTTTATTAGAATATAGAATTACAATTTTTTGTGTGTACAACCTTGTATTCTGCCTACTAAATTCAATGAGTTTTATTTTTTTGTGTGTAGATTCCTTAGGACTGTCTAAATACATAATTATGTTGCCTAAAATAACTTTTTCTAATCTGTATGTTTTTATTATCTTTTCTAGTGCCACTGTAAATACTGAGACTGCCAGGGTAATTTGATCCTGATCTTTTGGGGAAAGCTTTCAGTCTTTACCATCACGTATGATGTTAGCTGTAGGTTTCATATATTTGCCCCTTATAAATTTGAGTTAATATCCTTATATTATTACCAGTTTCTCTTTGTTTGTTGTTTTTTTTTGTTGGATGGAGTCTCACTATCCCCAGACTGAAGTGCAGTGGTGTGATATAGGCTCGCTGCAACCTCTGCCTCTCAGGTTCAAGCGATACTCCTGCCTCAGCCTCCCGAGTAGCTGGGACTACAGGCATGCACACCCATGCCCGGCTAATTTTTGTATTTTTAGTAGAGACGGGGTTTTACCATGTTGGCCAGGATGGTCTCCATCTCCTGACCTCGTGATCTGCTCGTCTTGGCCTCCCAGAGTGTTAGGATTGCAGGTGTGAGCTACTGCGCCCTGCTATCATTACCAGTTTTTAAAGAATGTTTACCATTTATGAGGGTTGAAAATTTTGTCAATGTTACTTCTGCATCCATTGAAATAATCATATCATTTTTTATTATTTATGTGTTCATATGATGAACTGCATTAATCTATTTTTGAATCTGAATATTTCATTTCTGGGAAAAAACACACATATGGTCATGATGTATAATCATATATATATATATAATCACTTAATATTTTGTTAAGAATGTTGGCATTTATGTTGATGAGTACCAGTCTCTAGTTTTCTTATGTTTTTTTGCTTTATTATTAAGGATAATGCTGGTTTCAAGGAATGAGTTTACAAGTCTTCCTGTCTCATCTAATATTTGTGATAAATAGTAGAGAATTTGTTCTATTTCTTCTTTAAATTGGTTTAGTATTTACTAGTGTTCTTTACCAGTGATTTATTTATAATGAGAATTTTAATTACAGGTTCGTAAGCTTTGAGAAATACTGATTGTTCAGAGGATCTAGTTATGATTGGAACAGTTTTGTAATTTTTTATTTTTGAAGAATTCGTAAATTTTGTGTTGTTTATATGCTGGCTTAACCTTTTCATAACATTCTCTAACTATAATTGAGTCTAGTATTTTTCAATGATGTTCTTTAATCCCTAATAAATCTGGCTAGAGTTGTATCCATTATATTGACCATTACAAAATAGTTTTTGATTTCATGGATTTTCTATTTGTCCAGTTTATATTTTATTAATTTTTGCTCTTATGTTTATTCATTCTTTTACTTTGTTAATTTTTTTTCTAGTTTCATATAGTAGAGCTCAGATCAATATTCATAAGTGATATTTACCTATTATTTTTTGTACTATCTTTGTCATTTAATGTAGCAAATTTATATTTTGCTTATAAAATGAATTTGGATTTTTTTGTAATGGTCTGAAGTTATTTAGAATACTACCTCTTCCTCAAAGATTTGTTGAATTCTCTGTAAAACCATCTAGTAAAAAAAAAAAAAAAAAAAAAAA
>NW_016807975.1:1215889-1277074 GCF_001698545.2 Rhinopithecus bieti
TTAGTGCTTTTCAATGAAGTATCTGCTGTATCCATCTAGTATTAGTGCTTTTCAATGAAGTATCTGCTGTATACCTTTCTATATTTCCATGTATGTGCAAATTGGTCTCTTTAATCCTCTGTTGTGATTTATTTTGGAAAAGTATATATTTGCCTAGGAAGTTATTCTGTTCATCTAGGTTTTCATATTTGTATAATAGTATATCAACTAGTAACTTAGGATTTTTTAACTTTCTTATGTGTGGATATTTTCATTTTAAAATTTTTTCCATTGGTGCTCTCTTTCCCTTTATTAATCAAATTAGTTACTCATTTGTCTACTTTTTTCAGAGAACCATGATTTCATTTATAATATGATCTACTACTTTCCTATTATGTGCTTTTTTGTTCTCTAATACGTATTATTTTCTTTATTGTGTTTTCTTTTTAATCACTTTTTTTCTAGCATTTTTAGTTAGGAATCTAAGGTCACTGATTAAATGTGTGACATTAGTTCTGTGTTTTTTAATCATTATTTTCAGAAATTCTTATTTTTCATTTTAAAGTTAAAACTGATTATATTTCAACTTATTTTTTCCTTTCATTGAATCAACTCCGATTGTATTTAATCCCGTTTTTGTAAACATTTGATCCAAATGCACTCTTAATTTTGAATTTTGTATTCCATTTTGTTTAACATTTGTTTATGCTTGTTTGAGGATTTGGAAAGGTGTGTCACAATTGCCTTCCATTTTGAAGTTCTTTTGTTGTGAATAACTTTATAATCAGTTTATTTTTATTCTCTCTATACTTAATATAGTAGCTTTATACAAAGTTAGTCTGAGGTTGTTCTATTTCTTGGTGTTTCATGAAGTCTTTCTAATTTAAGAGCACATACCTTGTTTGCTCTGTTTAGTAAATGTAGTTTCTTCAATGGTGAGATTACTAACAGTGGTGGTGGGGAAACAAGAGGGGTTAGAATATCTTACAGTTTTTTCCTTAGTCTAGCAGGGCTTCATTTTCCCCCTTTTAAATGTCTTTTTTTTCTCATCATTGTCATGTATCCAACGGGCACACTTTTCTTTATATATCTCTTTTTCTACCAGAAGCAATGATTTTCTAAGGGTGTCACTTGTGATTTACATCCCTTTTATGTAGCTACTAGGTTGGTGCAAAAGTAATCGTGGTTTGGTACCATTAATTTTAAATCATTATAGCTAGGCTCAAATGCATCTTTGTTAATCAAAATAAGAACCATTACAATCAACACATTTTTCATCAATGAGAAGTAAGTTTGTTTATTTGTAGCATAAAAATCCATGCTTCAGGATTTGACAAACTCTTGGAAAGCATTTCCAGCATCCTGCTGGTTGTGGAAGGGTTTTCCCTGTCAAGATGGCTGAAGATGCTAGCGGGTTGGTAAGAGGTCAGGTGAATATGGCAGTTGAGGCAAAACTTCATAGCCCATTTCGTTCAACGTTTGAAAGGTTGGTTGTGAGACATGCAGTTGAGTGTTATCATGGAGAATCGGGTCCTTTCTGCTGACCAATACCCGCTGCAGGCATTGCAGTTTTCAGTGCATCTCATTGATTTGCTGAGCATCCTTCTCAGATGTAACGGTTTTACTGGGATTCAGAAAGCTGTAGTGGATCACACCAGCAGTAGACCACGAAACAGTGACTGTGACCTTTTTTCGGTGAGAGTTTGGCTTTGGAGAGTGCTTTGGAGCTTCTTGTTTGAACCACTGAGCTGGTCATTGCTGGTTGTTGTATAAAATCTATTTTTCTTTTCTTTTTTTCTTTTTTAGTTCTGGGGGACATGGGCAAGATGTGCAAGTTTGTTACATAGTTTGTTACATAAGTAAATGTGTGCCATGGTGGTTTGTTTGCACCTATCAACCCATCACCTAGGTATGAAGCCCAGCATGCATTAGCTCTTTGCCATATTAATCCTCTCCCTCACATCCTGCCCTCCCAAAATCCACTTTTCCTCCCATGTCACAATCTGGTTCAGAAATGGTTCATTGTTATTGCACAAAATAAGAGAAGATGACACTTCAAAGCAACAATTTCTTTTTCAATTTTCACTCTCCTCATGAGGCACTCATTTATCAAGCTTTTTCACCTTTCCAATTTGCTTCAAATGCCGAATCACCATAGAATAGTGGACATTGAGTCCTGGGGCAACTTCTTGTGTAGTTGTAAAAGGACCAGCTTTGATGATTGCTCTCAACTGGCCATTGTCAACTTTTGATGGCAGCCACTACACTCCTCTTCAAGGCTCTCATCTCCTCTGCAAACTTCTTGAATCACCACTGCACTGTAAGTCTGTTAGCAGTTCCTTGGCCAAATGCATTGTTGGTGTTGTACATTGTCTCCGCTGCTTTATGACCCATTTTGAACTCAAATAGGAAAATCGCTCAAAATTACTTTTTGTCTAACATCATTTCCATAGTCTAAAATAAATATAAAATAAACAGCAAGTAATAAGTCATTAGCAAAGAAAAGCAAGAAATGTACATTAAAATGAAGTATAATATAACCACATTTATTTAAGAATATATTCCAATATCAAATGGCAAATTTCAACAATGCAAAAACTGCAATTACGTTTGCACCAACCTAACAGCATTGTGAACTATGAAGTCCCAGATGTGTGTCCAAGTGTCTGGGAGTTAGTTTTAGCCTTTCTGTTGGTGACTTTACCTGCACTTTGTCTAAGTCCTTCATTCCCCTTGCCTCTTTTGCAGAGTCTCTAAGACTCTTCCCTGTCATTCTTTGTACCCACAGGATGCACTGCCGAAATTTTGTGTTTCTTTCTCTGTAAATAATTTTAATTGCTAAAATCTCTGCATCCTGCTATTGCTAAACTGTAAAGCATATGCATTTTTATTTCATATTTCTTTTTTATTTTATTTATATTATGCATATCTGGGAAGACATGGAGAAATTCAGATTTAGGCAGCTGCTATTATCCCAGGGCAATCCTATTTATTCTTAGAGTAATTCAGCAGTGCTGAATGGTGGAATAACAGCACAATCATAAAAGTGTAAAAGTTATCATGATTGATGATATACCTTGTGCCAAATAATATTATAAGAACTCTGCCTATTTTTTCTACTTAATTCTTTCAATATTCTATAATAAACATCATTTATCTTTTCATTTTAAAGATTAAGATTAAACTAAGATTAAACTAAGATTTCAATGATAAATGACAGACCTGATATGTCAATGAAGCTCTACTTTTCTACAGTCAATGTTCCTTTGACAACATTTCAATGTACAGGTAAAGTTCTTAGTTTAGCTATGTAAATGGCTTGAATAAGCTTCTTAAATGATCTCAGTTTCTAAACTTTCTGAAAATAATAGCTAAATTATAAATACTAAATTTCCCCTCTTTGGGTTGTTGAAAGGAATAAATTGATATAAATCACCTAGTTTGTTGCCCAGTAAACCATAGGCACTTAAAGAATAGCAGTTTTCAATTACTCAGCCACTGGATATAAGTTAGAATGCAGTGATCTGTGCCATGTGCTGAGCACTGGGATAAAGTGTGATGTGCCCACTGTCTGTGGTAGGTTGGGAAAAATGTACCAAACAGAATCAAAGACAAAGACAGGGAGATTATTAGAACAAGTAACCTAACTGAACAAACCTAGGAAAATCAAACAAGAATGAAGATCACAAGCATAAGGCAGAAACTGTAGACTAGTTGCTTCTGCCTTTGTACGACAAAACCTGGAAGTCAATGTTCAGGAGTCCTATTTGGTTCCATTACTGAGGAGTGACTAAGAAGTTTTCCTCTTTTATTTTTATTTTTCAATTAAACTTGATGGGAATGTATAACTTCAGTTAAGGGACCTCGTAGATTTCACGAATTTCATTTAATATATTCACCGTGGCAATAATTCAATGCCAGTACACATCACATGTTAACAATCCATGAAAGCCAATGTGATTTGTGTTCCCTTTAGATAACTGGTTTAATTCATAGCTTATAATTTTTAAAGATAGAGGGCTACTTTTGACAGTTTAATTTTAAAACTATATTATGTACATCTTTTACGATCAACACTAAACTAGAATTGGGTATGTACTGTGCATTTGTAGAAATTCGATTTTGTAATCAAGTTTCTAATTAAAGAAAACTTCTAAGAAAAGCTTATATAAAAGCTTAAAGTTTTGAAAAATACAATTTAATGGACTGTTCAAATCTCACATTAATAAGCCTAGTGAGTTTTAAAATACATATTATCTGTGTTCCTGCATTGCCCATTTTGATCATTCTAATTAAATGTAATTAAACTGAATGATATATATAGCTCAGCACCATCTGCCAATTCCTGATGTTGATTCACAAGTTATTAACGTATCTTGAATAAAATCCAGAGGCTGCTAAAGTAAGAAGAGTACTAAAGTCAGCAAAACAAGGGTCAAATCCTGGCATTCCACTTTCTCCCTTAATGAAAAGGCAATTCACTTAATCTCTTTGATCTTTTCCATCTTATTTAAAAATAATGATACTAACAAGAATCCCATGCTATCATGAGACTCAAAAACAAGTACACATCATGAAATCTGGGTGAAGTATAATTTTAATAATTTATTTGAATATGCATACATGAGTTCATTAAGGCATTTTGAAAAAAAGCTACATGCATTAACCTCACATTTCTAATTTTAAAAGTTTCTTATGGGTTTAAATGCATCTCCCCAAAATTCCTATGTTAAGTCCCAATTCCCAGTACCTCAAATACCTTACTATATTTGGAGATAGGGTCTCTTAAAAAGGTTATTGAGTTAAAATGAAGCATTTGAAGTGGGGTCCTAATCCAATATGACTGGTATCCTTATAAGAAGAAAGAGAGACAACAGGGGCTCATTTGCACAGAGGAAAAATCATGTTTGTTGCAAAATGCAAGCAACCAAAAACAGAGTTATAGTTGTAAGATCAAAACCTGTTTATATATCTTTACTTATGTAAAAGTGTTATCCCGACTAATAAGGCTTTACCAATACTCTCCGTGACTAGCTTTCCTTTAGTCCAGTTTTCCCAGAAAAAGCCCTGTAATTGTTCATTAAAACTTGCGTTAAAGGGTGAATCACACCATCACTGTAACGAGAAGCTCTTGCCTTAACTGAACACTGCCTGATGTAAAGTTCATATGTGCACCTGGGAAAAAAACACTAATGGAGAGAAAGCAACAAAAGCACATTGTGTTTTGTTCCTGTCGCTCATCACCTGTTTGGAATCATGTGAGTGATTGCAACACACTACAAAGTGCAAAGGCAATGCCCTCTTTTTGAGATATATTTGTTCACTGCAATGCTTTTTAGCATCTGATTTCACTGTGGCTTTTCCTGTGCCCATTATTTTTTATACAATCTTCCACTGTCTCCGAATCTGCAAGACTTTAAGTTCTAACAGGTTATAAGCATGATTAGGTAAAATGAATTATTAACTCTTTTACTTTTTCTGGCTCCTCCGTCAAATATCTAGTGCTTTTCCTAAGAAGACCTCATAATACTCATTTTATACATTAAGCTATCTTGGGTAGTCATTCAAAGGTACCCATTTTGAAAACAGAGCAATTTCATTTCGTTTTAAATTTTTCATAGAATTACAAACCTCAAAAATAACATAAAACTATTTTTTTAAAACCCAAGGCTTAAAATTTAATAAGTTCTTGGCACGAATAGATTCTATATTGGACTATGTACAAAGCACTCTTTTATTTAATCTCTCATTGACACACTGCAAAGACTCAAATTCAAGAATGATTCAAGGAACAGTTTCATATTGCATACTAGACACACACACACACACACACACACACACTGACCAACACACACATACACACCCCCACCATCACCGTTTTTGCCACAGACAGCAAAACCTCTTCATTTATGGTACTGCCATGTCTCAGGGCTCCACACTGAAATCCCAGCACCTCCTTATCATCCTGTCTAACTTTGCTGTAGATTCCATCCGTAATGTTTATCACCTCCATTTCTCAAATTATTGATTCCATGTCTTCCAAGCCTGTCACCTGAATGGTGAACAGCTTTTTCCTTTTACTCTTTCTAATTCTTTAACATCCTGAAAATAACTATGGATATTTTTTGTTTATTTTGTTTAAAAGAAATTTTATGATAATGTGAAAACAAGGTTGATACATTTTAACAAACATTGAGGACCTAAAAGGCTGATAAAGTCCAGGCGTGGTGGTTCACTCCTGTAATCCCAGCACTTTGGGAGGCCGAGGAGGGCGTATCACCTGAGGTCAGGAGTTCAAGACCAGCCTGACCAATACAAAGAAACCCCATCTCTACTAAAAATACAAAGTTAGCTGAGCGTGGTGGCACATGCCTGCATTCCCAGCTACTCAGGAGGCTGAGGCAGGAGAATCGCTTGAACCAGAGAGGTAGAGGTTGTGGTGAGCTGAGATGGTACCATTGCACTCCAGCCTGGGCAACAAGAGTGAAACTCCCTCTCAAAAAAAAAAAAAAAAAAAAAAAAAAAAAAAAAAAAAAAAAAAACTCATAAAAGTGTGACAGTCTTGTCTGTGACAACTTGGCTTAGCTAGTACCTTTCTAAATGGATCCACTGCAGTGGTTTTGAAGCATATTAATCTCAGCTGAAACTGCATTTCTGATAATCTCTGTTCTTTCTCCTTTATTCTAAGTTACTATTAACCAAAAACAAAGAAAGAAGAAAAGAAACAGGAAGAAAGTTGTGTGAGATTTGAGATGTGTAAATAAAGTAATGGACACTAGACTTGGAATGCATCACTGTTAGAGGCAATGAGATGTGCCAGTAGTTTCCAGTTTGTCCTAGTTTTTGCCTATGCCATGTTCAGTTTTTCTTACCAACTTTTGTGCATTGTGGCCAACAGCAATGCAAAGCACATGTCCAAATGCGTAGATGTGAAATTATGGAGGCTTTCACTACGAAGAGGTTGCAACTGCCTATAGAATTAGGTAACCAAAAAAAGGCTGTAGTAGTGAAAATAATGACATAATTGAATATATAGCATATAATAGATTACTTCCAATTAGGTACACTGAAGAACTTGGAGAAATTAAATGAAAGCATAAGGTTTTTAACTATCCTCAGACTTTGGTAAGGATACAAAAGCTTCTATAACTGCCCTGAAAGAAACCGTTGTCTGCTATAGCAACAGAACTGACTTTCTAAAAACTAAATACAAACTCCAGTCATAAACTTCTACAGATCATAGAATTATTCCACAAATTATATTCATAATCTTGCAGAGGATAATGTACAAGCTAAGGTATTGACTGGGAAGAAGCCCCTGAAGCTTGCTATAATACAGTCATTTGGGCAATTTTTAAGATACATTATTTTATTTCGTTGATATATAATGTTTTATGTATTTATGGAGTGTGTGTATTTTTTACATGCATAGAGTGTGTAATGATCAAGTCAGTGTATTGGGGGTGTTTATCTCTTTCAGTAACTATCATTTCTATGTGTTGATAACATTTCAAGCTTAGGACTCTGAACCCTTCCATTGTGTTGACCCTCCTTTGCTAGCACAGGCAACTCTTTCTCTAGATGTGAAAAGGTTAAGAAGTGCTCTTTGAATGAAGACATTCAATGTCTTCTGCTAAGTGAATTGTCCTCTGTGGGTTGCCGATCTTCCTGATCAGCACTTCCCATATCACTTCCCCATTGCTTCCAAGCTGGAAAAAAGTGTTAATACCTATAATAATGTGGAAAATTTAAAAAAATACCCAATTGAATTAAGAATTCGGGTAAGAAAATATCCAGGCAGAATTTTGAAAGTGCCAACTAGTTTCTATGAGGTATCTAGCTATCACCTGCCTGTCATCTGATATAGGGAAATAAACTAATAAGAAACACTTCAATTTTCAGTAGAATCTAGAAAACACATTTCCATGTAAGGACCAGATGGATTTGAGAATAAAACTATTTCACACATATCTCAACAAAAGAAATAATCTAAGGCAAAATATCAAAGTCATAGCTCTTCCAGTAAGATATGGCATCAGGGTTAATATCCCAAAGGTGTGGCTGTAGTGCTCTTTTGTAAGACTTCAGAAATATTTAAGATGGTGCGTGTTCATAAATCCTCTCAGCTAGACACAAATTTTTCAAAGAATTTTATGAGCATGGCCTTAGACCTTCTCTTCTAGATAAAAGAGCTTCTAAAAGTCTTTAAAGTGTTATCCCTTAGCAACTTGACCCTTAGCTCAAGGTAGAGAGACTTCTCTCAGATAGATTGTTGGGCATGGCTTCTCTTTAATGAAGTGAATTATAATTTGATACACAGAAAGTTTGAAATACTTCAAAGAAATGTATAGAGCTTGAAAATAAGGGCAATGCAGAGAAATCTTTGAGCCTTCAACTTCCTATATGCAGGAACCAGCCTTGGAAACTAAATGCACCTTTTTTTCTTTTAACAGAAAATGGAAGAGTTTAGACCCCAGTAGGCAGAGCTTTGTTGAGGAGAACCAGGGAATAAAACTGGAGACCAATGGATGGAACAGTGGCAACTGTCAACCTCGCTGGATTTTAGCATTGCAGTGGACCAGGATCTGCTATATTCCTCTTGTTTTTACATCTCATTTATTGTTGTTATTGTTTATTCAGTTCTCCTGTACTTGTTTCATAATTTTATGTTGTATATGCAGGGGACAGATAACTTGTCATTCTAGCTCATAAGTCTTCAGGTCAGGAGGAGCTCTAACTACCCAGGAAACCTCATTTACACCTTGAACTCATTTAAATAAAGATGTACTACTGTCGGTTGAAAATGTAAATTAGTACAGCCATTATGGAAAACAATACGAAGGTTTCTCAAAAGGATAAAGTTAGAACTACTACATGATCTAGCAATCCCATTTTTGGGTACATATGAAATCAGTATGTTGAAAGTATATGTGCAATTCTATGTTCATTAAAGCATTAGTCACGAGATATAGAATCAACCTAAGTGTCCATCAACAGACAAATGGATAAAGATATATATATACACACACATATACATATACACACACACAGACACACACACACACACACACACACACACTATTCATCCTTAAAAAGGAACTCCTGTCATTTATGACAACATGCATAAAACTGGAAAACAACCTAAGTATCCATCAACAGATGAATGGAAGAGAAGATACACACACACACACACACACACACACACACACACACACACACTATTCATCCTTAAAAAGGAAAGAACTCCTGTCATTTATGACAACATGGATAAAACTGGAAAACATTATGCCAAGTGAAATAAGCCAGGCACAGAAAGACAAATATTATGTGATCTCCCTTATACGTGGAATTTAAAATGTTGAACTCATAGAAGTAGAAATTAGAATGAGAGTTACCCGAGGCTGGAGGTGGGGGAAAAAAAAGGAATGGGGAGTTGGTCAAAGGATACAAAGTTTGTTAGACAGGAAAAATAAGTTTTGAGGTCCATTGCACGTGGTGACTATAGTCGATAAGACTGTATTGGGTTTTTCAAAATAACTAAGAGAGTAAATTTCAAATGTCCCATCATAAAAAATAATAAGGTGATGGATATATTAATTAGCTTGATTGAATCATTCCCATTGTATACATATAACAAAGCATCACATCGTACCCCATAAATGTATACAATTATGATTTGTCAATTAAAAACTATATTAATAAAATTAAAGTAAATAAATGAAGATGTTCTGAGCTTCTTGACTGAGCCTGATGCCACAGTAGAATGAAGCATGTGGGGTTCTTGGTTCTGAATATTTTTTATGTGAGCAGGTTACGAATATCTGGGGACTAGAAGGTAAACTGTGGTAGCTAATCTCCAAAGATGATCTGTGGCTTGCAATGACCCATAGAATATGGTGGAATTGGCAATAATGCCTTTTAAGAGGACTTTTAAATCTTTACCTTTAAGGCATCTAGCAGCTTCTCTTTCGTCTGTCTTGGGTCTTTCGATTTTGGAAACTTAACCGTCCATATGCAAAGCCTAGCTACCCTGTTAGAGAGACCATGTGCAAAGGCCCATGCAAATAACATGTGAAAGGGAGAGGTACTGCAATTATATAACTAGGAGGAGAGACCCAAACATTTCAGCATCATATTTGAGCCCCAAGTAACGACATCACCAGCTGAAGTTTATAGGCAACTGTTTAAAAGACTTCAAGTGAGGCCACCAAAAGAACTGACCAAGGTGATCCTGTCAAACAACAGAACCCTGATAGATCATGAAATGAATGATATATTAAGCCACAAAGCTTAAGGGTAGGTGGTTATACAAAAATAGATAATACAGTATTTTTTCTCACTTCTTATCTGCTGAGATGATAAACAGAAGTTCCTGAATTTATATTTTATTTTTGAAGTTACATCAACACCCTTCCCTGACCCTAAATCAACCTAGGTATTATACAGTTATGTGCCTCATAGTGATGATATTTCACTCAGCTGTGGAATATATATATTTATATATACATACACATATTTATATGTGTATATATATAATGTGTATATATACACACAGACATATATGTATATTTATATATGCATATATGTATATGTATTCATATATGCATATATGTATTCATATATGCATATATGTATACGTATATATATTCCTTTTCTTTTCTTTTTAGAGACAGGGTCTTGCTCTGTCACCTACTCTGCAGTGCAGTGGGGACATCATGGTTCACTGCAGACTCAAACTCCTGAGCTCAAGCAATCTTCTGCCTCAGCCTTTCGAGCAGCTGAAACTACAGACACACAACACCACTGTGCCTGGCTAATACTTAAATTTTTTTTGTGGAGATGAGATTTCACTCTGTTGCCCAGGCTGGTTTTGAACTCCTGGTCTCAAGCTATCCTCCCACTTTGGCGTCCCAAAGTGCTGAAATTGTAGGCATGAGCCACTGAGCCTAGGCAGAGAATATTTGTAAAGAGCTATAAAATGTGTGTGTGTTTTAAGCTAAGTGTTATTTCAAAAGGGTCAAAAGCTAAAACAATTAAAAGCTTATAAAGTGAAAAAAGTTACAATAAGTAAAGGTTACTATATTAGTGAAGAAAGAAATGTTTTTTATAGAGTAGCCCAAGTGAACAGTGCTTATAAAGTCTAGATTAGTACACACTCATGCTCTCGACCTTCACTTTCATTTACCACCCACTCAATGACTTACCCAGAACAACTTTCAGTCTTGCAAGCTTCATTTATGTATGTGCCCTATAGAAGTGTACCATTTTTTATCTTTCATACTGTAGTTTTACTGTATAATTTGGCATTGTGTTATGATTGCCTACAGAATTCTGTACAGTAACATGCTATACAGGTTTGTAGCCTGGGAGAAACAGGCTATAATATATAGCCTAGGTGTGTAGTAGGTTATATCACCTGGGTTTATTTACATATACTCTATGATATTTGAATAATGAAAAAACTGCCTAACAATACGTTTCTCAGAATATGTCCCCAGTGTTAAGTGATGCATGACTGTATATCATTTTCTCTATGGTGGTGAACATTTTCAGGATTAAAGTAAAATTCAAACATGAATAATCCTTCTTACTTCCACTGGCTATTTTGAACCTCAGAGGCACAAGCCTGGATGAGCCAGGTCATTAGGTTAAAGATTTGCTCTGAGTTGCTCTCAGATCATCACCCTTGGCTATACTGTGTAAAAGGGTAATGTTAACATTGTGATGTGATTTCTTGAACATAAAGAACTTTTCTTTCTTATCCTATCAAAAAAATTTTAGCATACATTATTTAAAATTGGAAATATTTGGAACATTTCAGAGTTTTTAATGAATCTAGTTAAAACTTTCTTCCAAAATATTGTATCATTAATATTAAATATTAAAACAGGGATGGCAAATAGGTGTTACTTTATTTCTTCTTTACCTCCATATATGTGACAGACATTGTTAACTAACCATGCTATTATTTTCTGTTTAGCTTAGATCTCACTTTAGAAACCTTCACAACACATTTACCAGAGTAACTACCATTAATTGATTAGATTTGGCATTGTAATTAAAAAATAATTTGCCATTCTTCAAGTAGAGATATTTCCATGGATATCAGCAATTGGAAAATTATGCATGTTGATACGGTTTGGCTCTGTGTCCCCACACAAATTGCATGTGGAATTGTAATTCCCATTGTTGGGAGAGGAACCTTGTGGGAGGTGACTGGATCATGGGGACGGATTTCCCCCCTGCTGTTCTCCCTATGGTGATTGAGTTCTCATGAGATCTAGTTGTTCAAAAGTGTGTAGCACTTTCCCCTTTGCTCTTTCTCTCCTGCCACCATGTGCTTACTTCCCTTTTGCCCTTCCACCATCATTATAAGTTTGATGAGGCCTCCCTACCCATGCCCCCTGTACTGCCTGCAGAACTGTGAGTCAATTAAACCTCTTTTCTTCATAAATTACACAGTCTTGGGCAGTTCTTTATAACAATGTAAGATTGGAATAATACGCATTTTTACAACAGTATTATTTCATACTGCTTTTGAAACTTCAGCCAATACCACCGAGTAAAAATAAAGAGACAAGGAAGTAAGGAAACTAAAGAATCTATAGTAAGCAATAATATTATTGTCTCCATTATGCTCTGATACCTTGAGAAAGAATGAAATTTGAGCAGAAAGGTTAATTACAAGGCATTGTAAAATAAATCTTTAGATGTCAATAGTTTTATTTATTACTTTAGTAAAATAAATGTATTCTAATGATTTTAATATATAAAACATTAGCAAGATATAGATAGGAACCAAAGAAGAAATACTTAAAATTTTACTCCAATATACAGAAGAAAATGGAATGAAGTAAAACATATTAAGTATGTTTATATGATGATCACATATCACAAAAATGGCAATGCTTGCAAATTAATTTGCTCTATTAATGTGATTATAATAAAATAATAGTGACTATTATTTGGGGTAACTAATATGTAATCCTAATTATTTTTTAGAATAATCATGAATTCTTGATGTTTTAACAAACGACATTCATTGAAATATTTTAATACAGATGTAGGAATAGTCAGGCAGAGAATAATGTAGAACAGAAAACCTAAAAACAGACCTACAGATGATAAATATGTCAGTTCATGTATGTAAGGAAAGTGTGGGTTATTTGATAGCTGGCACAGGAATAATTGGTTAAGTATTGTGAAAATAATCTTATATTTATACCTGGAATTCCATACTAAAATAATGCTAATTAAATAATATATATTTTAAAAACCAACAAAAAAAATCATAAAATGTAAAAAGGAACATATGAGGGAATTTATAGACAATTTTACAAGTAAAACAGAGACAAATTTACTTCTATGTTAAACACATTTCATTAAGTCTGTCAACTCACAACAACTCTCTTCTCTCTTGTGAGTGCCTTTCTGGACTGAGTTCACAGAGATGGTAACTTAGCCACTTTTTTAAAGAACGATGTATTCCTCAAAAGATATGTTTTCAAGGGATCAGTTTCTAGAAGGGTGCTTGGCAAACATAGGCAATGATAAATATTTGCTTATTTATGCCACATGAAGCAAGACTGGATATTCTCCCAGGAACGGGAAAAGTTAATTCAGAACCTGTTGACCACTTCCTTCTTATAGCTAGAACATGCAAAGACGATGAAGAGGCCAAAAACTGCCCCGAAAACTCAAGAGACGCTGCATCCTCAAAGGTAAAGAAAATGCCAAGAGGAAATTCAGAACTAGAGGTTTAAATATCCAAATACGGAGAAATACTTTAAAAAATATAGTGTATACATTAAATGTATTACTGTTCATTCAATAAAGATCCTATTCTCAAAAAAATTAAAGAGCAAAGTGGAAAAAATATCCATTGTGTAAAAAAAAAAAAACCTAAGGACAAAAGAATAACACACAATTGTTTATTTTATGACTGATTTAGTAATGGAAATCCAATAAAACCCTGGTAAGTTATTGAATCAGAGGCAGTCTTCAGTTGGATAAGTGAAAACTAACTTATACTTGGAAATACAAACGTTTAATTTTACAAGCATACACACACATGCATAAAACTTTGAAACCACACTGAAGCCACATACTGATTCATTAATTATAATAGGATATCATGTCTTTTTCAAAAACCAAGCATTTATTTGAAAACAAAAATGTAATGGCTATCATCATGGCTAAGTTTTTTCTTTGATTTTGCTGATTAGAATCTCATATCATTTCCCTATATAAAATGCAATCATAATACATATCCTATAACATAGAGTTTGATATTTAAAATATAACATTAAATTAAAGATACTTACAAAGTATAGAGGAATCACTTAGATTTTATGGATGCTCTCCTTAACCGTTTCCTAAAATTAATGCTCTAAGTTTTATACAAATCTTTTTTTTTTTGGAACATTTCACTGAACTTTTATAAAAATCATTCTTTTCATGGGCATATTTTACTTTTTTACGTAATAGCTAATTAAACTATATACTTGTATTAGCAAGTATTTTTTTTTTAAATATCTCTTACTCTATAAACAAACATAGCTAACTTTGGAACATAGTCAACTTGTGGAACAGAAGTGTTCATGTTAGTGGAGAGTAGCCATGAGGATTCAGTGTTTAGCATACTAGTCTTCGAGCGGAGTAGCTGATAGTATTGAGGTAGGAAACTCACAGGATTTGTTTTCTGGTCATAAAGTGAAGAGACACAGGAAATAGCAGATGGTTAAAAAACAAAAAAACAAACAAAAGAACCCATCGCTAGCTGTCCTTATTACTCATTACCATAAGACCCTCCCACCAGCTCCATGACAGTTTACAAATTCTATAGCAGCGACCAGAAATTACAACCTCCTTCTATGGCAATAACCAGTAAGTCACCACTAACCTTCTAAATATCTCCCTACCAACTCCTTTGTCTGCTAAAAATTTCTATTCTGTAAGAGAACATACAACATGATGAATTCAGCAAGGAAGTTTCTTCTTATTCCTCATAGCTAACTGCTCGCAGGACCCTACAAGGGTAACTTTCCTGTAAAGTTCTAAATAAACCACCCCTCAATTTGCATTGTCCTGTCCCTTAATTTGCATGCAGTTGAAAGTGAGTTTATGTGAATATGAATACAGTTGCTAAGAGCCCATACTTTGCAGATATTGGGCACATTGCCTATGAGTCAGCTCTGTTCTTCAAGGAGCAATACCATTCAATGAAATACTGCTATCACCATGGGCTCATCCTCGGAATTCTTTCCTGGGTAGGTATTTAAGCCCCAGAAATTCTGTAACTCACGTTCTTGAGCCCCTTACTGGAACGCACTCCCACCATGTGGTGTGTACTCTCATTTAAAATAAATCTCTGCTTTGGCTGCCTTGCTTGTGCATTTCATCTAATCTTTTGTTCAAAACACCAAGAAGATAGTTTTTTTTTAAATTTTATAGTGTATAAATACTGTACATATAGAAAATATATAGAACCTAATTGCACAGTTTCACTAATATTATAAAATGAAAACCATGTAATAATCCTCCAGGTCAGGAAATTCCTATCACAACCTTACCAATGCAATAGCTTCCTCCCCACAAAGCTTACCACTGTCCTGATCTTCGTGATGATTTGGCCTTTCTTTAACTACTTTTCACAACTTATTACAAATTTTAATTTTAATAACATAATTTACTTTTCCTGTTTATAACATTTATAAACATGGAATTATTGTATCTTCTTTTTAATCCTTATGTATATTAGACCCAAATGGTTACATGTAGTATAGTAGTAGTATATTTTCTTGGCATTCTTTTTTTCTGAGATGGAGTTTCACTCTTTTTGCCCAGGCTGGAGTGCAATGGTGTGATCTTAACTCACTGCAACCTCCACCTCCTGGGTTCAAGTGATTCTTCTGCCTCAGCCTCTCAAGTAGCTGGGATTACAGGCACAAGCCACCACACCCAGCTAATTTTGTATTTTTAGTAGAGATGGGATTTCATCATGTTGGCCAGGCTGCTCTCAAACTCCTGACCTCAGGTGATCTGCTCTCCTCAGCCTCCCAAGGTGCTGGGATTATAGGCATGAGCCACGACACTGGGCTGGCATTCTCTTTAGAATATACATATAGTTATGGACTATTATTTTCAGATATAGAGCTATGGTATAAACATGAAACAACAGAAGTTCCCTTCAACTGTTGGTTTTATTATCTTTTGAGACATGTTCAAATACATATTATATTAGCCAAACAAAATGAATTTTAAGATGATTCTGTGAATGTCCTCATCTTCCCATTTCAACTATTTGTTCCTTAACGTATGAAATTTAACTAATATTTCTTATGCATAGCAATATGTTACTTCAATAATACAAAAGAAGAATATTATGTGGCTAATAAATAATTAATTATTTAAATAATCAATGTAAGTTCTATAAATTTTAAAAAAATTCATTGATATTACTAGTATGAATCTAACTCTCTCTGAATTTGTATGCTCAGGAGTATTCTTATCTCAAACTATTTTGAAGATTTTACTTTATAACTAACAGTTTATATATCTACACACTACAAACATGTTTACTCTTGGTAAACATGAATGTATTTCAACTACAAGATTAAAATATTACAAATGTCAAAATATGGATAAAATCATAACCCTCAATTAATATTGGCAATTTCTACAATACGCATAGATGTTTACAATTCTTATTTGTTTTACATATTGGAGACTTTTTAAAACTATGCAACATTATTGTGAATTATTTAACATGATTTATTTGCCTAAGGATTTTATTAACCAAGCTTGAATTTAACCTTTACCTAATTACAAAATACTTAAATGACTGAACTTTATTGGTGTGACAAGCATTTACAAATCTGAGTTTAAGACACATCAACCTTCCACATAGATTGATGAACTTTATTGCAGAGATGAAATTTTTTTTTTGTATTTTTTTAACTAAATACAAACTACTGAAAATGTTTGTGCCAGTGTATGCCTGTCAATATTTATTAGTTTTTTGAAACACAAGCGTTGTTCTATTAATAAACTACCTCTGTAGCAATAGAAACCAGACTCATATAGTGAGTCAAGTTATGCAAATGGAATAAAAACATGTATCTTAAAGTTTGTGAACTATGTAGTCACATTCTTTATTTCTTGATAACTTGTTATAGGTTTGTATAGGTGAAACTGGAAATTTGGTATTGCAGCTGGAGCAATTTAGCATTAATTCTGAATTCCATAATTAAAAACTGATATTAACCTAAAAAGTTAAAAATGCATTATGATTACTTAACAGCTTACTGCAGTACAAAATGTCAGGTTTAGCATCTTTAATTTCAAAACTGAAATCCTGAAGAACTTAAAATCACTTCAGTTTCACTGCACTCTTGGCTGTAATTCTCGAAAGTACATTACAGAACAACCCCTGCATTTTTCATGAAGCAAGATAAAAGAGTGCCTCGTCAGTTATTTTGTAAAAATGATTATAATTACTTCAAAATATAATGCCTCCTTAAGAAGTAAATTTTAAAATAATTGTAACCTAACACATCTTATTATTTTTACTAAATCTGAGAAATATAAATAATTTTGCATGGTTAAGTCACATAGAACTACTATATCTGTTATTAGTATTTTCTTATTAAAGTCTAATTGATCATTTTGAGAAATTATAGCAGGGAGATTATGGCTAGTTATTGCCACACTGCAGAAATACATAGCCAGCCAAAAATGAAGTACTCGAGTAAATTCACATTAGTAAAATTATATCAAAATTTATCTCAAAATGATAAGAAAATTGATGAAAAAATGGTACACCTACATATAAATAAATTACAGAAAAATTACACCTAGGATTAAAATAAATGAGAGTTTTAACCTTTTGGCATTGTTGAGTTTCACAGTAGAGAGATGTCTCATTATTCAATTGAAACCTATTTTTTTTTCCAAATTTTTCAGTATCTGAATTCTACATTCCATAAAACTTATAATAAATGTACACATACCTTACCCACTCTTCTTCAGCACCAGTTAGTGCATCATTCTGTACATTTTAACATACTCTCCAAAGTAGAATATTGTTTAAAATGTCAAAATTTCAGAAAATCCTATAATCTGACAGTATGGGACCGTGAAACATAGTGATACTAATTCTATTAATTATTAAATTAGAAACATGTTCATGATGCATTGCTAATTTAAAAATTTAGGTTTACATAACCAGTGGAGTATGTTAACTATTATTCTAATTTGGGAATATGTTACTATGTGTTGGGGTACATAGTAAAAGACATAAGTATACAGACATTACAGGGGTTAACAATGGATATTTTTGTGATCATTTTTTTTTTTTTTTTTTTTTTTTTTTTTTTTGAGACGGGAGTACTTGCTCTGTCGCCAGGGTGGGTGCAGTGGCCGGATCTCAGCTCATACAGCTCGCCTGCCCCCATCCGGGGTTTCGCCGTTCTCCTGCTCACCTCCCGAGTAGCTGGGACTACAGGCGCCGCCCGTGCGCCGGCTGTTTTTTGTATTTTTTAGTAGAACCGGGGTTCACCGATGTTAGCCAGGATGTCTCGATCTTTCTGACTCATGATCCGCCCGTCTCGCCTCCAAAAGTGCTGGGATTACAGGCTTGAGACCAGCCGGGCGCGGCGGGCCACATTTAGTTGTTTACTCTTATAAGTTTCTCTCGCTGTTGATTGTCCTTAATATGTCTTCAATTTATAGAATTAAAAACATAAAGGTATTTCATTTTAAAAATGTGTGGAGGTGTGGTTTGTGGGTGTAGATTTATTCAAACATTATAAGCTCTGTCACACATGTACATAAATGTTCTTTATATAAATAAAAGTAATGTCTAATATATGGCTTCAATTCCACTAGCTTTCAGGTTTTATTAAGGAGTATTTAAAAATTTTTAAATCTGCATTTTCAATATTGTACATGAATTCTCTTTCTTAATTTTAATTTATTTACCCATTTATTTTGAATTATTTTTATCTTTCCCTCCACAAAACTCATTCATTTTTGTTATTTTATGACTTCTACTCTCATGAGAAAAAAATTGATTTCCTGTATTTAATTTGTAAAATAATTTTGCTATAGTCTCCCATGTTTTTCTAGCATGAATAGATTCTATGGGAAAAGCTTAGAGTTAGTGTTGCTAACTCTGAGTCTATACATTTTAGAATTGGTGGGTTAATAAAACACAATCAGAAAACCCATACTTATGAGGTCAAAATTATCAGTATGATAAACATGTGCAAATATCTATGGTTAATGTACAAGTGAACCGATATTCTGACAGTAAATGTGTAAAAAAAGCCATTGTATCAAATATAGCCTTGAAGTAAGGAGTTACATTTCATAAAGGATAAATAATAAAAAGCCTAAGTAAAATTCAAGAAGAAAGCTTCTGGCAGACAGACAGAAAACTCCATTTTATAGTGAAGAGTGGTAAATCATACATTGCCCTAAACTGAGTTGTTTTGTTTGTTTGTTTTTGATGTAGTCTCGCGCTGTTACCAGGCTGGAGTACAGTGGTACGATCTCGGCTCACTGCTGCCTCCACCTCTCGGCTTCAAGCAATTCTCCTGCCTCAGCCTCCTGAGTAGCTGGGACTACAGGAGCATGCCACCATGTCTTGCTAATTTTTGTATTTTTAGTAGAGATAGGGTTTCATCATGTTGGACAGGCTGGTCTTGAACTCCTGACCTCATGTAATCCACCCGCCTCGGCCTCCCAAAATGTTGGGATTACAGACGTGAAACACAGCTTCCAGCCTAAACTGAGTTTTATAATACTTCATCTGGATTGTCTTTGTAATAAGCATTTGTAAGTTTGTTATTTATCTTCCATATTTGACTCAAAATTTCTGTTCATTGCTGTTATTGCTATTTTTTCCTAAAAGACACTGCGACAAAAATCTCTCAAATATTCTCAATAAACATTGTTGATTCTTATAGCCCACAGTTTGAACTACAGTTTTAACAAAGAAAATTTATGACCTAACATTTATATTTGCCTTAAATGCCTTAATTTTATTAGTGCATTTATAATTTTCTTGCAATTCTTTCTTATATGACTACTCTCATCCTCTCTCCTCTGCCTTTTACTTCTAACAGTTAATTTGTCATTTCATCTCATGCTGCTCTTTGAGCTTTCTGCTATTCGATAAAAGTCACATCTTTTTGCATTCTGTCGAGGATAGAAACGGTGCCATGAATTTTCTACTTGGTGCTATAGTGAGGAGTTTTTAGAAGTCTGCTTTTGTATTAAAACTTTAAGGTAATTTTGTTTCCCATTGCTTCAGTTTTTAATGGCCTATTTATATTTTCTCTTTACTTTTTTTCTTATTTGGCAGAATTCACTCGGGTTTGACAGCTGGCAAGGGTATGAATTGACTTTGAAGACCTTCTGAAGCACTCAAATCTCTTTCAGAGACCTAGAATTAAGAGCAGATTAACTGACATTGGTTTATTCTGCCATTTCCAGTTTAGAGTGGGCTTTTACTGAGAACAATTTTATTACCTCCTATTAGCAAATTCAGGATTTCTGGCAGTCTGACCTGATTTTTGGAATATTTTCAGATTCCAGTATTCTTTTAGGGTACTGTAGGTCTCTTCCATTACTTAAAACCTTTAAAATAAAGAAACACATTTATCATAATGCAACTAATTATTAATATTCCAGTTTTGTTTTCTGATAGCTACATTTCCTGAGTAAACGCGGGATAAGAGGATAAAAGCAAAGGAGCACTTTGGCGTTCTCAAGAAGCACCAGCCTCAGAGTAAAGTGATCTGTTCTCAGAACTTGAACTTAGGATGCAGGAAGAGTTAAGGGTAAATGTAAGGGTGGGAAGCAGATTTGGTAAAATAAACATTTTTGAGGAAGGAAGCATATATTTTGGGGTTGTATCATAGTAAGTTTCAAGATTGTGGCATTTCTGTTTGGATCTATCAGTCCTGTCTTAGCAATTGCTCCAGGATTCTGGCTATGGGATTGCCAGATTTTACAAGAGTTTTCAGTCTTTATAAATGTTTAAGGGTAAGCTTGGTGAATGTGAAACAATATTAGGAACTATTGGTCTTATGAGTAAACATTTCTTTTAAATAAATAACGTTTTAAGTAAACTTTATTTTAGAGGTTTTAGAATTATTGTGAAAATAGTATACAGACTTCCTGTATACCTCACACACAGATTCCATTATTATTATCTTCCATTAGAATGGTATATTTGTTAGAATTTATGAAAAATTCATATTTTAATCAGATTTTCTTTATCATTACTTTTTCTATCCTGGAATCCCATCCAGGAAGTCATAATACATTTATTAGTCATGTCTCCCTAGGCTCCTCTTGGGTGTGACAATTTGTCAAACTTTTCTTGTTTTTGATGGTTGATACGATTTCACTATGTCCCCACCCAAATCTCATCTTGAAGTGTAGTTCCCAGAATCCCCACTTGTTGTGGGCGGGACCAAGTAGAAATAATTAAATCATAGGGGCAGTTTCCATCATCCTGTTCTCATGACAGTGAGTTAATTCTTACAAGATCTGATGGTTTTATAAGGGGCCTCCCCTTTCACTGGGCACTCATTCTTCTTGCAGCCACAATGTGAAGAAGGACGTGTTTTCTTCCCCTTCCACCATAATTGTAAGTTTCCTGAGGTCTCCATAGCTGTGCTGAACTATAAGTCAATTAAACCTCTTTCCTTTATAAATTACCAAGTACCAGGTTTGTCTTTATTGGCAGCACAAGAATGAAATAAGACAATGATCTTGACAGTTCAAAGGAGTACTGGTCAGGTATTTTGTACAGTGTTCCCTAATTGGGGTTTGCTGACTGTTTATCTCATGATTATACAGAGTTCATGTTTTTAGAAGAATATCACAGAGATCAAGTGTCATTGTCATCACATCATATCAAAAGTGCATACCATCAATATGACTTATTCCTATTGATGTCAACCTTGATCACTTAGTTTAAGCTGGTGTTTATCACCAGCTCCCCTGCAAAGTCAACTGCAAAGTCAACTTTTCATTTCTCCCTTTTCATATTGTATTTTTTAGACAAAACTCATTATGAGCAGCTCACACTTAAACAGTGGGAAATTATGCTCCACCTCCTTAAAGGTGGAGTACCTACATAAAGTATTCAAAAAATTTTCACGTAGGAAATTTGTATGTGCTTCCTCATTTATTTACTTATATCATCATTGATTCATAGGTATTGGTTTTCTATATTGGGTTATAATCCAATACTACTTATGTATTTTCTTTCTCAAATTGTTCCATCTGTAGCCATTGAATGCTTGTTCAGTTAGGTCTTGGATCCCTGTGACACACAACCAAGCTTTTTTTTTTTTTTAAGCACTCTCAACTTCTTTTCAGTAAAAGATGTTAGACTCAACTTGCAGAATTCCTGTCTCAGTCCTAGAATTAAAGATTCCTGGAAGGAGTCCTGATTCCTTTTACTGGAGAATGGTATTCTAAACCAAGATCTAGGCACTAGATATATCCATTGTTGCTGTGATATTATTGCTTCTATGCTGTCTCAGGAGATGGAGCACAGAGAAATAAGCTTGTTGCTAATCTATGTACTCATATCCTCACACTCACCCCACCCACATATTTATTTCTATATGTAAGCATATATATATACACACATTTTATATATATAATATGATATATTATATATGTTTTTAATTATATATATATTTTTTGATAAAATAAAAATATATTTTATATTTTATAAATATATTAAAAATATGTATATTATGTTGATATTTAAATATATTTTTAATTATATATAATAAAACATTATCTATATTTTACATATATATACATATATAAAACTAAATGTTAGTTCATATTGAGTCTTTAACTCAAATCTGTTACTACATGGACATTCTAGCCTACCCACCCTGCTTACAGTAACCTCTTACCCCAACAGTGAGAAACATGGTTCCCATCATTTACTTATTAAATAACACCTTGATTGCTTCCAGTTGTTTGCAATTATGAGTAAAATTACGTAACATGTGTGTAGATTTTGGGGTAAACATAAATATTCCAAACAGTTGTGTAAAAACCAAAGAGTGTAATTGCTGGATTGTTTGGTGTAGCTATTTTTAGCTTTATAAGAAACTGCCATACTGTCTTCCAAAGAGGCTGTAGCATTTTGCATTCCCACTAGCAATGATGAGAGTTCCTGTTGCTTTATAGCCTCACCAGCAGTTGGATTATCATTTCTTTTTAATTTTAGCTATTCTAAAGCTCTGTAATAGTATTTCATTATTGTTTTATTTGCAATTCCCTAATAACAATAATGTTGAGTGTCCTCTCATATGCTTAAGTGCCATTTGATATCTTTAATTAACCATCTCTTCAAGTCTTTTGTATATATGTATTCCATAATATTCTCCTACTTGTTGATCTTTTCTAAGAGTCGATTTTTGGTTTTAGTGACTTTCTGCATTATTTTTTGATTCTCTAATTTTCTTCTCAAATCTTTGTTACATCCCTCTGCTTTCTTTAGATTTAATTTGCACTTCCTCTTCCACATCTTAAGGTGAAATTTAAGTTATTGATTTGAGATTTCTTCTGCTTAAATACAGATATTTGTATCCTTAAATTTCTGTCTAAACCCCACTTTAGTTAGACCCCATTTAATTTTGGTATGTTGTGTCTTCATTTACATTAATCTCAAAGTATTTTCTAATTTCCCATTTACTGTTTAAAATTCATTGGTTACTTAGGATTGTGAGGTTTTTTCTGTTTTTAATTTTTACTAGTTTTGAGTTTCCCAAACTTTATTTTGTTATTTATTTCTAATTTCATCCCATTGTAGTCAGAACAAGCTTTGTATTTTTTTATTAATTTAAGTTAATTGAGGTTTGTTTAATGACCTAACATAGTCTTTTTGAAGAATGTTTTATTCTTTGAGAACTTTAAAAGAATGTACATCTCACTATTATTGAGCAGAGTGTTCTATAGATGCCTATTTCTCTAGTTAGTTTCTAGTAATCCATATTTCATTTTAATTTTGATATCCTGCTTGGCTCTATATATTGTTGAAAGTAGGGTATACTGAAGTCTCCATCTATTATTGTCAAGTTGTTTATTTCTCTCCTTAGTTGTCAATTTTTACCTCATCATATTAGGGGTCTCTGTTGTTAGTTACATATGTGCTTATAATTATTACGCCATTCTGATATATTTACTCTTCCATGATAAAATGTTTTTATTTCTAATAACTTTGTTTTATTTTCTTTTAAGTGTATTTTGTCATACATTAATATAGCCACTCTACCTCTCTTACGAATGGTGTTTGCATGATTTATCACTTTTCATTCTTTTGAGATTTACTTCACATTTCATCTATTTGTATCTTTGAATCTTAATTTTATCTCCAGTAGAGAGTTAACAGTTGGACCTTTGTTTTTATTCCAGTCTGAAAATCACTGCCTTTTGATAGGATTGTTTAATCTATTCACATTTGAAGTTATTATTGTCATAGTTGTGTTACATCTGTCATTTAACTTGTTTTTTACATATGTCGTGTCTCTTTTGTTCCTCTTGTTCCCTCTTAACTGCATTATTTTTTATTAATGACTATTTTCTAATGTAACATTTTAATTTCTTTAGTGATTTTTTACTATATCTTTGAGCTATTTTCTTATTGGTTATTCTAGAACTTACCACATACAACCTTAACTATCAGAATCAACTTTAGGTCATACAATTTAGATACTATGTCTTACTTAGTCTATTGTGATACTTGGGTTTTCCTAGGAATTTCACCTTTGTTGTTTAATTTGTTGGCATATAATTTTTAATTGTTTCCTTAAGGTCTGTAGTGATATTTCCTCTTTTATTTCTGATTAGCAATTACTATAGAATCATTAGTAGACTGCAAGTCTGACTTAAGATTCATATTTTTTCTGGAAAAGTATTAAATGCAAAAGCTATAATTATTCAATAATGAATAGAAGATGAAGGACAATAGTTGTTAGAATCCTCTTTCAAGATTGTGGGTCAAGCATTAGTTGGTTACACCAAGCAGAAGGAAGGCTATTTTTAATGAATTGCTCCTGAATAACTATAATTCACTATAGAACTGGAGGCAGGCAAAGAAAAATTTTATATCTCTGAAGCAAATATTGAGAGAGATTGTTGATACCTAGGCAATGCATTTTAATGAAGTGACAACACTTTCTAATGAATTGGAAACATTTTAAATGATTATATTTATGACTTCTGCTCTACTGCTTAGGAATTATTATGAACATAAAAATGTCCAAGTTAGGAAAATTTGTATCTAAAAATGCTAGCTTCTTTAAACCTGATGGAAAAAAAAAATTAAATCTTTTTGAGGATCTATAGAGACCCCCCCCTTAAAATTACTATATATGTCTACACACCACTATGAATAATTGCTTAATAAAGCAGTTGATGGAAGTGGTTGTGATGTGTTATATGCATTTGTGTATAACCCCGCTGTGCTTATTTTAGTGTTGTGAATGAGGCCTATAGTTGGAATATTATACAAATACGTCAAAATGCACAAAGTACTTAAAGATGGTGAGACAGATAGAGGAGATACACTATATTAATTATTTAAAACAAGATTACATTGAATTATCAGGATTCATTTCAGCAAAAGTTTCCAATTTTATTTGAAATAAAAAGTTATTTTTGTAAGTTAAAAGTTGCAAAAAACAGTGTGAACTTTTAACCTGTTCCTGAACTGCAATAAGAAACAGACGGAAACATTAAGTTTAAAACAAAATTTAATTTATGAATTTATTATTCACCATATCAGTATGTGGTATATTAGCTTTAGCAGCATGATATAACTAAAACCTGATGAAAAATCTTATTATTAATAAGAGTTTGGGAAGTTATACCATGAATTGAAGAAGGTAGATCTATCTTACAGAATTTTCACAATTTTTTAATCTCTAAATTCCAATAGATTATTAAAATTTATAGTTGGTTCATATAAACAATTTTAATATAATTGAAAATTTAACAAGTGAAAATCAAATGTATTGCAAGGTAATATTTATATTAAATCAAATACTAATTGCTTCCATACACAAAACTAACACTAAAATTGGTGAAGTTTCAATCACCAGAGATTGTATAAAGTAGTATTTTACATTGTATCCTTACTTGGCTTATAGTCTGGGTTAACTAAAAGTTCCATTTCGTATCCCTTTACTATATTCCCTCTTTTAAGTCAAACAGCATGACATAACAGTAAAATAAGCTACTAAAGTGTAAGAATTATTTTTGATGAGAACAAATAAAATACAATTTGATCTATGAAATAAATCAGTCATGGTAAAAGTAACAGTGAAAGAAATAAGATGAAATGATACAAAAGTAAAAGCATGACATCTAGAATCAGTTTGATCTAGATTAAGTAAACTTTAATTTTATATCCTTAAAATGATATAATAATATCTAATAATGTGGCTATTATAAAGATTAAATTAGGTAATATTTTAGGTTTTTGGAATCTAATATTCAGGACCTGAGATATATTATCTCTCAAACTTCTTAATATTCTAGTTTTCCTTTAAATACTGCTACTAATAATAATGCATCTTAACACTTACTGTGCTACTATATATCTTATACTACTATTACTACATATTACATATATGATTAGTAGTATACAGCAAACATAGAGGAAAAGTGATTCTTTCCCCATATATCACTCTAATGTCCTTAAGAAATGGTTACATCCATCCATCACTGCAAAATAAACCACCTGATATTCTCCTTTATGATATATAAGAATATTGTTATATATACAACACTCATGATATGTCAGTCATATTACTGTGTACATGACAGACTATTTAATCTATGCCTTCCCCTTCATTCATAAATATAAACCCTTTTAGGGCTCATGATCTCTAGCCCTACTCCCCTCCTCATTTCTGTTGCTATTCTTTGTTGCCCTACAGTTTTCTCTCTCTAGTTTCTGGCTTCCAATTTACCTTTGACATTGACTGTTATTACAGCATTTTCAATGACCTCAAGAACCTATAATAGTCATACCTGAGTCTCTGAGTTTCTTTCAACTCTAATGAGCTTCGCTTCTAATCTACTTAAACCATCTACTTCTACAGATTACTTAGTAAATTATGATTACATTGAAGATTTTCACCTATGAATTCTTTAATTCCTAATTCCTATATCCTACTATCTCACATCCTAATCTTTGAACTTTCTATTATTATCTCTACATATTCTTTAAGTCCATTGAAGAATGCTTTTGTTTGCAAAATCACACAAACAAAACAGTTTTGTAATCTTTTTTAAAAAATTCTATTTACTGCATCTTCAATAAAGTATTTTCTGGATTTTATGATGGACAATTTTCTAGGTGATCCAGGCTGTTTATTGTTTTTTGTTGTAAAATTCATTCCTCATTAAATGAACAAAGATGTTATGAGTCACAGCTGCCCAAAAGCAAGAAATATGAGATTCTTTGCCAACATCGCAGTATACCTCATTACCATTAGACTCTACTCAATGTATGTTGGATTAAATGGTCAGTTAATATAAATTTGCATTACCACCTCAGTGTTGTGCCAAAATAAAATGAGTTGGAAGAGAGTTGGAGCTATAGGTGGTCTCATCAGAAGATGTTTGACAAGAGTTCTTTGATGAATCTTTTGTTGTGTGCACTGTATAGGAGCTCATTTTGCATATCTTGGGTCTTTTGGCCCAGGCACCACAACAGTTACAGGTTGTGTCTGTGTCTAGCTTCCTATCCATTGTAATAGGATGGTGGTACTGTCATATCAAGGACAAAGTAGTTGCTGCTGCTGCTTTAGGTTACTTGCTGCTGCATTACATTCAGCCTTCCAGGAAAAACAGAACACTCCTTATATGGACTGTGCTTACCACCTCCTCCAGTCCTTACTCCTTACAATATGGGTGCTATTAGTGAGGTTTTCTGTATCTACATTTTCTATCATTTTTAGGAGAAATTGCTACAAATTAGCAGATTCCCCTCTTTATTGTTTCCCTCAAGTAGAAGATTCTGCCACATAGATCAACAGCTTTTCAAGTTTCAGAATCCCTGGGGGTCCCCTTTAATTCTTAAATTTCAGTTACTCGCTTCAGTAGTGGTCGAGGGCAGGAGTGGATCACTTCCCCATTAATATCATATATAGAAGTCTCCTTACAATTATCTCCAAAGATAACTTTAGAATTATCTCCAATCTTCATAATTCTCTTCACTTTCAGTTGTTCAAAAGAAAATTCTGAAATAATAGGTTTAAGTTTAACCAAATAAAATCATTTATTATGGTAACATGCATGTTCAAAAGAAAACTAAATAAAATGCTTGTTTAATAAACTAATTTTTTTCAAATAAAGCGTTATTTATTCAAGGTTTATTTTTCTATTACATATAGGCTAACATATATGCTATATTATATATTTCTATTATCTTTTATATATATTATAATATATAGAATATATATATATTATATATAGGCTATTGCCTTATATTTGCTAAAATCTTTACATTGAATTTAGTCTGATAGTAATTTTCAACTGATATAAAAACCATGTGTCAATAATTTTATTTTTTGTTTTTTAAAACATTTATTTTTGTAATTGACAGATAAAATTATGTGTACCTACTGTGTACAACATGATGCCCTAAGACACACATACATTGTGGGTTGGTTAAATCCAACTAATTAGTATGTGCAATCCTCACATAGTTATTATTTTTGTGATGAGAATACTTAACATCCACTATTTTAGTATTTCTCAAGATTACAATATATTCTCAACAACTATAGTCATCATTCTGTAAAATGGATCTTTTGAATTTATTTCTTCTATCTGACTGTCATTTTGTATTCTTTGACCAGCACCTCCTCCTCTTCCCCCAAACAACAGTGTGATATGGCACTATAAATTTAGCAATGTTTTACCTTCAGGAGAAATTAGGTAAAGGACACATAAGATGTTTCTATATCACTGTATGTGAATCTAAATTATTGTAAAACATAAACTTTAATAAATATTTTTAAAAATCTAAATAAAACCTTTTCTCATATAAAATGAATAACACTCACTTAAATTCTAATTTTCTTTGTAAAGAATTAATACATTGAATAATTTTATAGAAATGGCTCATCTTTTATATCATCTATTTGATGTCACTTTTGGCCTGAGTAATAAACTTCCTAAGATCATTTCCTTTAACATTATTAAGCAAATAATTTGTATATTTGTCAATACATTCATAAACAAATGTCTATTTTTATGTGTATGAAGACATAGTATATTAGTCCATTTCACACTGCCATAAAGAACTACCTGAGACTGGGCAATTCATAAAGAAAGGAGGTTTACTTGACTCACTCACAGTTCTGCATTGCTGGGGAGACCTCAGGAAACTTACAATCATGGCAGAAGGCAAAAGAGAAACAAGCACCTTCACAAGGTGGCAGGGGTGGGGGGTGGGGAAAGTGCTTCACTTTTAAATCATCAGATCTCATGACAATTTATTCACTGTCACAAGAACAGGAAGGAGTAAACCTCCCCCATGATCCAATCACCTCCCACAAGGTCCTCCCTTTGACATGTGGGGATTACAATTTGAGATGTGATGGGTGGGGACACAGAGGCAAACCATATCATTCTGCCTCTGGCCCCTCACAAATCTCATGTCCTTTCCAAATTTGAAAACCAATCATGCCTTCCCAACAGTCCCCCAAAGTCTAAACTCATTCCAGCATTAATTCAAAAGTAAAAGCCCAAAGTCTCATCTGAGACAAAGGAAGCCCCTTCTGCCTATGAGCCTGTATAATAAAAAGCAAGTTAGTACCAAGATACAATGAAGGTACAGGCATTGGGTAAATGCTCCCATTCCAAATGGGAGAAATTGGCCAAAACAAAGGGGCTACAGGCCCCATGCAATTCCAAAACCCAACTGGGCAGTCACTAAATCTTAAAGCTCCAAAATAATGTGCTTTGATATCATGTCTTAAATCCAGGGCATGCTGATCCAAGAGGTGGTCTCTCAAGGGCTCGGGCAGCTCTACACCTGTGGCTCTGCAGGGTACAGCCCCTGCGCCTGCTTTCATAGGCTAGTGTTGAGTGCCTGCAGCTTTTCCAGGTTCATGGTGCAAGCTGTTAGTGGATCTACCTTTCTGCAGTCTAGAGGATGGTGTTCCTCTTCTCATAGCTCCACTAGGCAGTGCCCCAGATGGGGCACCCACCGTACATTTCCCCTCCGCACTGCCCTAGTAGAGGTTCTCCATGAGGGCTCTGTCCTTGCAGCAGTCTTCTGCTTGGACATTCAGGCATTTTCATGCATCCTCTGAAATCTAGGTGGAGGTTTCCAAACCCCCAACTTTTGTCTTCTCTGCACTCACAGGCTCAACACCATGTGGAAGCTGCCAGTGCTTGGGGCTAGCACTCTCTGAAGCCACAGCCCTAGCTGTACCTTGGTCCCTCTTAGTCATAGCTGGAGCTGGAGTGACTGGGATGCAGGACACCATGTTCCAAGGCTTCGCAGAGTAGCTGGTCCCTGGGTCTGGCCCATGAAACCATTTTCCCCACCTGGGCTCCAGGCCTGTGATGGGAAGGGCTGCGGTCAAGATCTCTGAAATGCCCTGGAGACATTTTCCACATTGTCTTGGCTATTAACCTTTGGCTCTTTGTTACTTATTCAAATTTCTGCAACTGGATTGAATTTTTTCTGAGAAAATGGGTTTTTCTTATCTATACATGGTCAGGCTGCAAATTTTCCAAACTTTTATTATCTGCTTCAATTTTAAACATAAATTCCAATATCAGATTATCTTTTTGTGAATGCATATGACTATATATTTTAGAAACAGCCAGGGCACATCTTCAATGCTTTACTGCTTAGAAATTTCTTCTTACCACATACCCTGAATCATCTCTCTCAAGTTCAAAGTTCCTCAGATCACTAGGGCAGGGGAAAATGCTACCAGTCTCTTTGCAAAAGCATGAAAAGAGTGATATTTACCCCAGTTTCCAATAAGTTTCTCATCTTTACCTGAGACCACCTCAGCCTGGATGTCATTGTGCATATCACTATCAGCATTTTGATCAAAACCATTCAACAAAACTCTAGGAAGTTCCAAACTTTCCCACATATTCCTGTCTTCTTCTGAGCCCTCCAAACGTTTCCAATCTCTGCCTGTTACACAGTTCCAAAGTCTCTTCCCCATTTTCAGGTATCTTTATAGCACTGCCCCAAACTCCAGGCACTAATTTTCTGTATTAGTCTGTTTTTACACTGTTGTAAAGAGCTACCTGAGACTGAGTAATTTATAAAGAAAATAGGTTTAATTGACTCACTGTCCTGTATGGCTGGGGAGGCTTCAGGAAACTTACAATTATGGCAGAAGGCAAAGGAGAAGGAAGCACCTTCTTCACAAGGGGGCAGGAGAAAGAAAGAGATGGGGGAAGTGCCGTAACTTTTAAACCACCATATCTTGTGAACAGCATGGGGCAACCACCCCATGATCCAATCACCTCCAAGGAGGTCTTTTCCTCGACACTTGGGAATTACAATTCAAGATGAGATTTGGTTGAAAACACAAAACTAATCCATATCACATAGATAACCTGACAATACTGAGCTCCAGTTTTGTGAGTCATACCCTTATTAGAAGTGTTATAATTTACACAATTTGTTGCCTCTATTAAAATCATTTATGAATATATACTCATAAAATTGAGTGGCACTGATTTCACAGATATTTCTACATACATTTTCTATTCTTAGCAGCAACCATTATTGATTTTTTACATAATCCATGCTCAGATTATATGTATCTGTATCTTTTGAGAGACTGTCAGCTATTGAATGAAAAATTTATATAAACAAGACAAGATCTTAAAACTGAAATATACACATAACCTTTATGGCTCTATTTGTGTGTGGTTGTAAGCATATCCATTATAAACATATTGAATATTTTACCAAAGTCATGTCAAATTAGATGTGTTCTATTAATATTTATTATCATGTGTATCTGTCAGGATCTTAAAGGGAAAGGAATGTCAAAATGCAATTGAATAATTTGAAGAGAGTATAATAAAGCATCTGTGCAGGATATAGGAAAAATCACAAAGATAGTGCAACAATTTGGGACTAGCAGCAGTGAGGTTATGCTATTAACCTTAGGCCCGAAAAGACAAGGGAGGGAGCAGAGGGGGATGCGAAGGTAGCTTCCTGACAGGAATGCAGCCAGCCCCGAATGATCTGCAGGGAAGATGCCAGAGGTATATGTACCTTAAACTTCTCCCCCTTATTGGCATTTCTGAGCACTGTTCTCCTTTGACTAAATCTAATAGGAAGCCAGAGGGCAGGAGAACAAGCTGATGTAATCAGTATAGGTCAGTTTCCTGGGCAGAGTTGGATGGAAAGAAAGAGACTTAATCTTGAGGGGCAAATGAAATACAGACAGCATATCATGTTTTTATTTAAGAAAACAGTAATATTATTACTCTTGAGGAATCTAAAGCCATTTGATAATGATCATTTTAAACTTATGTGAAATATGGCAAAACAAAATAAAACTAAACACTAAAACTGTATCACTCAGGGCTGGACAAATGTGATTTTTTTTTTAACATGCAGCACCTATCTCCCACTCAAAAATAAAAATAACATCATTATACTAATATGTTAGAAGTGCATTCAGTATGCTATAAAACATTTCTAATTCATTTATTCAGTGGATCTTTTTTGAGCACTTTCTATGTGCCTAGAATTATGTTAGGTATTGAGATGTAAAGATGAGTAAGCCTAGGTCTCTAGGTTCATATATCTCAGCGATATCTCTTATTCTTACCCTTAGATTTTCTCTGTCACCACCCTCCATTCCATGACAATTGATGTCATTTGTATGTATACTCGTTTGCATGCTTGATTCTTACATTGTATTTTCTCTTTGATTTTTAGTTGAAACATAGTAATTGTATATATTTATGGGATACAGAATGATATTTTGATCCATGCTAAAATGTTTAACAATCAAATAAGGGCAGTTATGCATCACCTCCAAGATTTATAATGCCTTTGTGTTATGAACATTCAAAATCATCTCTTCTACTTACATTGCATTTTTAATCTACTTCTTTTCCAAAGGGGATTTGTATTGAGTATTCTCCTCTTAGCTGTTTCTGAAAATTAGACTGAGTAACAGGGGAAACAAATGTATGCGGTAGTCCAAGTATTCCAGGTAAAGCTGAGTATGTTGTCTTTTGAGACAAAAAGAATAAAGAGGCACAAGTCCAGGATTTTACTGATCTATCAGTATAAGCTTCTTTCAGTCATCTCTTCTACCTGTTTTGCCTTTATTGCTCAGACTGTGTTCACTGTTTATGGTCACTCTATTATGATCACCCTTTCTCTATGTTTGTTCTGATTATTTTCATTATTTTGATATCATTTTGTTATACATTTTGTTAATATCTATCACTCCTGCATTTGCCATTTGTTCAGAAACCTGTATATAGTGGTCCCCAGAAAAAACAACTAAAGCTGATGGATATGAGGATGTTACTGGAGAGTAGCAGTTAGGTGGGAATTTGGGTTTTTTCCAAAATTATTCCTATAGACCTGTCTCTGTGTGCAGGGGTACATAAATAGTTAAGTTTTAGTGATAGTGTGAGCAGGACAGTTCCAGAAAAGAGAGTCCATCATTCTGCCTTTTGTAAAGCCTAGGATGTGAATTGGGAAGAGGAGCTCTAAGTCTTAGCTTCTATAGTGATTTACCTTTCTATTTATTATCCCTACTGCCATGATTGACCACTGACCATAGTGATCTTATTAAAATTCCAAACTAAACATGTATATTCATGCATAATATCCTCTATTTCCTTCAATCTAAAATCTAGAGCAGCCTCAGACAACCCCTCCAACTCATTCCTTGTTTGTTCCCAAATTTATGCACACTGATATACCAAATTAACTGGACGATCCTAAGAATTCCATCCCTGTTCATACCCTTATGAGTTTTCTCACGTTCTCTGCCTTAGCTAGAACATCTTATTCTCTACATCCAATCACCTAATGCCAACCTATATTTCATGAATGAGTTAAATTTTTCCTTTGCTGAATCTATTTTCTAAACAAATTGGGACAGCTTCTCCCTTTAATGTCTCCATTGTAATCTAAATGCATTTCTTCTTGCAGTAGTGTTTGTACCTTTTTCTCTTTGCATGGGTGTTTGTATTTCCTTTACTTTACCCTTCATATTATAATTTATACAATCTTATCCTTTTAGCTACCCATCTTTTAAAAGATGGATAATATCGTTTTATTTTTATGGCTCTCGTAGGTCCTTGAAATTACTAGCAATTGAATAAATATTAGCTGAATAATTATATCTGTTAGAAAGTTTTCTGGAACCTCCAGAAAAAAAATGGTGTTGTTAAAATTATTAATTCTGCCTTCCCATCACAATTCATAGATAAATTATGTGCACTGTTTATATATTCAAGAAGTTTTCACTAATTTGTAAGGAATGAGCTGTGTACATTAAACTTTCCTTTCTTTCTTATGTTCTTCTGTGCTTCCCTTGTATTTTTCAGAAATTTTCCTCTCAAAGTCAGACAAATGTATGGGTACCGGTTGGGCATAGAATATAAAACAGCAGAATGACCATTTAGCAGCAGATGCCCCTGAAGGAGGAAATTAGGAAAAAAAGAAGGAAGGACGAAGAGAGGGAGAAAATAAGAGAGAGGTAGAGAAGGAAGAGAAGAGAAAAAGGAGAGAGGGAGGGATAGAAAAGTAAACAGAATAGACAATTTAATTAGTTTTTTCTACTTTGAAAAATCTATTTTAATGACTGCTTTGAGCTTGGATTCAATAGTCTGTAATAAATATAGCTTGGACACAAAATCCAATACAGTTACAATGTATTTGTTTAGAGCAATTTTATATCTAAGTAATTGGCTCTTATTTAGATATTAATATATCAATATCATGTCCATGTTAATTCTAAGATTTATTTTTTAATGTATGATTTTGAGATTTAAAATGTATCTGTATTTCATTAAAGAAAATAGTCTAAACTGCTTTAATGCCTAAAGACTTTGTAGTTTATTTTCAAAATAAGTTGAAAACACAAGAAAAAACCACAACAAATATAAGTATATTTTAAGCATTATTACACCAATAAAACAAAAGCAATGTTTGAGTTTTTAAAAGGTAAATATATAACCTGAAGTAGCACATTCTACATTTATATTCATGTACTCCCTGATAATTTATGATTATTCAGACACTAAAGCAAGGACTAACAACAAATTGGTCCACGGAAAAGCCCTAACTTACACACCACTGAATTTAGCTTCTGTGGTGAATATAAAAGAACAATAACAACAACAGGAACAACAGGAACAACCAGAAATCAAGAACCAAAATATATACAGGAAAACCAGCATTATGCCACACAAGCACATATATAGTTGAAACTATTAGGCATTCACTGTGACTGAAGTTTACTTTGAAATGTAATCAGTATCATCAATTACTCTATTATCAACTTAAAAACATTATACCTAGCTATGTAACTGTTTAATGAGATTGCAGGATGCTCATACTGAGGTTGCCCTGCTTTCAAATCGTCCCAATTATTCTTAGTCTTTCATTAATATTATACCACCTGCTCCAACTGGCTAACCTTTCTTTTCCTCTATCTTCTTGCTGTAAAATTAATAAAAAACATGTCTTCTCAAAATCGAACTAAATGGCCATCAATGATAGACTGGATAAAGAACATGTGATATGGATACACCATGGAATACTACACAGCCATAAAAAGGAATGAGATCATGTCCTTTGCAGGCACATGGATGGAGCTGGAAGCTATTATCCCCAGCAAGCGAACACAGGAACAGAAAACCTAACACCATATGTTCTCACTTATAATTGGAGCTGAGCAATGAGAACACATGGACACAGGGAGGGGGACAACACACACTGGGGCCTGTCAGGAAGGTGGAGCAGGGGGAGAGAGAGCATCAGGATAAATAGCTAATGGATGGTGGGCTTAATATCTAGGTGATGGGTTGATAGGTGCAGCAAACCACCATGGTACACATTTACCTATGTAACAAACCTGGACATCCTGTGCATGTACCCCAGCATGTGAAACAAAATTAAATACAAAATACCAACAACAAAACATGTCTTCTCTGTGTTTCAGAATACAGATACACCTTGACTAGCAATCTAGATAAACAGCACAAATTTAAATTATTCTAAGCCCAAAATGCATTCAATACACCTAACCTATCAAACATCACAGCTCTGCCTAGCCTACGTTAACAGTGCTCAGAACACTTACCTTTGTCTCCATTTGGGCAAAACCTCCTGTAGACTCTTCTTGGGATCCCATGGCTGACTGAGAGCTGTGGCTCGCGACTGCCGCCGAACATCACAACAGAGAATCCTGCTCCATATCACTAGCCCAAGAAAGTATCAAAAATCAAAGTTGTAAGTAAAGCTTTTACTGAATGCATATTGCTTTTGTACCACCATAAGGCTGAAAATGTATTGTTACATCAGAGACCATCTGTCTATTGTAGTCCACCGGTGTGAATCCCATCCTTCCAGACATTATTCGTATTAATTCATGGCATCTTACATTGTTTATTACTGGAAGTGGACTGTTTACATATTTCTGACAATATTTTCCTTTTAACTATACTCTCCCACTTTGTTTTTATATTTGAATATGTTATGATCTCAGCCCAAATTGCTTAGTTTAAAGCCTCTCAACCCTTCAAACTGTCATCTTTCAAATCTCACAAGATGGATCTTTTTCTGGAACTATTGAATTACTGCCCATTTCGGGGTGACTTATTTGACCCAGGCTCTTCTTATATCATCAGTACAAAGCTAATTTGTCGATTTTGTCTGAGGGGATCTGTCATTTCTACTTAACCTACTTTATCCATCTTGATTTGAGTTAGACTCAACATAGGAATATCTCTACTGGATTCTTCTATCCTCAGGAAAGTATCTTTACTTTTACAAATTATCTGTGCTTTTTGTTTTCTTTTTTCTCCCACATACCTGGTAATAAATTCCAACTTATACACCATGGAGCTAATTTTCCAACACAGAAACTTTGCCGTTATTACTCCTCACCTACCTCATTTTAATACTTTTGCAGCTGTAAAACTTTATCTCCTTTACCAGAATTAGGTTCATATAAAGGCAGAAACTCCATATTATTGACTTTTTATTCCAATGTTGAGAAAAGCACTTTGTGCACCGCTATAAGTTAAAACAGTAAGACACTGTCCATAATGCAACTTCATCATGTGTAGTGATGGCAACAACTACCTGTGATCACTATGATTACTGCAAAATAGAAAGTTATTAAAAATAACGGAGGCCGGGTGTGGTGGCTTACACTTGTAATCCCAGCACTTTGGGAGGCAAACGCATGCGGATAACCTGACATCAGGAGTTCAAGACCAGCCTGGCCAACATGGCAAAACCCCGTCTCTACTAGAAATACAAAAATTAGCTGGGCGTGGTGGTGCATGTCTGTAGTCCCAGGTACTTGGGAGACTGAGGCAGGAGAATCCAGTTGAACCCTGGAAGTGGAGGTTGCAGTGAGCCTAGATCATGCCACTGCACTCTAGCCTGGGCGACAGAGCAAGAGTCCAACTATAAATAAATAAATAAATAAATAAATAAATAAATAAATATAAACAAAAATTTAAAATAATGAAAAGGGACTTGAAAATAAGTTTCCATATGGTAATTAATTCTTTTTGGAAAGGTATTTAGTTTTATTCTCTTGGTTGATATTTTTGAAATTGTAAATACATTTGATAAAGTGATATTGCCAGGTAATGCATGATGCACTATTGTAGGTAAATCAGATGCTATCAAAAAAAAAATGAATTCAGGCAAGGCCCAGTGCTCACACCATGTATCACTAAGCACTTTGGGAGCCAAGGTGGGCAGATCACAAGTCAGGAATTGGTAGACCATCCTGGCTAACATGCTGTAAATCCGGTCTCTACTTAAAAAAAAAAAAATAAAAAAAAAAATAAATTGAATTCAGGGTACTTCCACTCCCCACGTAAAAGCTTGGAATATGTTGCTTCTATGCTCAAAATAACAACAACAAAAAAGTTGAATTTGAAAATCAATAACCCTTCTTAGATCCATCAGAGAATTGAGGTCACAAAGCAAGCTGCTGCTCCCAAAGTTGTAGGGTCAAGCAGTATAGAGAATCACAGTTTACTAAGAGCAGAAGCCCAGCAGTAGAGCCTGTACTAATAGAAACATTGAGTTACGATTGACAAATTGAAGGAGGCTCAGTGTGGATGATCTCAAAATCACTAAGACTGAGTCTTGGGGAATGGGGCAAGAGGCACCCTTTTATAAGGTTTACCTTGAAATTCACCAGGTTCTCAGAGAGAAAATTAGGAAAAAACATCTCTTCATGCCTCTAGCATGGGGAGGTTAGAAGCAGTCATTGGAAAATGCATAACATTCTATTCCCATTAACAAAAGCCTGCTCTCAAAAAAAAAAATTACATTTAAAGAGCAAAGCTTGTAAGTTTTGATATTTATGCAAAGAGAATTCCCTGTAAATCTTGAGAGGTGAATGCCATTTATTTTAAAATGCGAGAAAAAAGGTAGTTTGAGGGAAGAACTGTTAAGCAAGTAAGAACCAGAACTTAATTATTAGTGAAATTAGCCATTCAGATTGCAAAAGATGCTGTAATTAGGATAATTACAGTCAGGAAAACAAGTTTTGGAGAGAACTTGAGAGACAACCTTTTGCTAATGTTTCAGAAGCAAAAAAACAGAGTATTCAGTCACATAAATGTCTCTTTGAAGAGATTAACCATGTGACTTAGAGATTGTCATCCAAGCAGAAGTCAGAACTAGAGATTTGTCTAATAAAGTGAATTTTCTTGATACACCCCAGTGACTCCAAATGTGCTTGAGAATGTTATACAAACAAAGATACTGCCAGTTTGAACTGAAAGCGACAGAGGGAGAATGAAATTTTAAAAAACCTGTTGGGTTCCTAGAATTCCATAGGTTAGAAAACATCTAGGAACACTACTCACATGCAAAAACATGCTACATTTTATAAAAATGGATCTATGATCCCCAAAGTTTCAGTCTCAGGCCTTAAAACCAAATACAGTGTGTCAGGGCAAATTTTGAATTTGCTTTAAACAGGTGACTTCATTTTTTTGTTCCATTTTCTCCTTTTTTGACCAGAAATGTGCATAATTGTTATTCTATGTTTGTTCCACCATTGTATTTTCTGAACAGGTGAGTTGTTTTATTTCACAACTCCCCAAAGCCTCACTCACACCTAATTTAGATGATATAGATAATGAGTTTTGGAACTGTTATCTTGATGACCTTGTTTTATACCAAGTTGATGCAGTAATAGGTGGAGAATTTCAGGAACCATGGGTTGAGGTAAATATATTTTGCATGTAAAAAAGACATTGATCTTTAGGGGACTGAGGATAAACTGTAGTCAGCAGAATCCCAAAGATGCTCGTGTCCTAATTTTTTGAACTTGTGAATATGTTACCTTTCTTGGAAAAGGAACATTAAGCTTGCAAATAGAATTAAGGTTGCTAACAGCTGGCCTAAAAATGAGGAGACAATTCCTAGATTACCCAGATGGACCTAATGTAATCACAAGTGCACTTAAGAGTTAAAGGGAGGGGCAGAAGGGTTCAGGGATAGGAAACGTGATTATAAAAGTGTTAATGAAAAACCCAAACTTTGAAAATACTTTAAAGAGGTTTATTGTGAGCCAATATGATTGACCACAGCCCAGAAAAAAAGCACAAACCCGAGAAGCCTTTAATAAGTGATCCTGAGGTAGTCAGGGTGCAATTTGGTTTTATAGATTTTAGGGAGACAGGAATTGTAGGTAAAATTATAATCAGTACATGGAAGATATACATTGATTCAGCCCCACAAGGTGGGATACCTTGAAGCAAGAGTTTACAGGTTTGCAGTTGGTTGAAAGTGTTAAGCCTTTGTCTAAAGGCTTGAGGTAAGTACAAAGGAATGCTTAATTTAAAAAAAGGGGGCTGCTATGTGTCATGTACTTTTGTACCAGAGTCTGGATGGAAAATAATCACATTATACTGAGTTAATTTTAAAAATCTGCTTAGGGAGATCTTATGGTTTGTAGGACATGACTTAATGCTTGCTTCAGATGGCGTCAGGTCTTGTTTATAATATGGTACCTTACTGCCACAGTCTGTTCTGTCAGTCTTATAATCTCTGTTTAACATTAATGCTGATCAGTTGTGCCTAAACACCAAAAAGGAGTGGGTGTAACAAAACAAGTCCTACCTTCCTCCAGTCATGGCTGGACATTTAGTTTTTAAGGTTTTCCTTGGGTCCCTTTGGCCAAGAGAGGGTCCCTTCAGTCAGTTGGGGTGATTAGGATTTTATTTTTAATTGAGAGAGATCAGAGTGATGACATATGAAATGGACTCTCCTTGCCTTTATTAGCTTTGAAGATGGAGAAAGAGAGACATGACCCATGAAATACAGGAAGTTTCTAGGATATAAAAATGTGTGAAAAACTGTCACCTACAGCTAAAAAGAAACACAGCCCTGTTAAACTCTTGAATTCATCCTCGGGTGACCTGTGTCAGACTCTGGACCTAAGAACTCTAAGATAACATGCATGGTAAGCTAAATTTGATATAATTTAAATTTGTGGTAAGCTGGGCTGTGTATATAATTATATAAAAATATATCTAATTATATATACACATAAAGTCAATACATCATAATTTTTTAATAATATAATTTACATATACTTTTCTTGTATAGTTGACCCTTTTATTAACAAATTGACCTTTTTTCATCCCTGATAATATCCTTTGCTCTGAAGCCTGTCTTGTCTGAAATTAATTTAGCTAGTCTAGGTTTCTTTTGATTAGAGTTAGCATGGCACATCTTTCTCAATATTTTTTCTTTTAACATAGTTCATTCTTTCGAGTTTTATTTTGTTTTTCTTTTTGAGGACAACAGATGTTGGGTCTTGTTTCTCCATTATGAGATTGTCTTGTTTTAATTGCTGTGTTCAGATTATTTACATTTAAAGTGATTAAAACACAGATTAATATCTACCACGTGTGTAACTGTTTTCCATTTGTTGCATTTGTTCTTGGTTTCTCATCGCTTTTACAGCCTTCTCTGATTTTAATTGAGTATTTTCATATGGTTCTATTTTACCTTCTGTCTTTGTGTACCAAATATACTTCTTTTTAAAATATTGTAGTGGGGGACTTCTGCTGATCATGGCGGACTGGAAGCAGGACTAGACTACAGCTCCAGACAGAACAGCGTGCAGAGGTTTGCACTGTGAATTTTAACTCCAGATCGACTGCAAGAACAAACCAGCAATTCTGAGAGGACCCATAGGCCCTCTGAAGGAAGGGGACTGCTCCTGCAGGACCCAGGAGACACCCCAAATACTGTGAGTGCCCCAACTGTGGAAGTGGGAAAGGGAGACCCTTCTTTCCCAATCAGGAACACACACCCCCACTGGAGAAGCTGAAAGTCTGTTTGCAGGAGACATTCTGGACTTTACCTGGAGCTGAGTCAAGATGGAGAGCCGAGCTGAGCAAAATACACGGGTGGAGGAGGCAGCAGGGAGGCCCTGGGAGCTTGCTGAATCCCCAGGCAGCACATTCCCGCCAGGCACCACAGGAATCCACCAGGAGGGAGGCCAGAGGAGCAGGGGGTAAAACCCCAAGAGGAGAAGGATTTCCCTAGCTGAACTTTGTAACAACTTCGTAACAATTTGAGCAGGCTACAAGCCTCCTGGCCAGAACTCAGCTGAGGGTGTGAATCCAGCTTGCAGACTTCACAGGTGGAGGAAGAACTAAAGCCCCCTTTTCTTTCCCAGCTGGGAGGCAGAAAGCCTCGGGCAAATTTTCAAGCCCACCCTCCACCTGGAAACAGACTCTGTGCTGTTGTGGGTGGCACAATGGGAGTGAGACCAGCTCTTTGGTTTGCATGGGAGTTGGGTGAGGCCTGTAACTGCTGGCTTTTCCCCACTTCCCTGACAACCTTCATGACTCAGCAGAGACAGCCATAATCCGCCTAGGTTCACAACTCCAGTGACATAGGAATCTCACCCCATCCCCACAGCAGCCGCAGCAAGACCAGCCCAAGAAGAGTCTAAGCTCAGACAGGCCTAGCCCCGCTGCCACTTGATGGTCCTTGCTTTTCCACACTGGTAGCAGAAGACGGAGAATATATAATCTTGGGAGTTCTAGGGCCCCACCCACTACCAGCCCCTCTTCACATTACTACAGCTGATGCTTTCTGGAAAGCGCCAGCTCCTGGCAGGAGGTCAACTAACACACACACACAAAAGAACATGAAACCAACAAAGCTAAGAACCCTCATGGAGTCCATTGCACCCCTTGCCACCTCCACCTGAACAGGCGCTGGTATCCACGGCTGAGAGACCCATAGACGGTTCACATCACAGGACTCTGTGTAGACAACCCCAGCACCAGCCAAGAGCTGGGTAGCCTCGCTGGATGGCTAGACCCAGAAGAGAGACAACAATCACTGCAGTTCAGCTCACAGGAAGCCACAAACACAGGAAAACGGGGTGAGTACTGCATCAAGAGAACACCTCGTGGGACAAAAAATCTGAACAACAGCCTTCAGCTCTAGACCTTCTCTCTGACAGAGACTACCCAAATGGGAAGGAACCAGAAAACCAAGCCTAGTAATATGACATAACAAGGCTCATGAACACCTCTCCAAAATCACAGTAGTTCACCAGCAGTGGATCCAAAACAAGAAGAAATATTATCTGAAAAATTATTCAGTAGGTTAGTTATTAAGCTTACCAGGGAGGGACCAGAGAAGGGTGAAGCCCAATGCGAGAAAATCCAAAAACTGATACAAGAAGTGAAGGGAGAAATTTACAACAAAATAGATAGCCTAAGGAAAAATAAATAAATAAAAAATTCAGGAAACTTTGGCACACTTTTAGAAACGTGAATTGCTCTGGAAAGTCTCAGCAATAGAATTGAACAAGTAGAAGAAAGAAATTCAGAGCTCAAAGACAAGGTCTTTGAACTAACCCAATCCAACAAAGACAAAGAAAAAAAAAACAAAGAAAATATGAACAAAGCCTCTAAGACATTACACAACCAAATCTAAGAATAATTGGTGTTCCTGAGGAAGAAGACAATTCTAAAAGCTTGGAAAACATATTTGGGGTAATAATCAAGGAAAACTTCCCCAGCCTTGTGAGAGACCTAGACATGCACATACAAGCACAAAGAACACCTGGGAAATTCATCCCCAAAAGATCTTTGCCTAGGCACATTGTAATCAGGTTATCCAAAGTTAAGATGAAGGAAAGAATCGTAAGAGCTATGAAACCGAAGTACCAGGTAACCTACAAAGGAAAACTTAACTTCAGCCAAGAATTTTGTATCTAGCGAAACTAAGCATCATATATTTTAAAAAAAGATACAATCATTTTCAGGTAAACAAACACTGAAAGAATTCACCATAACCAAGCCACCACTACAAGAACTGCTAAAAGGAGCTCTCAATCTTGAAAAAAATCTTGGAAACACATCAAAATAGAATGTCTTTAAAGCATAAAGCACACAACACCCATAAAAAAAATGCAAGTTAAAATGAAAAAACAAAAAACAAAGTGTGCAGGCAACAAACAGCATGATGAATGCAACTACTTCACATTTAAATACTAACGTAGAAAGTAAATAGCCTAAGTGTTCCACTTAAAAGATACAGAACTGCAGAATGGATAAGAACCCACCAACCATTCGCTGCCTTCAGCAGACTCACCTAACACATAAGGACTCACATAAACTTAAAGGGATGGAAAAAGGCATTTCATGTAAATGGACACCAGAAGTGAGCAAGGATAGCTATTCTTATATCAGACAAAACACACTTTAAAGCAACGGTGGTTATGGTAAAAGGCTTTTCCAACAGGAAAATATTACAATTCTAAACATATATGCACCTAACACTGGAGCTCCCAAATTTATAAAACAATTACTAATAGACCTAAGAAATGAGATAGATAGCAACACAATAATAGTGGGGGACTTCAATACTACACTGACAGCACTAGGGAGGTCATCAAGACAGAAAGTTAACAAAGAAACAATGGATTTAAACTATACTTTGGAACAAAAGGACTTAACAGATATATACAGAATACTTCATCCAACAACTGCAGAATACACACATTCTATTCAACAACCCATGGAGCTTTCTCCAAGATAGACCATATGATAGGCCACAAGATACGCCTCAACAAATTTAAGAAAACTGAAATTATATCAAACAATCTTTCAGACCACAGTGGAATAAAACTGGAAATCAACTCCAAAAGGCACCCTCAAAACCACACAAATACATGGAAATTAAATAACCTGCTCTTGAATGAGCATTGGGTCAAAAACGAAATCAAGATGGAAATTTAAAAATTGTTTGAACTAAATGACAATAATAACACAACCTATCAAAATCTCTGGGATACAGCAAAGGCGGTGCTAAGAGGAAAGTTCATTGGCCTAAATGCCTACATCAAAAAGTCTGAAAGAGTATAAACAGACAATCTAAAGTCACGCCTCAAGGAACTATAGAAACAACACAAACCAAACCAAACTCAGCAGAAAGGGAGTAACCAAGATCAGAGCAGAAAAGTACAAAAGATAAATGAAACAAAAAGCTGGCTTTTTTGAAAAGATAAATAACATTGATACACCATTAGCAAGATTAACCAAGAAAAGAAGACAGAAAATCCAAATAACCTCACTGAGAAATGAAAAACGAGTTATTATAACTGGCACCACTGAAATATGAAAGATCAGTCAAGGAAGGCTACTATGAATACCTTTACACTCATAAACTGGAAAAGCTAGAAGAGATGGATAAATTCCTGGAAAAATACAACCCTCCTAGCTTAAATCAGGAATAATTAGATACCCTGAACAGACCAATAACAGCAGCAAGATTGAAATGGTAATTTAAAAAATACCAACAACAAAAAAGTACAGGACAAGATGGATTCACAGCAGAATTCTAGCAGACTTTCAAAGAAGAATTGGAACCAATCCTTTTGACACTATTTCACGATATAGATAAAGGAGGAACCCTCCCTAATTCATTCTATAAAGCCAGGATCACCCTAGTACCAAAACCAGGAAAGGACACAACCAAAAAAGAAAACTACAGACTGATATCCTTGATGAATATAGATGCTAAAATCCTTAACAAAATACTAGCTAACAGAATCTAACAACATGTCAAAAAATAATCCATCATGATCAAGTAGGTTTCATACCAGGGATGCATGGATGGTTTAACATACACAAGTCAATAAATATGCTTCACCACATAAATAGAATTAAAAACAAAAATCACATGATCATCTCAATAGATGCAGAAAAAACACTGACAAAATCTAGCATACATTTGTAATCAAAACCCTCAGCAAAATCGGCATACAGGGGACATACCTTAATGTAATAAAAGCCATCTATGACAAACCCACAGCCAACATACTACTGAATGGGGAAAAGTTGAAAGCATTCCCTCCAAGAACTAGAAGATGATAAGGATGCCCGGTCTCACCACTCCTCTTCAACACAGTACTGGAAATCCTAGCCGGAGCAATCCTACAAGAGAAAGAGATAAAGGGCATCCAAATCAGTAAAGAGGAAGTCAAATTGTCCCTGTTTACTGACAATATGATTGTTTATCTTGAAAACTGTAAGTACTACACCGGAAAGCAACTAGTACTGATAAAAGAATTCAGCAAAGTCTCTGGATACAAGATTAATGTTCACAAATCAGTAGCTCTTCTATACACCAACAGTGACCAAGCAGAGAATTAAGTCAAGAACTCAACCCCTTTTACAATAGCTACCAAAAAAACACAAAAAAAAAACAAAAAAACAAAAAACCTTAGGAATATACCTAACAAAGGAGTCAAAAGACCTCTACAAGGATAACTACAAAACACTGCTAAAAGGAACCATAGATGACACAAACAAATGGAAACACATCCCATGCTCATGGATGGGTAAAATCAATATTGTGAAAATGACCATACTACCAAAAGCAATCTACAAATTCAATGCAATACCCATCAAACCACCATCTTTCTTCACAGAGTTAGAAAAATCAATTCTAAAATTCATATGGAACCAAAAATGAGCCTGCATAGCCAAAGCAAGACTAAGCAAAAAGAACAAATCTGGAAGCATCACACTACCTTATTTCAAACTATATTATAAGGCCATAGTCACCAAAACTGATTGGTACTGGTGTAAAGATAGGCACAAAGACCAATAGAACAGAATAGAGAACCCAGAAATAAGCCCAAATATTTATAGCCAACTGAGTTTTAACAAAGCAAACAAAGCCACAAAGTGGGTAAAGGACTACCTTTTCAACAAATGGTGCTGGGATAATTGGTTAGCTATGTGTAGGAGAATGAAACTGGATCCTCATCCCTCACCTTATACAAAAATCAACTCAAGATAGATTAAGGACTTAAACCTAAGACCTGAAACTATAAAAATTCTAGAAGATAACATTGGAAGAACCCTTCTAGACATTGACTTAGGCAAGGATTTCATGACCAAAACCCAAAAGCAATTGCAATAAAAACAAAGATAAATAGCTGAGACCTAATTAAAGAGCTTTTGCATGACAAAAGGAACAGTCAGCAGAGTAAACAGACAACCCACAGAGTGGGAGAAAATCTTCACAATCTATACATCTGACAAAGGACTAATATCCAGAATCTACAATGAACTCAAGTCAGTAAGAAAAAAAAAAATCAAAAAGTGGACTAAGAACATGAATAGAAAATTCTTAAAAGAAGATGTACAAATGGCCAACAAACATGAAAAAATGCTCAACATCATTAATAATCAGGGAAATGCAAATCAAAACCACAATGCAATACTACCTTACTCCTGCAAGAATGGCCATAATATAAAAAAATAAAGCGGTGGCATGGATGTGGTGATCAGGAAACACTTCTACACTGCTAGTGGGACTGTAAACTAATACAGCTGCTATGGAAAACTGTGGAGATTCCTTAAAGAACTAAAAGTAGAACTAGCATTTGATCCAGCAATCCCCTACTGGGTATCTACCCAAAGGAAAATAAGTCATTATTTGAAAATGATACTTGCATACACATGTTTATAGCAGTACAATTCACAATAGCAAGATCATGGAACCAACCCAAATGCCCATTAATCAACAAGTGGATAAAGAAACTCCAGTATATATATATATATATATATGATGGAATACTACTCTGCCATAAAAAGAAATAAATAACAGTATTGGCAATGACCTGAATGAGATCAGAGACTATTTTTCTAAGTGAAGTAACTTAGAATGGAAATGGAATGGAAAACCAAACATCGTATGTTCTCACTGATGTGTGGGAGCTAAGCTATGAGGACACAAATGCATAAGAATGATACAATGGACTTTGGAGACTTGGGGGAATGAGTGGGAGGGGGTTCAAGGGATAAAAGACAACAAATATGGTACAGTGTATACTGCTCGGGTGATGGGTGCACCAGGTTCTCACAAATCTCCACTAAAGAACTTACATAACCAAATACCACCTGTACCCCAATAACTTATGGAAAAATAAAATTTAAAAAATATTAAAATATTTTAGTGGTTACTCTAGAGGTTACATGACACAATTTTACCTAAAGGCCACCCCTTCAAATATCACTACATGGCTTCACATGCAATGCAGGTATCCTATAACAGAATGTTTATTACCAATTTCTAGTACTTATCCATTGTTTTTTAATTATAACATTGTTCTTAGTGCTTTACATAAAATATAAAATAGGTCAATTATGATTAAGAAAAATAAGATATTTTATCTTCATTTATTCCTTCTCTGCCATCATTTCTTTCATTAGGTAGGTCCAGGTTTTGGTCTATATCATTATTCCTCTGAACAAATTACTTCAACATTTCTTTCAAAGATCTGTTGGCAATGATTTCCCTTGCTTTTTTTTTTTAATATCAGATAATGTCTGATATGGTTTGGCTGTGTCCCACCCAAATCTCATCTTGAATTGTAGCTCCCATAATCCCCACATGTCATGGAAGGGGCATAATGTGAGGTGATTGAATTATGACTGTGTTTTTTCCCCATGCTATTCTTGTGATAGTGAATAAGTCTCACGAGATCTGATGGTTTTACAAAGGGCAGTTCCCCTGCACACGCTATCTTGCCTGCAGCATCTAAGATGTGCCTTTGCTCCTCCTTTGCCTTTCACCATGATTGTGAGGCATCCCCAGACATGTCCATTAAACTTCTTTTTCTTTATAAATTACCCAGTCTCAGGTATTTCTTCATAGCAGTATGAAAATAGGCTAATACAGTAAATTGGTATTGGGAGTAGGCCGCTGCTATTAAAATATGTGAAAATGTGGAAGCAACTTTAGAATTGGGTAATAGGTGGAGGCTGGAACAGTTTGGAGGGCTCAGAAGATAATAGGAAAATGTGGGAAAGTTTGAAACTTCCTAGAGACTTGGAGGGCTCGGAAGACAGGAAGATGTGTGAAAGTTTGTAACTTCCTAGAGACTTGTTGAATGGCTTTCACCAAAATGCTGTTAGTGATATGATATGGACAATAAAGTCCAGGCTGAGGTGGTCTCAGAGGGAGATGAGGAACTTGTTGGGAACTGGAGTAAAGGTCATTCTTTTTATGCAAAGATACTGGCAGCATTTTGCCCCTGCTTTAGAAATCTGTAGAACTTTGTACTTGAGAGAGATGATTTAGGGTATCTGGTGGAAGATACTTTGAAATGGCAGTTTTCAAAAGGAGGCAGAGCATAAAAGTTGGAAAATTTGCAACCTGACTTGTGGAATAAAAGAAAAACTCATTTTCTGGGAGGAAATTCAAGCCTGCTACAGAAATTTGCATAAGTAATGAGGAGTCAAATGCTAATCATCATGACAATGAGGAAAATGTCTCCAGGGCATGTCAGGAGTCTTTCATGGCAGCTGCTCCTATTACAGGCCTAGGAGGGAAAAATGGTTTGTGGGCCAGGCCCAGGGCCCCCTGCTGTGTGCAGCCTAGGGACTTGGTACCCTGCATCCCAGCCACTCTAGCCGTGGCTAAAAGGGGCCAAGGTATATCGCTGGCTGTGGCTTCTGAGGGCTCAAGCCCAGAGCATTGGCACTATCCATAAGGTATTGAGCCTGCAGGTGCACAGAAGTCAAGAGTTGAGGTTAGGGTACCTCTGCCTGGATTTCAGAGAATGTATGGAAACTCCCGGATGTCCAGGCAGACGTTTGCTGCAGGGTCAGGGCCCTGATGGAGAACCTCTGCTAGGACAGTACAGAGGGGAAATATCAGGTGGGAGCCCCCACAGAGTCCCCACTGGGGCACTGCCTAGTGGAACTGTGAGAAGAGAGCCACCATCCTCCAGACCCCAGAATGATAGATCCACTAACAGCTTGCATAGGTTGCACTTGTGCACCTGGAAAAGCCACACTCAACACCAATTTGTGAAAGCAGCCAGGAAGGGGGTTGTACCTGGCAAAGCCATAGGGGCAGAGCTGCTCAGGACCATGGGAACCTACCTCTTGCCATCAGTGTGACTTGGATGTGTGGCATGAAGTCAAAGGAGCTCATTTTGGAACTATAATGACTACCTTACAGGATTTTGGACTCACATGGGGTCTGTAGCCCCTTCGTTTTGGTCAGTTTCTCCCATTTGGAACAGGTGTAATTACCCAAAGCCTGTACCCTCACTGTATCTGGGAAGTAACTAACTTGCTTTTGATTTTTACAGGCTCATAGGTGGAAGGAACTTCCCTTGTCTTAGATGAAACTTTGGTCTGTGGACTTTTGAGTTAATGCTGAAATGAATGAAGACTTTGGGGGACTGTTGGGAAGCCATGATTTGTTTTGAAATGTGAGGACATAAGGGGCCAAAGATGGCATGATACGGTTTGGCTCTGTGTCCTCACCTGAATCTCATCTTGAATTCTACCTCCCATAATCCCCACGTGTCATGGAAGGGATGTAGTGGGAGGTAATTAAATCATGAGAGCAGGTTTTTCTTGTGCTGTTCTCATGATAGTGAATAAGTCTCATGAGATCTGTATAAAGGGCAGTTCCCCTTCACACACTCTCTTGCCTGCTGCCATGTAAGACATGCCTTTGCTCCTTCTTTGCCTTCTGCTGGAATTATGAGGCCTTCCTAGACATGTGGAACTGTGAGTGCATTAAACCTCTTTTTCTTTGTAAATTACCCAGTCTCAGGTATTTTTTCATAGCAGTGTGAAAATTGAATAATACAATGTCTATATTTCTCCTTCACTTTTGAAGGATACCTTTTCTGGCTATGCAATTGTCATTTGGTGTTTGCTTTTTTTTATTTTTTTCTTTTTACACTTCAAATATTTCACTCCTCTCTTTTCTGGTGTGCATGGTTTTGGATAAGATGTCCACTGCAATTTTCATCCTTGCTCTCACCTCACCCAATATGGATTTTTTCCAGAATTGCTTTTTTGCTTTTAGTTTTCTACAGTTTGAACATATGCCTAAGGTATAAATATTTTAATATTTATACTGCTTGGTGTTCTCCGAGCATCCTAGTTCTTTGGTTTTGTGTCTGTCATTAATTATGAAACATTCTTGACCATATTGCTTCAAATATTTCTCCTGGTCTGTATTCTTTTTCTAGTCTTCCACTTGTGTGTATGTTACACATTTGAAATTGTACCACAGTTCTTGGTGGTTCTGTTTTATTTTAAAAATTTTTGCATTCTTTTCTCTCTTTGCATTTTAGTTTGTAAAGTTTCTATTTACTTATCTTCGAAGCTTTCAAGTTCACTGATTCTTTCTTCAGCCAAGTCTAGCCTAGTCTATTATTGAGCCCATCCATCAGAAATATTCTTCATTTCTGCTAAAGTGCATTTGTTTTCTAATACAGCAATCCTTGCTTATCCTCAGTTTCACTTGCTATGGTTTCAGTTACCCTTGGTCTACTGTGGTCTGGAAAATCTCCATGGCTCATCATGATGCAAAGGTCTAGGGTCACCCAAAGCAGATGATCCTCCTTCTGATGTATCCTCAGAAGGTCAATAGCAGTCTAATACCATGTCACAGTGTTGTCACAGTGCCTACAACATTCACCTCATTTTATACCATTACACAGGAATTTTACCATCTCACATCATCATCATAAGATGTGTGAGTAGGGTACAATATGTTGAAGAGAGAGGATGCATGTGTGTGTGAGCTAGAGACCAAATTCACATAATTTTTATTAGGGTATATTATTATAATTGTTCTATTTTATTATTAATTATCATTGATAATCTATTACTGTGCCTAATTTATAAGTTAAACTTTATTATAGGTATGTATGTATATGAAAAATCATAGTATATATAGGGTTCTATGCTATCTGCAGTTTCAGGCATCCACTGGGAGTATTAAGAACATAACTTCAGGTAATAAGGGTATTAAATACAATTTATATGCCATTGATTTGAACTGAGCTTCTGCACTAGGCCCAACTGGCCAAAGCAAAATGAAGTTATTCACACTAAAGTTCCATGTCATCAAACAGAAGCTAAGTTGTTTTTGTGACCTTCCCAGAAATCCTTAGACTGAGAGATAGACCAAATCCCCAAGCTGTTTTAGCTGCTTCAATAAGGGAATTCCCTCTGTTATAACCTTTATAAATAATGTAACTTTGAAACGACCATTTTGCTTTTTGTTCTTTGTTTCTGCTTACTTCAGCAATTCTCTGTCTATAACACCAAACTCCTCTGCCCAGCTCACTGGAATACTCATTGCATTTTTAGAATGAGATGTCTGATTCTAGAATTGCAAATGAAAGCCAACTAAAATCTTTAACTACGTTTGTTACAATTTTTTATTTTCACATGGGGGGAATACTATATTTATTTTGTATTCTTTTGTGTAGTTCCTATCTATTTTCATTACCCATTTGTTCTTGCATGGGGTCTACATTTTCAATTAGAATCCTTAACATAGTAATCAGAATTTTAAATTTCCTACCTGATAATTCTAATATCTGTGTCCTATAGGACTCTGGTTCTGATGATTGTCTGTTCAGACTTTGTTTTCTCTTGGTTTTTGTCATGTCTTGTAACTTGTTTTTGTTGGGAATAACGCTCAAAATCCTAAGGAAACTGAATACTCAATCCAAGGATTCTTAGCAAAACAATTTCACTTCTGTGCAGAGGGATGCTTCTCCTTGGCCAGTCGCCATGAGAGCAGACCTGAACAAAGGGTCATGAGAGCATTTAATCCTGATGCAAGTCCTGCCCCTGTACCCTTTCCCCATTGGCCGAGGTCAGGCCGTACAATCTAAATTAATCCCAATTGGCTAAACTTTTGAACATTTTTTTTTTTTTAGATCAGGTGAGCAGGTAAGGGAGAGAGGGGAAAGGGGAAGGGGTATCTGCAATGAGCTAGAGAACTAGCCTTCTTTCCAAATAAGGAAAGGAATGAGAGCTGGTACTGATAGCACTTGGTACTGTGGTATGTCTGGGTATGCAGAAAAGGCAGAAAAAAAAGGAAAAGGAGAAAAAGGAAAAAAAAAGTGGGGGCCGGTTACCATGAATTAAAGAATAAAAGATTAATCAGGCTATTTGAAGAGAAACCTCATCATATCCCACAGCTTGAAGACTGAACGTGTTGTATAATTTCACAGGACCTGAAGTAAATAGACCTAATGTGAGCGTTTTTGTTATTTGGCTAGGAGTTACACTGTGTTTAATTTTCTGTAGCTGTTGGTACAAGTGGGTTCAAATTTCTCTGGAGACATTGTTTTCTGTCTCTTCTCTATGGATTTGAGGCTTCCCTAAAAACTCCATTTTAGAGAGCTTATGTGTCTTGAAACTTTTTCTATTGTCATCTACTTTGATTGTCCTGGAACCCTATCGGTATGGTAATGAGGGGTGGAGTTGGCGGGACTTCCTGGGCCGGTTTGGGGACTTTGCAAAAGACCGCTGTGACCCAGGGTTTTGAGTTCTTAACCAATAGAGTGAAGGATTTAAAATTAACCATTCCAAGGGAGGATTGAAAAAAGAACCATGCTCAATGGACAAAAAGAAAGAAAGGGAAGGCAGTAACACAGGTATATAAGCCCTAGCCACCCAACCCAGCAATGGCAACCCATACGGGTATCCTTCCACCACGTGGATGCTTTCCTTTGGCTTTGTTTGATAAACTGTGCTGCTGCTCATTCTCCTGATCGGTGCACTCCTTGAGCTGTAACACTCACCACGAAGATCCGCAGCTTCATTCTTTGAAGTTACCAAGACCACAAACCCATCGGCAGGAAAAACTCCTGACTCAGTAATAAACTATGGGAGAGACAAATTCCATTATTTTCTAAATATATCTCAGTCTTTTAGTCTATGTCCTTGGGCTGTGACCTTCATAACAGTTTCTTCAACCTGCCTCCCTCGTTAGGCAGGGGAAGAAAAGGGGCTGGAGTCAGGGAAATGCCCTGCCCTCTGCTGGGATAAGGCTCTGGCAAAATCTTTCCCCTGGACCATAGGTTTTTGTTATAAAAAAAGTCTTTTGTAATGATTACCCTTTCAGTCTCCCTGACCAAGAAAGAGGGGTGCTGTCTTGGGTCTTTACCATGAGAACCAGATCATATTTCTGGAGTTAAAGAACACAAGAATGTTGGAGTGGAAGAGTCCTAAGATTTCAGCCTCTAAGAAACACATTCATGTTAGTCGACATTTAGCCTCCAGCAATTTGTCAAAATTACCATTTAAGTTTATGCCTCCAGTGAGTCCTGTTCAGGTAAGCAGATCTTGGTTCCTGCATCCTTTGGATGCATCTGGCTTTCTGGATTCAGGGTGGTATTTCGCCATGAAGCCTAAGTTAAGTTCTCTAATGAGTCCAAGCAAGGTCATTCACTTTTAGTTTGTCCAGATTTTTCTTGCTGTGTGAAAGAGAGTGATGTTTTCTAAACTCTACATTCCAAGTTTAAATTAGAAATCTTTTTTTTTCTTTTTTCTTAATCTGCCTGGTTACTTTTGATATCTTCTTTACCTCAACTATTTATTCAGTCAATTTTTAATTTCTTTAAACATTTCATACACATTTTATATTTTATAACTGAAAATTTTGATAATTTGGTGTGTAAGTACATCGTGTGCCATTTTTAATGTCAGTGCTGATGTTAAAGTTGCTTCTTTCTGGAGGAAATCTGAGTTTTGATTCTCCTGGGTTTCATTAGGCATTAACAATCTGCAGCCGCTTCCAATTAATAATCTTGGCTTGAGGTTTTCCTGGCCTCAAGGGAACTAAATATTCTATACTCTGAACCATGTGAAAGCAGGCTATCATTGCTTATTCTTGGGAAAGACTTATATTTTTATTTTCTATTTAGAGCAAAATCACACATTTTCTTTGTGATTTTATTTTCTTTTAGGCTCCACTTGCACTCAAGTTATAGCCACTGCAAGGAGCCTCTTTCAGGTTCAGCTGTGGACTTAGGCTGTATGTCTCTATAGTTCTACATTCCCAGGGCTTCTTTTTTTCCCCAGTGTACCTTTGATGTTTGAATTTGCTTTATTTTCTTGTTTTTGATCTTCTTTTATCTTGATGAATCCTTTAGTGATTTCTCTCAGTTTTCTGTTGGTTCAACAGTACATTTTAAATGTTTAACTTGTTTTGGTAAAAATCTTTATATTTGGCAGCATATTTTCTTAGTGTTTAGTCTATGACCCTGTGGAAGCTGAGTTCCTCATTCATTCTTCAACTCTCTCTAATTGGCCTCTCTCTTCAGAAGTATAATAAAAATGTCTTCCCAAGGTTACCAGTGAGAAGATGACAATTCCTGTGGCTACTTGAGACTTTTATTTTTTTTTTCCTTTTAAAATCATATTCTCATCAGCAATCTGCAGAGTTGACCTTGCTCCTATTTTTGAAATGCTTTTATTTGGCTGCCTGGATAATAACTTACTTTCTCATTTATTCTAGGCAAACATCCTGATTGTCAGTATACTTCTTATTAAAAAGAAAAAAAATTTATAAAAGGAAGGAAGGAAAGGAAGGAGAAAGAGAAAGAAAGAAAAAGAGAGAAAAAATAAAGAAGGAAAGGAAGGAAGAAGGAAGGAAAGCAGGCAGGCAGGAAGGAAGGAGGGAAGGAAGGAAGGAAAAATAGAAACTACTATAAAACTAGAAACTCTTATCTAATATTCGTCCATTATCTAAAGCCATTATCAATGACTCCTTCTTTATAAAATACTATATGTCTTCTATATTCTACAGTATTTCATTTCTTCCAACTTGCATTGCATATTTTGACAGCATGATGTAGTTTCAAAATAAATTTTTGTTCAATTGTGCATATGTGCTATTCTTGAAGCAAACACATTTTAAAGAGCCTGAAAGCAGGGTTTATTAGTCCGTTCTCACACTGCTAATAAAGACATAAATGAGACTGGGTAATTTATAAAGAAAAGAGGTTTAATTTACTCACAGTTCAGCGTGGCTGGGGAGGCCTCAGGAAACTTACAATCATGGCTGAAAGGGAAGCAAACATATCCTTCATATGGTGGCAGCCAAGCAAAGGAGGAGGCCCCTTATAAAATCATCAGATCTGGTGAAAACTTACCATCACGAGAATAGCATGGGGGAAATCCACCCCATGATTCAATTACTTCCCACTGGGTTCCTCCCACCGCACATGGGGATTATGGGAACTACAATTCAAGGTGAGATTTGGGTGGGGACACAGCCAACAATATCACAGAGATTATTCATAAATAATGTGTGTCTCACACACAAATCTTAGGACAGTGCATACTCACAAAACCAATTCTTTTTTTTTTTTTTTTTTTTTTTTAGGTAGAGTCTCACTCTGCCACCCAGGCTGGAGTGCAGTGGTGCAATCTCACTCACTGCAAGCTCCACCTCCCAGGTTCATGCTATTCTCCTGCCTCAGCCTCCCGAGTAGCTGGGACTACAGGCGCCCGCCACCATGCCTGGCTAATTTTTTGTATTTTTAGTAGAGATGGGGTTTCACCATGTTAGCCAGGATGGTCTTGATCTCCTGACCTCGTGATCCACCTGCCTTAGCCTCCCAAAGTGCTGGGATTACAGGCGTGAGCCACACCCGGCTGAAACCATCATATTTTTATTCTAAGTTAACTATTCCTAGCACATAGTTCATACTCAAAAGTTNTTTTAGGTAGAGTCTCACTCTGCCACCCAGGCTGGAGTGCAGTGGTGCAATCTCACTCACTGCAAGCTCCACCTCCCAGGTTCATGCTATTCTCCTGCCTCAGCCTCCCGAGTAGCTGGGACTACAGGCGCCCGCCACCATGCCTGGCTAATTTTTTGTATTTTAGTAGAGATGGGGTTTCACCATGTTAGCCAGGATGGTCTTGATCTCCTGACCTCGTGATCCACCTGCCTTAGCCTCCCAAAGTGCTGGGATTACAGGCGTGAGCCACACCCGGCTGAAACCATCATATTTTTATTCTAAGTTAACTATTCCTAGCACATAGTTCATACTCAAAAGTTCGTTAGACTTGACAATGGCTTGCTAGTCTGTCCAGATAATCCTTAAAGATGACACACATTTCCACTGCCAGTCCCCTAGTTTATCCGATATCATCTATTGCTTTTGTCCATACTCCACACCACCCACCTTGATCCACTTGATGTTCCTTGAACACACTGGACATACTTGCACTTCAAAGATCTTGGTAGTTGCTGATTTATTTACCTTGTATTTTTCTTTGTAGCAAAATGGCTTTCTTTCCTATCATTTTCTAGTGGGGACCTCTTACATGGTCTTCCTGATATCCTTTACTTTCACAACCATCTTCTAACTTCTTCCTCACTCACTCAATTCTCAAAACTGGTATATTTTGAAGTAAATGTTATCATTTTACTCCCTTACTGTTTTTTGAGTATTTTAGTCTATAGCCTTTCCTATTTTAAAGTCTCAGTCTTCTTCAAGAAGCTGATAAAAATTTGACCTTTCTCCCTGCAGAACGCACATAAATCACTACCCAGAAAATTTTAAATGTAACACATTGAATATCATTTCATTTACCTACATTTTCTAATTTACAATTAAATTTTAATCAAAAATTAATAGCCATTTCATTTAAAAAGTAGTAATATGTCCAAATTGTGACAATTAAGAAATTAAATGTTATTTTAACTCATAAGTCAGCTTCACTAAGAAATTCATTGTTTGGCTTGAGTAGGTAGTTTGAATTATGGAGCCATGTTTGATATTGCAGTGCAAATTTTTCTCCACATTTGTTACAATAAAAAAATAGACTTTATTTTTTAGAGAAATATTAGGCTCATAGCAAAATTGAGAAGAAAGAACAGAGTTCTTCTGTACCCCTTCCCCTACACAAGAATGGCCTCCCCTACTATCAAGATCCCGCACCAGAATAGCAAAATCATTACAAGTGATGAACCTCCACTGCCGTTATCACTGAAAGTCGGTAGGTTATATTAGGTTTCATCTTGGTGTTGTGCATTCCACAGATTTTGACAAATGTATGCTGACACATGTCCATCATTATAGTATCATATAATATAGTTTCGCTGACCTCAAAATCCTCTCTACTTTGCCTATTCATCTCATTCATTACATTTTGCCTTTTAATTTGACATTTTAGTTTTTCCTGAGTCACAATTTGATAACTGTTTTGGAGTACTGAGCTGAAGGGGTGAATTGAGGCTCAGATACAGCCTGTACTCTTCTCCCTTAATTGATCACCCTGGCACCAGATTATATCTATGAAAAGAAGACTTTTCCTTCATTGATATATAGTATTTTCCTGCTAGGCTTGATCTCTCAGAACTGTGAAATAAAAAAAAAAAAAAAAAAAAACCTCTTACAATGTGCTTTACCATAAAAGATAAACCTATGTCACAGTACACCAGAATTACCCAAAGTGTCATATTGTTGAATTTAGGTTGCACATGTTCCTTTGTCCTCAAATAATTGCAGCCATATCTGAAGAGCCAACATTTCATTCTGCAAGTATTGACAAAGAATTATAGAAACTGTATCAGTTACTCATTGATAGGCATATGATTAGTATTTACTCACTCATGTACCTGAAAATCTAGACTAGGCTCTGCTGATGAAACGTTGTGCTATAACATTATATATCTCCTCCTAAGGCTAATGACCAGCCTGAGTGTTTTCTCACCAAAGAAATTACAAATGTTCAATAAGGCAAGTAGAAACACGCTGGTAATCTTCAAACTTATCTTGTAGCATATCTGCCAATATCCCATTGGCCAAAGCAACAAATGGAGAGGCACAGTGAGATGCATTGAAAAGTTATATGATAAAGGGTATGTATGCAAGTAGAGGTAAGAGATTAAAGACACTAATGTATACTTAAGAGCATGAATCTAATGTACTAGATTATTAGCATCTGGCATAAATGCATATTTAAATATTTACATTACAAGTAAATGTTGGAAGATTTAGCTAGTGTGTCCAATTATTTGCAGACTTCATTTTATGCATTTAAAAGGCTTTGCCAGTCAGCTGTAGCCAGTGAAAATGCTTTGTCCAGCACTGGAAGTTTGCCTAATTGTCCACCTTCATTTCCTTCTTGTTGAGTGACAACTTGACAAAAAAAAAGTAAGAAAGAAATTGATTTCAACAATACAAAGAAATTGATGTTAACAAAAGACTAAAAAGGCATAATTTTCCCTTTAGTAAAGTATGACAAGCCATGCAAAACTCGTCTTTTCATAAAGTTTGTTCTTATTTTCTTTCAAGTACAATAAAACAACACACCTACTCTAAATCTAATCAAGTATTTAAAGATGTAGTTTGTGAAAAGAAAGAAAACATTTGTTTAGTAGAGAAGATCTCAATATTCTCTTTTCATTTATTGATGGCATCTTGAAAATGTCCAGGCTCTGTATGATGACAATCTTTATTTCAATAAATAAGTTAGTTTTAGGAATTCTGAATCCAGTGCTTGCCAATAGCAAAGGCTAAAACTTACAGACATCTAGGCTTATTTATGGATAAAAGCAGCAAAATCATACTTTAAAAAACATCCCTGGGGCTCTGTCTGTGGTCAGAGAACCAAGATTTTCATGCCAAGTAAGTTTTCTCAGAAATAATATGAAAAAAATTATATATTTACATCTTTAAAGATACAGTGAGTTTTGGCATTTCTTAAAGTGGATCAATTAGGAATTGTCTTTTGCTGGTGTGAGTAAGACTACAAAGCAGCTGAAAATAAGTTTTTGGCTGAATGAAGAACTGTCAATACAATTATACAATCAAATGGTGAGAGTAGAGGTCAGAGTCGAACATTTCTTTTTCTTTTCTATGAAATGCTTCTAAGTATTAGAATATAGGGCAGATATTTAAAGGTTAACAGACACCTTTGTTTCTTACATTGCCACTCAATTTGTTCAGTGATTTTGATAAACATTTATTCTAAGTGCTTCTCAGAAGTCAGCCATTCAAGTGTGCTGTGTTTACTGGTATCTTTGAACCTACTCTCATCCAGGAGGGCACTTGATGTATTCTGAAGACTGAGTCACCAAAACAGCTGGTCTTGATCACCTCAAGGACCTCTGCCATTACCAGTGAAGGAGCGGGGCACACTGTTATCATTGCCACTTCTAGAAACTGCTGACCTGCTCTCTGCCATGCTGTGACTTCAGAAAGGGATGGAGCCCTATAGAAAAGAGGACTGGGTCTCAAGGTATTAGAACCTTTAATGAAAGAGGTTCACCAATTCACACCACCCACATGCTCACTGATTCTCCCAAGGTACTGTACACTGCCAGGATACCAGACATGGTTTTATTAAGGAGTTGGTGCTGATCACAACTCATCACCTCAGACTTTTCTACCCTTACGAAGAGTTCCCTCTGGGGCACTTCATAGTTCTTTCCTGCAATCAGTAGGCTCATATTTTTAAAAATCTGTTTCAACTATCTTCAACTGCTTCAAGTCATAAAACAGCTCAATCATTGCCAGAGAACTTGTTGCATCAATATACCCCCAGTTGTGTCTGATGCAATACAATTATAAAGTTTCAAAGTGGTTTTGGAGGCAGCACTTTTAGTTTTATGTTTTTGCTTGACCAAATTCAACTTTCATAAAGTTCCTGCCTTTTCTATTTCAGCATCCTTCTCACTTAAATACTCAGTAGGGGGATAAAAAGAGAAATTTACAAGAAGGACACTCTTAAGGTGGTTCTTCAGCTTTGTTGGCTTCTTTTATTGCTAAAAGAATTGAACACGAAGAATACTGTGACTTTTGTGACCTAATAACATTGGTTATAAAAATAAAACCAAAGTTTCATAAAGTATTCATATTTTTTCTTTGACACCTTCTACTAAAGCTAGGCCTGTTGAGAAGTAAATAAAGACATCCATAATATTAGCAGCAAGGCACAGTCCCTTTACTTTAATTTAAAAGAAACTATAGGATTCATATGTGACAATGACAATGACAATTGATTACAAATTGCTACTTGCTTCATGATGAAAACTCATCCATCATTTACTTAAAATAAAACTATAGCATAAAATGACATATTTGACAAAATTTTTGATGACTTTTTCAAAGCAAGCAAGAGTTACAGATATAAATATTTCATGTTTTTACTTGCATTGGGTTCATGGGAGCATAGAAACCTTAATCTAATAATTATCTTCTTTGCTGACCTCATTTCTCAGAGGTTATATGCCCATTTTGTAAGTCAGACATATCAGATTTGAATCCTGGATCAACAAGCTATTGAATGAGTCATCTTGGGCTAATTCCTTAACTTTTTGAACATCAATTATTTCACATTTAGAATGAAAATAAATTTAATGTTATGATTTTTGTATAAATTACATGATATATATACACACATATAGGAAGATATATATAAACACAGACATACAGGAAGATATATATAGAAAGATAACATATATTTTTGGATAAATTACATTATATATACACACATATAGGAAGATATATATACACACACATATAGGAAGATATATATATATATAAACACATAGGAAGATATATAGAAGAAAATTTT
>NW_016807975.1:1277236-1283418 GCF_001698545.2 Rhinopithecus bieti
TGAAAATGTCCAGGCTCTGTATGATGACAATCTTTATTTCAATAAATAAGTTAGTTTTAGGAATTCTGAATCCAGTGCTTGCCAATAGCAAAGGCTAAAACTTACAGACATCTAGGCTTATTTATGGATAAAAGCAGCAAAATCATACTTTAAAAAACATCCCTGGGGCTCTGTCTGTGGTCAGAGAACCAAGATTTTCATGCCAAGTAAGTTTTCTCAGAAATAATATGAAAAAAATATATATTTACATCTTTAAAGATACAGTGAGTTTTGGCATTTCTTAAAGTGGATCAATTAGGAATTGTCTTTTGCTGGTGTGAGTAAGACTACAAAGCAGCTGAAAATAAGTTTTGGCTGAATGAAGAACTGTCAATACAATTATACAATCAAATGGTGAGAGTAGAGGTCAGAGTCGAACATTTCTTTTCTTTTCTATGAAATGCTTCTAAGTATTAGAATATAGGGCAGATATTTAAAGGTTAACAGACACCTTTGTTTCTTACATTGCCACTCAATTTGTTCAGTGATTTTGATAAACATTTATTCTAAGTGCTTCTCAGAAGTCAGCCATTCAAGTGTGCTGTGTTTACTGGTATCTTTGAACCTACTCTCATCCAGGAGGGCACTTGATGTATTCTGAAGACTGAGTCACCAAAACAGCTGGTCTTGATCACCTCAAGGACCTCTGCCATTACCAGTGAAGGAGCGGGGCACACTGTTATCATTGCCACTTCTAGAAACTGCTGACCTGCTCTCTGCCATGCTGTGACTTCAGAAAGGGATGGAGCCCTATAGAAAAGAGGACTGGGTCTCAAGGTATTAGAACCTTTAATGAAAGAGGTTCACCAATTCACACCACCCACATGCTCACTGATTCTCCCAAGGTACTGTACACTGCCAGGATACCAGACATGGTTTTATTAAGGAGTTGGTGCTGATCACAACTCATCACCTCAGACTTTTCTACCCTTACGAAGAGTTCCCTCTGGGGCACTTCATAGTTCTTTCCTGCAATCAGTAGGCTCATATTTTAAAATCTGTTTCAACTATCTTCAACTGCTTCAAGTCATAAAACAGCTCAATCATTGCCAGAGAACTTGTTGCATCAATATACCCCAGTTGTGTCTGATGCAATACAATTATAAAGTTTCAAAGTGGTTTTGGAGGCAGCACTTTTAGTTTTATGTTTTGCTTGACCAAATTCAACTTTCATAAAGTTCCTGCCTTTTCTATTTCAGCATCCTTCTCACTTAAATACTCAGTAGGGGATAAAAGAGAAATTTACAAGAAGGACACTCTTAAGGTGGTTCTTCAGCTTTGTTGGCTTCTTTTATTGCTAAAAGAATTGAACACGAAGAATACTGTGACTTTTGTGACCTAATAACATTGGTTATAAAATAAAACCAAAGTTTCATAAAGTATTCATATTTTTTCTTTGACACCTTCTACTAAAGCTAGGCCTGTTGAGAAGTAAATAAAGACATCCATAATATTAGCAGCAAGGCACAGTCCCTTTACTTTAATTTAAAAGAAACTATAGGATTCATATGTGACAATGACAATGACAATTGATTACAAATTGCTACTTGCTTCATGATGAAAACTCATCCATCATTTACTTAAAATAAAACTATAGCATAAAATGACATATTTGACAAAATTTTGATGACTTTTCAAAGCAAGCAAGAGTTACAGATATAAATATTTCATGTTTTACTTGCATTGGGTTCATGGGAGCATAGAAACCTTAATCTAATAATTATCTTCTTTGCTGACCTCATTTCTCAGAGGTTATATGCCCATTTTGTAAGTCAGACATATCAGATTTGAATCCTGGATCAACAAGCTATTGAATGAATCATCTTGGGCTAATTCCTTAACTTTTGAACGTCAATTATTTCACATTTAGAATGAAAATAAATTTAATGTTATGATTTTGTATAAATTACATGATATATATACACACATATAGGAAGATATATATAAACACAGACATACAGGAAGATATATATAGAAAGATAACATATATTTTGGATAAATTACATTATATATACACACATATAGGAAGATATATATACACACACATATAGGAAGATATATATATATATAAACACATAGGAAGATATATAGAAGAAAATTTTATATATATATATATATATATAGGCTTTAAATAGTGTCATATATATAAAAATGTTCCATAAATTATATTTTGCTCTTAAACAAGTCATGACATATAACAGATATTCTAGAAAGATTATTGTTTAAATTATACAACTATTATTATTATTATTGCTACCATTGTTTTATTTTCCCCTGCTGCACCCCAGTAACATGGATGTACTTTCTATTTTATGCATACAGTTTTCTTTTTGGTTCCTCACACTTTGCATGCCTTTTCTTTCCTTTTGGAATGTCTTTCCTATATTTTTCTACCTATTTATTATCTGATATACTGCTATAACTCATCTTCAGTGTTGTGTCATCTTTGACTTTACTTGACCAAAACCTCTGATACCTCAGTTGTTTCTCAGACATTGACTTTATGTCTAATATGAAGTGTTAAAGCAACATATACAGGTGCTTAAAACGTTGCCTCCTGATGATATCCCTCATGAGACTGTGAGCTCAGTGAGGGAAAGAGTTATGAATTGTTTATTTTTCTCAGAGAACTAGCATGCTATACTCTGATGAATACTGGCTTATTCTGATATTTCTATTTTTTGCAAATCAACACTATTTTCTCTAATGCATTCAATATTGTAACTCTGCCCTGTATCTAATATTTATCTTGAAACCATACTGGAATTAATGAGATGCTGAGAGAAGAGTATGGTCTCTGACCCTACATTTCAAGCTTCATTTCATGGAATCTATAACATTTAATGGTAAATGAGGAAGTAATTTGACTGAGTATCACTGCAATAGCAATTTAAGCTATTGTGCATTTTACATTTATCTGAAAGGAAAGGTCACATTATATTCCATTGAGGACAATCAGTATGATGGTCTCTATTTGGAGAAATTATGAATGTTCTGTCACACATATAATTTTAATCGTTTAAAACACAATTTGTTTTCAGGTTGAGGATTAATACTGTGGTGATCCTTAGAAAATCCAACTGATATTCCTGAACGTTTTTTGGTTATAAAGCATACACTTTTATAAAATGGCTAATAATATGGCTATTTTCAGAGCCAAATACAGGTAATTCCTCTTAATGTTAAAAAAAGAAAATACATGAAAAAAAATCATTTAACTGACAATGAGTTAGTTCTAAATCTAGCTGAAAAGATAAATATCCATTCTTTCTTTAAAGATCTCCACAAAATACATTTCTTAGTTTGCTCTCTCATTGCCCAGTGTGGCTTATTATATTTTACACAGGCTCATAATGTGAGGAACCTTCATGTCCCTCATACTGAAGAGAGGGACTTTCAAGCCATCCCCATTTATCTTCCATGACCAAATCCACATTTCCTACTTGACGTCATGAAAGTCTTCTACACCCGTTTAACTCTATCCTTATAAAATTACGTATTGCAGAAAAACTGAAGATTCTAATTGCTTGAAAGATATATATATTGATTCAGGTAAGCTCATTTTTCTAGATTCAAGGTGAATCATCAAACATAACTTCTGAGCATGTATTCTGTTTTTCTTTACCCTAAACTGTATGTAAAGATCAATAATTGGAGGGTTCAGTAGGTTTAGAGTTTTCTGAAATGTACCTCTCAAGGACTAATACTGTTTTTTGGAATGTGACTAGTTAAAAATCACTATGGAATGGTATCTATTATTAGCTTTTCTTATGTGCTTTCTAGTGTATTTTATTTTAAAAATTATATTAAATCCACATGATTTGAAATGTACCATATTAACCATTTCTGAGTGCACACTTTCAAAGCATTAAGTGGATTCACCTTGTTGTACAACCACCACCACTATTCAGAATTTCCTAGAATTATATTTATCTTGCAAAACTCAAACTCTGTACCTATTAAACAATAAGTCCCCATCCCCACTTCTCGCAGCTTCTGAAAATAATCATTCTATTTCCTGTCTTTATGAATTTGACTATTTTCAGTAGCTCATGTAAGTGGAACCATACAGTGTTCATTCTTTCGTGACTGGATTATTTCACTTAACATGATGTCCTCAAGTTTCATTTGTGCTGTAGCGTGTATGATTCTGTAATTTTGTGATTATATATACATTCTACACTTGTTTTGCCTGATATGATAGGCACCAGTCACACATGGCTCTTAAATACCTAAAATGTGGCTAGTATGACTTAAGATCATATTTAAATTTAAATTGCAACATATTATTAGTGGCTATCGTGTTAGATAGCACAGATCTATATAATTTGCATTAAGTATTCTTCTGGTTTATCAATTTTGGATATAATTTTTATTACTATGGTATATTATGGTTTCGCTAATATATATCTTCTCCCATTCAACCACAATCACTTTTTAAATTAAGTTTCTTTCTCATTTATCTTCTTGACTTTAAAATAGTGCACCAATTACTTATGCCCTTCTTTCAACAACTGTAAACAGAACATGTTGCACGGTATTCACTCTCCTGCCTTTTCTTATAGCTCTCTTTACTTTGATTTTTATATGTCCACAAGGTTTGTAAAAGTAATAATTTCTTCTGCAATTGTTTTGAACTAGCCAGTATTACTTACTGCAAATTCCAATGAGCATGTTTATCTCTCCTTTCTTGTACTGATTTTTGTTTTGCTTTTCTGGGAACTTTGAAATCATTATTTTTCTGGAACTATTTAAACTTATGGCTTTTTTCAAACTTTTTTATTTAATTAAATATTCTATAAGAGGTATGTTTCAGAGAACTCCCTGTAATCACCTACTCTTCTCCATCTTCAATATGGGACCAATTGCTCTCTAAATCTGCCAAACAGCTGTCAAGTTGACCCTTCCGTGTTGTGCTTCCTAGGATTCTTTACATTGCTTTTCAATATCCCACATTTCCACTGTTGTTCTATATTCTTAGAGTAGTTTATCTTCAAATAACTTTCCAAAAAGAATGGGTATGCCATAGGTAAACTTTCTGAGTCACTTTCTATTTTGAAATGTCATTGTTTTACTCACACACTTGGTTGCAAAGTTGACTTGTACAGAATTCTAGGCTGAAGAGTTTTTTCCCCATAACACTGGAGACATTGATTGATTGTAGTTTTGTCTCACTATTGATTTTGAGAAGCCAAATGTCATTTGTATACTTCTTTGTAGGTGATCTGTTTTAAATCTTCATATATATATATATGATGTTTGTTAAATTTTTGTTCATTTGTTTGGAATGCCCTATGCCCTTCAACCCTTCAAGTTCAATGAGATACCATAGTTTTTCTTTATAATTTATGCTACCTCAAACCAAACTTCCTGGGCCTTCCCTGGAACATCTGGAGGTAAGCGGTAGTATCTTTTAAGACATCTCATGCATATTAGACTAGGTCTTACTATATGATGTTTGTATTTCTAAAGAGTGCAGCCCTTCTAAAACTCTACTTCCAATAATGAAATAATATTAACAATTTTTTTGACAACTTTAACGAAATAAGTACACATTTCAATAGAAGTTAAATTGTGTCCAACATTTAGCATACAGTTGGATTGCCATGCTAATTATATAATCTTCTCTCTTCTCTCTCTCTGTCTCTCTCTTTAAAGGTAGCACTCTTTAAGGTATGTTAATGTCTCATATCCAACCAAGAAATGTAGAAATGAAAAGTATTTAAATGTTGATAAACTGTAATAATGGAATTTATGATTTGCAAGCTACACCAGGCCCCAAGCAATATTTCTTTCATATATTGAATTAAAATTTCTATCAATTTTATCAAAATAGTGTATGAAAATCCCAGAAGGATATTCAGATTAATTACCTTGACTTTTTTTTTTTTATTATACTTTAACTTCTAGGGTACATGTGCATAACGTGCAGGTTTGTTACATATGTATACTTATGCCATGTTGGTGTGCTGCACCCATCAACTCGTCAGCACCCATCAATTCATCATTTATATCCTGTATAACTCCCCAGTGGAATCCCACCCTCCCCCCCCCGCCCCCAGATAGGCTCCAGTGTGTAATGTTCCCCTTCCCAAGTCCAAGTGATCTCATTGTTCAGTTCCCACCTATGAGTGAGAACATGC
>NW_016807975.1:1284749-1317560 GCF_001698545.2 Rhinopithecus bieti
CACATCAAAAAGCTTATCCACCATGATCAAGTGGGCTTCATCCCTGGGATGCAAGGCTGGTTCAACATTCACAAATCAATAAACGTACTCCAGCATATAAACAGAACCAAAGACAAGAACCACATGATTATCTCAATAGATGCAGAAAAGGCTTTTGACAAAATTCAACAGCCCTTCATGCTAAAAACACTCAATAAATTCGGCATTGATGGAACGTACCTCAAAATAATAAGAGCTATTTATGACAAACCCACAGCCAACATCATACTGAATGGGCAAAAACTGGAAAAATTCCCTTTGAAAACTGGCACAAGACAGGGATGCCCTCTCTCACCACTCCTATTCAACATAGTCTTGGAAGTTCTGGCTAGGGCAATCAGGCAAGAGAAAGAAATCAAGGGTATTCAGTTAGGAAAAGAAGAAGTCAAATTGTCCCTGTTTGCAGATGACATGATTGTATATTTAGAAAACCCCAATGTCTCAGCCCAAAATCTCCTTAAGCTGATAAGCAACTTCAGCAAAGTCTCAGGATACAAAATTAATGTACCTTGACTATTTAATGGTATCCATTATTTTCCTGTCCCATGCTTAAGCTCAGTGAGGAGCTATCTCCTGTTAATACCAACTCCCAAAGTGACAATCTACTGTTAATACTTATCACTGATTATACAAAAGATGTGTGTAATTCTTCAACTCATTCTTTCTTTCTTTCTCTCTTTCTCTCTTTCTCTCTTTCTTTCTTTCTGTTGCACTGTCCTCACCTTCAAACACACGCTTATTTTCTTGCAGTTAAGGCTTATGACAATTCATGATTAATAAATAGCTTTATACTTACAATAGCTTCAGATAAAACTCAATTAACCCATCTGCTACATAACTAAGATATTTAGGAAATTTACCCAAAGACTAGAATCTAGAGCTACAAGGTCCCAATTTTTATTTTTGCTTTCTCCTTAAAATATCCTGCCACAGAGAAGGTGTAATTATAAACTAAATGAGCAGAGACTCCCAGAGAGAGAAGAAAACTAAGATATTTTTCTAGTATTAGAAAATTCATCACCTCAATTTAGAAAAGGAAGGTCAATAAAGAGCAAACACATCATCATTTTCCCTAAGGTATTACGTCAAATTCTTCAAACATTGAGTTTAAAGTTCTCCAGGTAATTTCAAACTTTTAATGTAATATTTTTCTTCACCTAAGGTAATTTATTCCAGTTATTTCTATCTCATCTCATCAGCAGCTCACAACTGATTCAAAACTGAAATATTCTTCTAGATATGTCTCTTTTGATTTTAGTGTCTGTCAGTGGAATTTTCATAAGGCAAAAATCCTGTTGGAAAAGGAGGCACATATGACAATAATCTGAAAATCTGACTAAATTTGAAGTTGCTCCAGACAAAATTACAATGGCAACTAATTTTTTAATTGCAACCGAGGATTCTAACCATATATTTTCCACATGGACCCAGCTTGTCATGGATTTAACATATTAAATATCCTCTGAAGATTATATAATTTTTATCTTGAAATTCCTCATATGAGGCATAAAATCAGGTTCTTATCTGAGAAGTTATATTTTTTTCAAACTCTTAGTTTCAAGTTTCCTTTGAAAGGACAGATTTTCTAAAATGAGAAACTGAACTTGCACTTGAAAATATGTCCGGAATTTTTAAAATGTTTAGCCTAACAAGTTTCTTCTTGTTCACCATATGTCACCAAAATCATCATATTTCTATTCTTTCTATTGATTAGATTTCAGATAGAGCCTGAGTTTTCATCTTTTCATTATGTTGCCTGGATTTTTATCAAGCCTATATTCCCTTGTCATTAATTAACTCAGAATTATATTTGAATCTCTTTCCACGTGCATCTGATGGATGGAATTTGTTTCCCGTTGGAAGCTTCTGTTGGGAAACAATAAATAAGTTCAGAATAAAACTTCAAAATTAATTAAAATGTGTGGCTTGTCTCGGGGGCAACAGCACCATGGTATACCAAGCAGACTTTTCCTATTTTATTTCTATTTTTTTCTCTAGATTGTTGGTGGTCACAATGATAAAGAAACTTACAAATAATTCTGCCCATTTACAAGACACTAAAAAATATCATTTTCAGAGTAAAGAAATAGAGAATAGCACATTTTCTCAGTTGTTTCTGAAGGTGTGATTTTGCTATACATTTAGCAATTGTCACCTTTGTTTTAAAACTGAGGAAAATGACTTGATAATAGCCAACTGCTAACAACATTCCAAATCTTCTCTTCTATTTTCAAATATACAGAAAACTACTTTTTGCTATTGTAGCCCTACTGTGCTATTGAACACCAGAACTTATTCCTTCAATCTGATTGTATTTTTGTATCTATTAACCAATTCCTTTTTATGCCCCTCTTCTCCATACCTTTCCAGCCTCTCATAACCATCAATCTACTCACTACCCTGTTTTGATCATTACATGTAGGATGCACATATCATGTACCTCATAAATATATACAACTATTACATATCAATAAAAATGGGGCCATTAAAAATAGTTAACTAATGACAAATATAACAAGTACCTCCAGCGTACCATCTAAAATGAATACTTTTACCTGAAATCTTTGAGGACAAAGCCAGGGCTTTCTGTGTATATGCAGGTGTGCTAATGTAAGTGTGTATTTGTATGTTTCAGGGCAAAATTGAACCCCATGTCTCTCCTTTCACTCGCTGTCATTCAACATGTTCTTACATAGGCTGCTCTCCTCACTAGCATGATCAAGTCACTGTTGTAATGAATCATGGATGTGAGTCATGTCTAAGTAGGCTGTGGCAGCAAGATGTTTGAAAAATAACATTCAAGTGACAAACAGCTTTTAAACATGGAGAAATAGAAAGATGGTAAAAAAAATCCTTAAGTATGTTGATCCACCAACTCAGTAATTAGCCATCAAAATGTCAAGTTATAGGGCAGCTTTAGAGCTATTTAAGAGGTGAAGCCTGAGAAATCTGTTGTTTAAATGAGAGCAATGTGTTAATTAATGGTAATTTTTTATTATTCTTGGACTCTTGTCTACCAATTATGGTGCCCTTGAAAAATTACATAAGTTTTATTACCTTATCCACAGGCACAATCTGCATTCGTAATAGAGGTCAGCCTTCGGAATCCATCTGAATGACCTTCCATCTCTCCCTTCTCTATTGAGCAGGGGAAGCTCTAGGAACTAAGCTCTCTGATATCCTCCAGGCTCTACCCAAATGCATCTTTCAATGTAAAGAACCAAAATAAATGTGCCTCTTCAAGTTTTATTTTGTTTCCTGGAACCACCAACACAAAATATCCTTGAACCCAACTACATGATTGTTTTATAAGATATACTTTTTTTCTCATTTAAATATAACACCTTAAACTATGTATATCTCAAACACACACACACACACACAAAATGCACATGCACACCTACAGTAAAATGGAGGCCAAATGAAAATTCTGCCTCTTTTAGCCTTATGTAACAAACTATATGGTGAATGTAGAAAACATATGTGTGTGTTCGGGTGCTGTGTGAACAACAAAAGAATATTGTCAACCTATTAAGAACCTTCTATTCTTATCATGTGGATTTGAGATATTTACTGAGCATGTACACTAGATAGAGCTTGTACGCTACTAGCACTGATAATCTATCTCCTGTATGAGACAAAGGAAATTGACTACTGGCATTTCTGTGTTCTGTTCATAGGATGTACATTTACGTGAGCCTCAGAGACATCAGGATGAATGTGGAGAGACATCAGGATGAATGTGGTGGGAAGTAATGTGATTTAAATAGCCCTCAATAATGTAATTTAAATAGCCCTCAACAATTTTAAAAAGTAAATTGAAAATTAAAAGTATTAGTAAATTTTAAAATGCATAGAAAACTTTGTGAATGCTACACAATAAAATATAAAATGATAGTGATTCAGATGGTGATTCTTTACTCCTTTGGGTTTCATTTTAATTTTTTAATAATACTCATATACTATTTTAAATATAAATGTTATTTTAAAGTAGTATTTCTTCCTGATAACAGAAAACATTTTTGACAATGTCAGCACATCAAAAGAAATGTGACCTCAGAGGAAAAGTATTTTATGTCTCTGAGTTTGGAAACGTTGAATCGTTTTTATAATAGATTTCATTCATTTACTTGTCAAAAGTCAGTTGGAGTTAAGTTCTGAAAGGAACATGATACTGCATGGAACCATTCTTTTAGATATAGCTATTAAATATTTAAAAACATATGAAAACTGCCAGTGCAGTAGGATTCTAACAGCAAGATTAATCTGAGGTAAAAGTACAATATGTTTGAATACTTCAATAATAAATGTTTGTATTCTCATAGAAAATCATCGTGCTTGGTTAAATTTGCCATGTATGAGTTAATAAGCTGTTTTGTTGTTTGGCTGAACTGCACATTCTTTTTCAAAGCTAATCTTTCTGAACTTTTTGAAACTTACTATTTTAATATGCTTAGTTCTATTTATTTTGATCAGCTTTGAGGATGATCAATGTTACAGTTGTAAAGAACAAACTCTTATATAGTATGCCCCCTAGGAACCTAAGATCACAAAAATAGATACTGATGGTGGGCAGAATTTTACTGATTTTATTGACTTTATTTTCTTTCTAATGACTACTAATATTGAAAATTTTCAAGCTCATGCTTGACTTAGTGTTCTTGTACAAAAATATGTAAGCTTATCTTACTTCTCCAATACTATGTCATTCTACCACCACCTAATATAAATTATAAGACTTGGGAGGTGGGTCTAGTATGGGGATATATGGAGAGAATGTTATCAGCAAAGGAAAAATAAATCAACTGCTGAAACTCTCTCTCTCTTATTTTTTTGTTTTGTTTTTTTCTGATTACAGTCTCCCAAAACCTCCTTGAAAATTCTAAGCATTTTATCATCATTGGCATCCATTCACAAATCCTTAAAAGCCTGGGCTCCATTATATATCTTGGATTTTGGGAGCTTTCTACCCCAGCAGCATCATTAGTTTGGGAGAAAAGTGCAGAGATTGCATGTATGAAACACATGACCTGTGGAAATTGATAAATCAGAGGTTTTATAAAGTAACTTGGTTCTCTTGGTAAGGAAATGCAAGCTGAAAATTAAACAATACCTAATTATGTATCATATGGCTTCTGACCCTTATTGTTCACATGGAGAACCCTAAGTATTTTGCCAAATCCAGTGAAAATATATTAAAAATATTACTTCTTTTTTTTTTCTTTCTTTCTTTTTGAGACAGGGTCTCACTCTGTCACCCAGGTTGAAGTGCAGTGGTGTGATCCCGGTTCACTGCAACCTCCACCTCCCGGGTTCAAGCGATTCTCCTTCCTCAGCTTCCTGAGTAGATGGGATTATAGGCACCCACCACCATGCCCAGCTAATTTTTTGTATTTTTAGTAGAGATTCACTGTGTTGGCCAGGCTGGTCTTGAACTCCTGACCTCAGGAGTGATCTGCCTGCCTCGGCCTCCGAAAATGTTGGGAGTACAGGCATAAGCCACTGTGCCCAGCCAAAAATATTCCTTCTTATATTTGACATCTTTTACAAAAAAAATTCCTGTAATTCTCTGCCTTATAAACAACCCTCAATCTACTCTAATTCAGCTAATTCCCTATTTAAGGGAGAATACTCAAGTATTTTAGAGTAAGAGGAAAATAATAGGATAAAAATAAGGGTAGTATGCTCCTGGTTATTTATTTATTTTTTTCATTTGCCTCCTTCCCCCCAAATTCATTATTCACTTTCTCTTTCCAGCTTTGTGAAAAGAAGGCCAGGCTCTAGGGAATATAACTTTATTCATATTAACTTTACAGTAAGTTTTGTATTGGGTTCAGTCAATGGGAATTACAAGCCAAGATCAGAGCGTGGAAGGTGAGAGAATCGAGATATTTCTTGCATGCAGTCTCCTTGCTATGATATTAGCTGTATATCCCCAAGGCTACAGTGACTGCCAGGAGGCCTTTCTGTCAAAGTTCTGTGTCTCACTTAGCTTCAGTAACCCATTTCCTCTTTTGTTCCATGACCGCTAAGCATGGTGATAGCTTATTCATTTAAGTTTCTGAATCCATACTGATGAATTATGACACTGACTCTTGAAGTAACCTTCCTCTTTACTATTTTTATAGCTGATGTATTGGATTACATGCATTTACTCAACAACATTGCCTTGCTTTTTTAGTTCAAATGTTATTATGAATTGCATTAGCTTTCTTTGCCTTAATGAGTAATTTAAGAGGTGTTCTCTTCAAGTCTTTTTTTTAAGAAATGTTAATTAGGGACCAATTTAAATCTCACATTCTAATTTGAAAGGAGTATATTTTAAAGTCATAATAAGGGTTTGTTTTCAAAATTTGGAATAAATATTTGAAACATAAGTTATGACTCTGCCATTCCTCTGCTTAAAATGTGTCAATGCTTTCCTTGGTCATAGGATAAAGCTGAATTCCCTTTACACCTGTACTCCTCAAAGTGTGGTCTTTGGACCCCCAGGGGGCTCAAAAGATCCTTTCATATGTTCCGCATGTTGAAAACTATTTTGAGAATAATACAAATATAGCATTCACCTTCTTTATTGTGGTGATATTTACATTGGTGGTTCAACAACATGAGCCTATAAACTGTTTATGTCTTAGCATAAATAGCAGCATCTGTGACAAACTAGAGTAAATAGTCACTGTATACTTTACCTCCTTGAACTTGCAGAAGAAAAAATAGAGAGCAAATATTAGTCAAGAATGTACTTAAAGCAATAAAATTACTAATTTTATTAAATCTGAACCCTTTAAAGTATGTCATTTTCTGTGGAATGCCATGGGAACTACGTATAAAGCAGCTCTGCTCAAAGTGTGGTGACTGTTTCAAGGAAAGGAATTTATGCAATTGTATAAGTTGTGTACTACTTTAATGACTTTTCACCATTTTACATGGAGGAAAGACTAAGCGAAAACTATTATTATTATTATTATTATTATCATTTTTTTTTTTCTCCCGCTCTGTCACCCAGGCTGGAGTGCATTGTCGTGATTTCCGCTCACTGCAAGCTCCGCCTACCGGGTTCACGCCATAATCCTGCCTCAGCCTCCCGAGTAGCTGAGACTACAGGTGCCTGCCACCACGCCCGGCTAGCATTTTGTTTTTTTTTTTTTTTTCTTGTTTTTTCAGTGGAGACGGGGTTTCACCATGTTAGCCAGGATGGTCTTGACTGCCTGACCTCGTGATCCGCCTGCCTCCGCCTCCCAAAGTGCTGGGGTTACAGGCTTGAGCAACCGTGCCCTGACTATTATTCAGTCTTGAGTATTGGCAGACAATATTCTCAAAAATGATGTAAGCAAACCTACCACTTGAAGGGAAACAACTGAAGGTATGTGTTGCAATGACAAAATTTGAGTTTGCAAGAAAAAATATAGAATTTTAGAAAATGTGTATCCACCATAAGCTTTAAGCTTTTCTAATAGTATGTCTTTTCTGATAGTGGTGATATTGATAGCAAAGAATGTTATCTTTTTTAATATTGTAAAGTGAAATGAATCACTTTTTGAAAGATCTGCAAATAATTCAGTGATCCTATAATTTCCAAATAACCAATGCAAAATATTGTTAAATCATGCATGAGTATAAAGTTCATTCAAGATGCAAAACATGTAAATATATTTCAAAATAATAGTGTGAAAAAAAGGTAACTTGTGTGGTTTCAGATTTTGCATTGTAACAAATCCTTGTTAAACACTGCTTATCAAATTTTGATGTATTTTTGAAGAATATATGCAACAATTTGAAAGTCTATTAAAATATTCATCTCCTAAACTAACTACAAATGTGTGTGAGGTAAAATTTTTCACATACTTCAACCAAAAAATATTATAACAAATCAAATGCAGATACTTGTATGAGCAAATAGCTGTTTTCTACGAAGCCATACATTTTAAATAGCTTTTAAAAAATATAAAACTATGTCACTCCTTTTATTAAGTTTTATGCTTTTGAGAAATGTAGCTATTTTAAAATGTACTATTTGTGTTAATACAGTTTTATTATTATTAAAATAACTATTAATATTTTGTAATTTGTTTTCATGTCTACTATGGTAACACCTATTGCTATAACTCATTTAATCAAAAGTTCTTGAGGTTCTCATTGATTCATAAAATTGCAAAATAGTCCTGGAACCACCACATATGAAAAATAAAATATACAATATTCATTTGTATCCATTTCTGCAGCCTTATTTTCCATTCATACCTACCGCTTCCAAAGCATCAGTTTTACTGTTGCCTGATATAACCAAGTTTTCCTCTACTTCAGTTCTTAACAGATTTTTTCCTCTATAACTGAAATGCCCAGCTGAGTATGCAAAGATTAATTTTTCTGACTATTGTTGATTGCTGTGGTTCACTTGTTACAACATAATTGGAGTATGGGTGTATACTTGGAATGTATGGAAATGTTAAGAGCCCAGATATTTACTTTTCTTATTTCTTCTTTATTAAAGTTTATAGACTTTGGGTCTGGGAGAATACTGAAAATGAATAGTTGGGTTAATTTCAAAGTGTCAAACATGATTTGATTTATCTCTAGAAGACCAGACCTTTCTGACAGAATAGAGACAAGGAGTGGCATTTATCTTATGAACTCTTAAGTAAATTAAAATTAGTGAATTTGTAAAATGCTGAGTACTATATGTGGGTGCTAAAAATGACATTTAAGAATGAGAAAAAAAAATCCTGGTAAAACTAAAATATTATGACAATAAATATAACCGATATGGAGATGTCTGAAAATTCTCAGAAGTAACATAGCTGAAAACAGGTCTAGAAATCTGATCCAATCCTCAGCCACCCATGCACCCATGTAGAGAGTATTGTATAAATGAGAACATTCAACAAAAATTGCCAAAATGATCCTGTAGAAATCACCACAATTAGTGGAAATTATTATTATGGTAAGGACAATATGTGCCTTATCCAGAAGAAATGGAGAAAAGATAGAGGATATCAATAGTTAAACAAAAAATAATTCATCTTGAAAATTCACAAAATTGACAGAGGAAAGTAATTAAATATTTCATGGTGAATATAAAATGGAGGAACATAGATCCAGTATTTTAATGGAAAATATGGGACATTGAAAATTCTTCAAAATACTTAAACTAAGATAAACTCAACAGGGTGAGGTTATTTGATTATAGTAATTTTGAAACAACCGACTTTGAAAATGAACTGTTTACAAAAATGAATAGAAAAGTGTCTATAATATCTTCACCTTAATGCAATTAGGAATGTCATGGTGACTTTGGTTCAACATTTCTCCTGTTGTCCATTGAAAAAGAGACTTTTAGGCCAACTGGTTTAGTTTCAACAAAAGAGACTTTTAGGCCAACTGTTTTAGCTATCAAAGGACACTGCAAGCATAAAAAAAAAAATCAAGGATCCTAACAACCACATATAATGTATGTTGTATAAGATACTAGAATGGTTTCAGGCAATCTTTTCCTATAGGCATGAGTACCTAAGGATGGTAATTGCAGTGTTATTTTACACATAACACTTTGTATTTTTATTTTTTCACCTATTAACATATGTTGATCATTTAGTCAATGCTAATTAATATTTGAAAATACAGTATCTGTAATGTTGTAAGGAGAAATCACCACCAATTCCACTATTCGTTAAATAAAACTAATATTAAGCATTTATCTTCAGTATTTCTATTATAGTTTTAAATTTTCTAAACTGTTATTTGTTCGACTTATTAATATGAAATATGTTTAGAATTAAGGAAGAGTTTCAAACATAGTGCAGAAAATGTCCTTATACACATCACTCCGATTCCCCTAATATTAACATCTTACATAACCAGTGTACAATGATCAAAAATATGAATTAATGTTATGATGTCATTAATGAAGCGACATATATTATTTACATGACATCAGTATTTTTTCATTAATGTGTTATTTTGGTTCCAGGACTATTTGGTGGTTATTTTTTCTTAATCTCCTGCAGTCTGTAATTTTCCTCAGTCTTTACTTGTCATTCATAACCTTAACACTTTTGAAGATTATTGGTTAAATACTGTGATGAATGGCTCTCAATTTGGTTTTACCTACTGTTTTGTCACAATAAGTTTGAGGCTATAAATTATTGGAAAGAATATCACAGTGATGTACTTTAACATAATTGAAAATATTCTAATTAAACTACTTTAACACTTTATTGTCTCTACATATTATGTCACACATATTTCTCCATATCAATAACACATTTTATGGGCATTATTTTTTCATATGATATAACTATAGCGAAGTAATAAATGGATCACATATATTAATGCATTCATAATAAACTAATATATAATAATGTGATGACATAATTTCAGATAATATTTAAAAGTCAGTTGCAATTCATTAATGATGTCTAATTTCATCAGGAAAAATTGGGTAGGCAGAATTTGAGATGAGCTTTCCAAGGTATAGAAAATATTACTAACTAGGAAGGGTAAAACTTTGTATCATAGGCAGAGAAAATGAGTTAGAAATATATTGGGAGTAGAATGGAGAGGATGGTATAAAAATGCTATAAAGACATTACCCAATGGATTTTCAAATCATTTAACAAATATTTTATTATATTCTAAAAACATAACTACAAAATAACTGTCATCTTCATGACATTAATGAAATTAATTGAGGCCCCCCAAAACTGAGTGAGTTTTACTAGATCACTCTCTGTAAATGTATATGAAGAGTTAAATCTGGATAATTTGGATTTCTAATGTTACTGTCAACAATTAACTTGGCATAAATTGATGGTGTAGTAAAAAATAATGCCATATGAATTATGTCCTCTCCCTTTTTGAATTCCTATTTTGCTTTATCTCTTGAAAATAGTTAAAATTATTTTGTTTTTTTAGAAATCATATTTTAAGGCCATTGAATAGCAATGAATATTTTATTGCTTTCACATGTAAGAGAATGCGTAAATCAGCAAACATTTGGGGGTTAACTACTTTTCATTGAAATGCTACAGAAATTGCTCTTATGGAATTCAGTATTACTGAGAAGTCTGATATAAGCCTAATATTTATTATTATTTTTAGAAAACCCAGTAAGATATTGAAACGAAACAAACATAAAGATAGGTTGTTGATGCATATTGCTTTTACTTAATACTTAACAGGCAATGCACTCATGTGTTTAATAAAACTATACACGTATTTATTTTTTTACTTATGATTTTCTCTCATTGCCACTGTCATTTATTTGCCCAGTCACCCTTCATGCTTATCCATAGGTAATACTTCTTAGTTTTTTGTATATTCTTCCAGTATTTTTATATACATATGTATATGTGTGTATATACATGAAAATAAATATATATTCTTATTTAACCATCTTTTTACATAAAATGGAGTCTAATATTTACACTATTCTACAACTAGCTTTTACATGTAAAATAAATATTAAATATTGACCACATAGATTTTTCTTCTTTCTATATTTACAACTGCTTAGTGATTTATTGTATTACCTGGGGGATGCTGTGTGTATTAAGCCATGAGAAATTATTTTGTGATTATAAATGTTAGAATTAGGGCTTATATAATTATTAGTGTTTTGTTTATCTAAATGAATGTCCAATGGGACAATGAACAATGTTGTGGGGCATGGATCAATTATTCCATGTACAGAAATATTTTGCTTTTTGCATCTGTCTGACATCTTTGGTCCCTAATCACAAAATGTCATTAATGCACCACAATCATTGTGACAAACTACAAGTCTCCTAAAGATTTCCGAAGTAATTTAAGAGGGAGCTGTTGTCCCAGTTGAGAACTTCTCTATTATAGCATAACTACTGCTGAAATTTCTTTCTCAGCTATCTTTGACAATTCATAAACACACAAAATGGACTTAGACTATAGTAGTTAAAAGAATGATTTTGGTTTGTTTCTAACTACTTTTTAGTAGCCTTGCCCAACAATCAAATGGCCTTTTACCAAGGCCATGGTCCCTAGAAAGAAGGCTACAAAGGAAGGCTGTGTGTCAACTAGGTGTGTTCTAAACATCATTTTTTCCAGTTAGAGGAATGCTGAGTTTGGGGATGGCTGAAAAATGTGTCATCTGGATGACATTCTGAGATTGATATAGGTGAGTAAAATGCTATACTAGATGATCTTCTGACACTCATGTTACAGTTCTGTAACATGGATTACTGAAGGAAATAGATTCCAATTACAATGTACCTCCCATGCTGCTATTTCAAATAATCATTTGCTTTCATACATACAGCATTTTTGAGAACTAAAAGGTTTGTAGATTTGAAGTTGTCATTCTCTCACATTTCGCAACTGATTTTAAGAAATAAAAATATGTGTTAACTTTGCTTGTTCTGAGTGATGTAGATCATAGTTTCCATAACTAAGCACAATCCAATTAAAGTAATACATTCAGCTCTGAAATGTGACATTGCATCAAACATTAGACATTTTAATTCATACTTTAGTGCTTTCAGGTGGTTTTATAAAAACCATTAGTCATTGTAAGCTATTCACTGCACTCAATAATGTAAGAGCACGTATCTTCTCTACCCACCTCTAGAAATAACATTTATTCTTCTTGTTGCTCTCATTAGTTTTGTAAAAGAAAAATACAGGACCATAATTTAATTTTATATTACCCAATCTCCGAAAATTTTTCTTTTTTTTTTTTTTTTTTTTGAGATGTAGATATATACATACATTTTTGTTGGAGGCCGAAAGAGTGAGGGATGTGATCAACTCAGTATACCACCGGAGGCTATGTGAGTAAACAGCAAACTGTTCTCATAAATGCAGGTTGTTAGCAAACTGGCAGACTGCACCTGCCGCCCTGAAGGAATGCTGAGGGCAGTCACGACCCAGGCACAAGTGTTTATTTGTGATTAGGCACATCTGAAGCCTGTTAGCAATAATGTGAACCTATGATTAATTTAGCAGCTGATCAATTGTTACCTCCTGCTCCCTGCTCTTTCTACCCAACAAATACGAAGTTAAAAAAGTAAATAAAGGAATAAATAAACCACTAAAAAAGACTCCTGAGTTCTAAAATAAAGTAACTAAAGCACCAACTCATCTATCTTACAAATTTGATCTATTCCTGAAAACTTACGTTTTAACTAAGATTAACTCCTGTTTTCCCTCCAAATCTTGCAAATCATTGTTCTTGGAGCACTCCTTCTGAAATACTACATAGTTCTATGGTATCATTTTCCCTTGCTGAATGAAGCATATTAATAAAACTCAGTGTGTTTGACTACATATGTTTGTCCTTATCTTTGGCTGACTAGATTTAAGAAGTAACTTACTCCAAGGGAGTCACTAACTTTCTCTCACAGAGAAAGAGTCCTACTTTTGGTATACACGTACTTTAATTAGTTCTTATTCCTATCTTTAGCTTCTGAATAAAATAGGCAATTACCCCTTGCCTTCTGAAGTTTTCCATAATGACTTTAACTAATGACCTAAATTAGAATATTCTCATTAACTAAAATATTTGCTATAAACTGGATGTTCGTGTCCCCCCAAATTTATGTGTTAACTCCTAACCCCCAATGTGATGGTATTTGGAGAAGATATAAGGGCTTCTGTTCTCTTTCTTCATTTCTTGCACTCCCTCTTCCACATCTCCCTCTTTCCACTTGTCCCTGTCATGTGAGGACACAGAAAAAAGGGCCCATCTGCAAATCAGGAAGATAGTAATCACCAGAACCTGATCATGTTCATGCTGGCTCTTTGATCTTGGACAGCTAACCTCCAGAACTGTGAGAAAACAAATTTCTGTTGTTCATGCCTCTCCATTTATGGTATTTTCTTATGGTAACTAGTACTGACTAATATAATGTTTATAATATAATTTAAGTGGAAAGAGAAGTTTATAAGCCTATGTAGCACAATCACAATTTAATTTAAAACATTGATATGCATAGAAAATGATTTTAAATACATGCATCTCATGAAAAATGGAAATTTTATCTGGATAGTGAGATGACGTGTGATTCTTATTTTTACATTCACTATTGTCCACAGTGTCTACAATGCAGAAAACTCTTTAAAAATTGCAAAATGAGGCCAGGTGCGGTGGCTCATGTCTGTAATCCCAGCACTTTCGGAGGCCGAGAATGGCGGATCATGAGGTCAGGAGATCAAGACCATTCTCGCTAACACAGTGAAACCCCGTCTCTACTAAAAATAAAAGAAAAAATTAGCCAGGTGTGGTGGGGAACGCCTGCAGTCCCAGCTAACTGGGAGGCTGAGGCAGGAGAATGGTGTGAACCCAGGAGGCGGAGCTTGCAGTGAGCCCAGATTGCGTCAATGCACTCCCGCCTGGGCGACAGAGCAAGACTCTGTCTCAAAAAAAAAAAAAAAAAAAAAAAAAAAAAAAAAAAAAAAATGCAAAATGAAACTTCTCTACTCCAGTGACCCTCTTCCCCATGCTGTGTGCCTTTGCTTACATTTGCTTACATGCAAATAATAAGCAGAGCCAGCACCTGAGGCTTGCTATGGGCTTTCACTCCTGTTACTACCAAGGCAAATCCATTCCATTCGTTCTGTTTCTAATGCTTCCACTTCAGTCCAGTCCTCATTTTCTTTTGTTTGTTTGTTTTTTTTTTTTCCAATGACTGGCCTCGTTATTTAGTGTCTTATCTCATTCAAAATCATTTTCCACAATACAGTCATAAAGATAGACTTCTCTAAAACACCAATTCAGCCTTTTTTTTTATTTTCTTGTTTAAATTTCCTTTAAAAGCATTCATTCACCTACAAAATAAATGTCAAATTTTTAGTCATGGCTTATATACTGTAGTAAAATACATTCCCCAGGAAGAAATTCTATAGCTTTCCTAGCTCTAGCTCTACTTTCTGTGACTGCTTCATCAGGATGCTGAAGCTGAATTCCTGTGACTTAGTGAAGAAGACTTAGATCTGGCTGAGTGTCAGCCTGAAGTAATCAATGAGCTCTTGGCAAGGTATGCCTTGGCATACTCATGATCTTTTTCTTTCCTCTTCCTTAAGAGAGGTAGGCCAAGGAGATAAGAAGATATTTAATTACTGGTGGATTACTTATATTTGTGAAAAGTTTTTTTGTGTGACTGATGATTAAAACCAGTATATGCTGTAGGGCTCTTCAAAAGGCTAACTGAAAAGCATGAATGTGCTGAATAAAAGGTTGGTATTTTATAAATAAGATAAAACTTTATCTAAAATTTCCAAATGTTTATCTAAGTATTTCATTCAAAAATTATACACTGAGCACTTCCTGTTTACCAAGGATTCAGGTCCTTGGAACAAGAATATTCTTTAGAGAAAGCACGAGGCAGACATTGTAATATGTATAACATTAAATAATTAACATCACTGTGTATACTACACTAACATAAGATAATACCAAGTTTAGAAAATCCAAATTAGTTGAAGTTGCTGCGTTAGGAGAAAAACTTTTGGCACATCATTTATCATATCTGCCTACCTGGTCGAGGAACAGCATTTTGAAAACTACTGTTTGGATTGCAAATGTTCCTGATTTCACAGAGTGCTGTAGGGAAAATAATTGCTTCATGAACAATAATTGAAAAGATAACACACATTTACCCCTTAAAGGTGAGGGGTTACTCTTGGTATGTTTTATTTTATTTTATTTTTTTTTAATTTATACTTTAGGTATATTTTTAGGAGAGAGACTTGTGCCAGCCTCTTTAGGCCTCAGACATTAACTGCACTCTTAGATTCATAGGGAAGGCTGAGTCTTTGGAAACAGGAGAAAAACATAAGGATGGAAACAATAACTTCTCACATTAAACTTTACCAAATAAACCTTTACCAAGTGTGTTTTATATCCTTGTTGATACTGCCAAATATGGACATTAGCCATATATAACTTTGTTTTCTAAGGAGGGTTAAAAAAAAGTTAAAAAATTGCCCTCTTCATATGGTCAAAATTGTATTATCGCAAAGGAATTTTTTAATGATGGTAATTTTTAACAGTTAGCATTAATAAGGTTTCAACAACTTACTTAACTCCCTTATAAGAATACCAGAAAAAGCTTGAAACGTTCATTTTCAGGTAAATAATTAAAGTTATTTAAAGTGTAAAACAACTACATAATTTTTGGATAATATTTTTATTTAAAAAATGTTGATTATTATCTTTGTTGGAAAATTTTCGTTAATATATTTGGATTATTTAATATGTAAAATACATTATTTTAATTTTAATTAAATTCAATCTATACTAGTAACTTGTATTTTGCCTATCAATAACAAAGGTGATAAAATGTGCTAAGATACCAATAGACAAGAATCTTTAATGCTAAATCAGGTACATACTTCATTGAGTTTTCTCCTTCAAAAAAAATATTACATGTAGAAAAGAAAAATAACAGAAACTATTTACTAAAATAAAATAATTAACCTCGATAAGCTATACACTTGTATATTCCAAAGGATTAAGTAAAATAAGCCCTGCCACAAATACCTGATACTCCCTTCCACTACTCTTCTACAGCTTTTCTCTTCAATCAGTTTACAGAAAAGGAAATGTAATTTAGTGCTACAGGCATTCATCACTAGTGACAAGAGAAGAAAAAAAAGAAAGAACATTTAGTATTAATAATAATGGCAACTAACATTTAGTGATCTAAAGTTTACAAAGTACTATTGACATACATTGTTTCTTTAATTAATGAATTACTATTTAATTAATGACTTTTCCAAAAATCTGTTTCAAGTAATCACCCACCCACTGTTATCCCCTTATGATCTTATGAAAGTAGCATTAAAAAAAGAGTTTACTGCTACTATTACTAAGCCAATGGACATTTCCATGAGTTCATTAAACTGTAAGAACTATATGAAAATGAAATCACTGAAATCTAATCATAAGAAAGGTATCTTCTTCTTTAGCATTGACTTAGAATGTAACCTTCCAAATATAAAATCTAAAAAAGAAGCCATATAAAAGTATGTATTTTGACTATGCAAAAAAAAAACCTTTATGCCAACATAATAAACACAATTAAAGGTCAATAGTAAACTAGAGGTAAAATATGTCTTGAATACATATGACGATAAAAAATGAATTTTAGCTTTTATTTGTATTGTGTTTTAATTTATGCCATATTTAGTTTTTAAGATAGAGTGTGGTTGCTTTAATATATAAGGAGATTTTAATAAAAAATGAAACTGGAGCTCCAGGGAAAAATAAGTTGAAGATATGAATGGAAAGTTAAATGGATAACATGTAAAAATCTGTGCAATCAAATCAATGATTAAATACATGCAAATAGTTACTACTAATATATATGAATTTCTAGTACAAAACTAATTGCAACATTTTAAATAACAAAATATGAGGTAAATCAAAATGTTCATATAAGAACATTATTAGTTTAAAAAATGATGTAATACAAGATTTGAAATGTTTACTGACTTACAAGATTAAAATGACAGTGTTCACACCATTAAATAAAATGTTGTACCACATTTTTATGTATGTTTATATGCATATATAACAATTGTAATATGTAGCATCTTTTGTGTATGTGTATATATATATACACACACCATATCCATCTACATATACACATTATATATATGACGTTATATATTTTAAATATGGAAAGAAAGAAAATTAAAACTTTCTCTATTAGGTTTTAAAAGTTTCACGTGGAGAATCGAAATATGCTTCTTATGAAAATGTTCATTTTTAATAGTAAATTTGGGGAGCTTATAGAGGAAGCTAAAATTTCTAAATTTTAATTGCAAAAGCATAAAAGTATTTATCATTATTATTATTATTATTTTGAGATGGAGTCTCACTCTGTCGCCCAGGCTGGAGTGCAGTGGCGTGATCTTGGCTCACTGCAACCTCTGCCCCCCGGGTTCAAAGGATTCTCTGGCCTCAGCCTCCCAAGTAGCTGGGATTACAGGTATGTACCACCAGACCCGGCTAATTTTCAGTAGAGATGGAGTTTCAACATGTTGGTTAGGCTCATCTCGAACTCCTGACCTCATGATTCGCCCTTGGCCTCCCAGAGTGCTGGGATTACAGGCATGAGCCACTGCGCCTGGCTCAAAAGTATTTTTTAATAAGAATTCGGATTAAGGTAACTCTTTTGAAATCCTTTATCCCTTATTTGGTGTTAAACAAAATTAAAACACAAATGCTATAAATTAACAATTATCCTTTGGAAAGGCAGAGCAGAACCTGAAATTTAAAAGCCGGCTTTTCTCATACTATACATATGCTAATCTTCAAATCGGCATGGGAGAAAAAAAGCTAAGTAGGCTGTTCTACTGGGGAATCAACAAGGTAAACAGAAGAATAGATTAGAGCACTTAAATTGTATATCTACACCTGCTATGTGAGAGGTATTGCATTTAAATTTGTGGGAAAGAACTGGCTGATTAGCCACACATACACGCACACACTTATTTATTTTCTGTTAAGTGGAATAGCTATAGGTATTTGTGGTTTAGAGCAAAGATGCTTAAATCCTTCTTGTCATTATGTTACCATCAATAATATTCTTTTCAAACTGTATTTATTTCTCTCATACAAATCTCTAACAGCAAGATGCCACAATTCAAATGACATATTTTAAAATATAATTCCACAAATAAGCCCAACTTGAGCTTCCTACAAAAAGTTTTTTTCGGGACTGACACACTAAATCTACTGACCAGAAGTCTTTTCTCAAGTACAACTCAGAGCCACTCTGATTCTTCAGGAAAGGATTACTCAGTTTGGGGGTTTTTCAGGTGTTTGACTTCTCTTTCTTATTACAGCTTTTCTTGCCTTTCAGATTCGTTAATGCATGCACTGCCCTTAAAAGGCACCACAAACCAAACATAAATTCTGTGTTTCAAACAGATCTTGTTGAAAATGCTAAGTATGTCACATGTTAGATGTGAAACCTTCAACAAATAATTCCATGGACTTCTATTTGTAAAAGTGGAAAATATGTCAGGCGCGGTGGCTCATGCCTGTAATCCCAGCACTTTGGGAGGCCGAGACAGGCGGATCACGAGGTCAGGAGTTTGAAACCATCCTCGCTAACATGGTGAAACCCTGTCCCTACTAAAAATACAAAAAATTAGCCAGGTGTGGTGGCACATGCCTGTAGTCCCAGGTACTTGGGAGGCTAAGGCAGGAGAATCGCTTGAACCCAGGAGACGGAGGTTGTAGTGAGCTGAGATTATGCCATTGCACTCCAGCCTGACATCTCAAAAAAAAAAAAAGAAGTAAAATATCAGGATCAGCAAGATAAAATACTGACTGTTTATTATGTACTGTGTGCCTATAATCATTCCAAGGATCCTACCTGAACTCATTTAGCCTTCGAAACAACTAATATTATCTCCTTTTCCAAGATAAGAACAATAAAGCTCTGAGAGAGGTTAATAATATTCACTGCCATAGGTCACAGAGTTGTAGGTTTCAGACACTAGCTTCAAAGTTAGGAATTAGGAAAGATTGGCTTAAAAACATTATCTCTTTAGCACTTAATCAGTTTCATTGCTGAATTAGTTATAAGAATGTAATTTTTATGATTTAATAAAATATTATCTTATTAGCTATATTTTGCTGATTTTCCTTTAAATATTGGGCTGCAGTCCTAGAAAAATAACTAAAAGCAAAGCATGAACTTATCTACCTTTATCTTTAAATTTACAGAAAACCAATATTGATGTTATCAGGCAAAATTCATTAGGTATTCTAATATATAGCACATATGTACCTAAATACTTCTTAAATGGAGAAACACATTAAATACTGAAGGGTATAGGATTTCTCTACATCTCAGAAGACTAACACGGATATTCTAAGATTTTACTGTCTTTCATTACTGATATATTTTAAGATTCAAAACAACATTTTTTAATTTGTGCCTTTTAATTCATCTGTAATTCCACAGATACAGATATGTATAGCTAAACTTCCATTATAAAATATAGCGTTAGCCTTTAGAAAAAATTAAAGATACTCTAACTTACATTAGAGCATTCATAAAGGGCATAAAACAGAGAAAATGAAGTATTTAATTTTCAGGAAGATGGTAGACCTGCTATTTTTATATTTATGCTACTTCATGTGTTCTTCATCATTCACTTACAAACCCAGAAAAATAAATTATATTTTAAACACAAGTAAACTTGATATTTAAATAATTTATGTCTGAAATTTGTTAATAACAAATAATCATTTCATAATGGAAAGGTCATCACAAATCTAGGTTTATTGGATAAACCTAGATTTTAATACACTTTCATAAGAAGACAAACAACAAGAAAATAGCTCTCAGACCATTTTAAAGAAGGCCCATCTAAAGCCAATCACTGACTAGAAAAATCAAGTATACAAATTGTTCAAACTGTATTCATAATAAGCGTAAATAGGTTCTGAGTGAGCCTCTGAAAAGTCTTTTCTAATTTTTTTTTTTAAGTGAAAGAATTGGTATGGATGTTTTACATCCATTTTCACAATTCTCAGCTTCACTTTTTCCTACTTCCTGACTGAGGGAGTGAGAGATAAGATGTTGCTGTACTATAGCAGAAATAGAAAATAATCAGCTTTGATAATATCACATATATCTGTGATATGCACTGCAGTCAAATCATGTTTATGAAGAATCCTATGTTTACTGACAATATAATAAACTTCATTCAAAAGTCTGCACTTTGAAAAAAGTAAATAAACAAATAAAGCCAGTATGTGTTAGATAAGAACAATTTCCAGGAAAAAATACTGTACATTTCACTGGTTGTTTGATAACACCAGGTGCCATTCATAATTAATATAAATCACATTAAATCTCTGGTAAGATAGACAAAATCACTTTTACGTGACTATTCTTTCCATCAAATCTCTTTTAGATGATCAATATCTATAAAAGAAAGAAAAAATATCTCAAGACAAACAGGATATGTTCTATTGTAAATTAGTGGAAAGATAGTATGTATATCCCATCTATCAGGAATTTCTTCAACTATAGTCAAAGTTGAAAATTGGATGAGCTATTTCTAGCATCCAATTCAGAAAATTATTAACAGCACAGGACTTTATATAAATAAATCATTAAAATAAATTCATTGACATGGTTTATGAAAACATAGTACACAGACATTATTTTATAACTATGCAGCATGCGAAACTAAAGATAGGAGTATTTGCATTGTGCCTCACAATTCTGTTCTATAAAAGAGCAGAATGGAACAGATTAAAATATATAAATATTTAAGTGGAATATCTATAACCCAAGAAACTGTATTTTTTCATGTGATGGAATACAGTAAAATAAATGCTTAAGAATTTCATCCTTGTAAAATATAAAGTCTTAACAGATACCTTGTCACTTCTAAGAAATCTACAGATAAAACAGAACAAAACATATAGTTAGGACATATGAAAAAGACAGAATATAAAACAAGATGACAAAATAAGCCAAACAAAATGTTAGAAGGAAAAACATGAATGTGCTAAATTATTTCTATTACAAGGATGATGATTGATATTATGACAAATTGAGTATCATAGAAAAGCCTTTTCAACCTTTCAAACCATAAAGACACTTGTATATTGGCTTATATTTTCAGACCATTCACAATTTAAGAAACTTTAATGTTTATTGATTCGATGGCTCAATTTTATTTTTCTTCTCTTCTTACTTTGTGCCATTCTTAGTACTGGTAGCAGCAAGATGCCTGCCAAGAATTCCAACAACTATGTGCTTCTTTGATTTCAAACAGTAAAAATAAATTTTAAAAGTATTCACAAAAGAAAAATGATTAGTTTCCTCTCCAGAATTCACTTAAAGCTCTGTAGTTCTAAGGCAAAGGCTTGTTGTTGACCACAACACTCGAACTGCAACCAGTTGTTTGCAATCAGAAACTATTCCTTTCTGTTTTAATCTAATACTGCCCATGACTGGGTATACATGCTTATTTTAGCAGCAGTCATCTTGTATTTCCCACAGTGCTGTGAATACTCACAACACCCTTTTAATCTCTGCTAAAATGTTGCTAAACGAACAAGTTTGCTTGTTGCTGCTTCTCTTCTCCCTAAAGCATTCTTATCCCATTCAAGTTATGGGTCCATGCTCACTGCAAAGACATACACTGTACTCAACCACTATTCCCAAAGACCAACAGATCTATTTCTCAGCTACTACTTTTCTGTATTTTGGCTTATTGGGACACTTTTCTGTCTACCATTCCTCAGCCAACTTCTCAGCCAACATTTTGTCAGTTCAACTTTAGTATTTGTGAATATTAATTGTGGACATGTTTTTTTCTCTCCTCCTCTTCCTCTATTTTGCTCTTTCTTTTTTAGCTAAATTCTTTCTCTACTTTTTCCTCTTCTCCTTCATCCTCCTCTTTTGAGAAGGTTTCAATTTTTATTATTCTTAATACTATTCGTATCAAGGTCATCTATGTTGTGAAAGTTACTAATTTCCAATCCCATTATAGGCAACGTATCATTAGGATTTAACAGTGTTAAACATGCCCTTCTTCCCAAGATACATTTTTTTGTCTTCCAGGACACTGGATTCTTTTTGATGTCATCCTATCTCAGTGGTTTTTCCTTTTAGGTCTTCTTGTTACATTCCAGACTCTTAAAGTCTGGAGTGTACAGGGCTTAAACTTAGATTTTTAAAAAAATCACTCATTCTCCTGAATACCTCATCTAATTTCATGGTTTTGTATATGATCTACCCTATAGTTTCATACCTAAAATTTTACTATCTGTAAGATATACCATTATTGTAAGCACCTATCAAAGAAAAAATATGCTGTCAGTTTATGGCATGCCACATGTTATAGGATGTGTTCTAATTTCAGAGATTTTTAACCTGTGAAAATGTGTATTTTGGATTTGATGAAATATAATATGTACTTATGACCACAAATTTATACCTCCAGAATGCACTAACATTCTGTCCTCTAGTTATTGTATCTCACTACCTATTCAGTATCTCCTCTTGGCTATCTGACAGCTAAATTTAATTATGATATTCAAATTATACTCTTCATATTCCTTCCTCTGTTTCCCATTCTCATGGTTTCTTTATCCCAATAACTGACAAATGCATTCTCTGAATTTCCCCATTCCCAAATGATGGAATCTTTCTTAATTCCTCTCTTCTCAACCAGACTCTTACCTACCTTGCCAAAAACCCTACCATTCCTCAGCCAACTACTCAGCCAACAATTTATCAGTTCAACTTTAGTACTTGTGAATATTAATTGTGGACATGTTTTTTTTCTCTCTTCCTCCTTCTCTTCCTCTATTTTGCTCTTTCTTTTTTAGCTAAATTCTCTCTCTACCCATAAGAGTAGAGAGATGAATGTTTGTATTAGTCCATTATTGTTTGTATTAGTCCATTATCACACTGCTATAAAGACTTCCCTGAGACTGGGTAATTTATAAAGAAAAGAGGTTTAATTGACTCATAGGTCTGTATGGCTTGGGAGGCCTTGGGAAACTTACAATTATGGTGGAAGGGGAAGCAGGCACCTTCTTCACAAGTCAGTAGGAGAGAAAGGGTGGGGAAACCACTACTTATAAAACCATCAGAATTCATGGTAACTCACTCTATCATGAGAACAGTATGGGTGAATCACCCACATGATCCAGTCACCTCTCACCAGGTCCCTCCCCTGATACATGGGGATTACAATTTGAGATGAGATTTGGGTGGGGACACATAGCCAACCATATCAATGTTGATGAAAAGTCCTCAATAAAATAGTAACAAAGAGCATTCAACAGCACATTAAAAGGATTATATCCCATGACCAGATGGAATTTATTTCTGGAATGCAAGGATGGTTTGACATAGGAAAATCAATCAATATAATACATCACATTAATAAAGAGAAAATATAATAATCTTTTGATGCAGGAAAAAAGCATTTGACAAAATTTAACACCCTTTATAATCACACTCAATAAAATACAAATAGAAGGGCATCTCTTTGATGTGATAAAGACCATATATGACTCTTTGCAGATAATATTATACTAACTGAGAAAGGCTGAAAGGTTTTGTTTTGTTTTGTTTTGTTTTTTTCTTTCTGTAAGATCATGAAATAGAACAGAATTGTGCTGGCACCATGGTTTAGCTGGTTAAAGCGCCTGTCTAGAAAAATAGCAGAATGCCTGCTTTACCACTTCCATTCAAAAGAGCATTGAAAGTTCTACCCAGGACAATTAGTCAAGAAAATAAATTAAAACATCAAAATTGGAAAAAAAGAAGTAAATTTTCTCTCTTCACAGATTACATGATCTTATTTGTAGAAAACCCTGAAGCTTTTTTAACTTAAAAAAGTAAGTCCTCAGCACTTTGGGAGGCCAAGGCAGGCGGATTACCTGAGGTCAGGAGTTCAAGACCAGCCTGGCCAAGACGGTAAAACCCTGTCTCTACTAAAAATACAAAAATCAGCCAGGCATAGTGGTGGGTGCCTGTGATCCCAGCTACTCAGGAGGCTGAGGCAGAGAATTGCTTGAACCTGGGAGGCAGTAGTTACAGTGAGCCGAGATCACACCACTGCACTCCAACCTCAGTGACAGAGCTAGACTCCGTCTCAAAAAAAAAAAAAAAAAAAGTCCTAATAAGTGAATTCAGCAACATTGCAGGATAGAAAAGCTACGCACAAAAATTAAGAAGGTAATTTCATTTAAGAAGGCATCAAAAAGAATAAAATAGTTATAAATTTAACCAGAAGGCAAATACTTATACACTGTAAACAACAAAACATTGTGGAAATAAATTAAAGAAAGCACAAATAAATGACAAGACATCATGTGTGTATGGATTGGAAGAGTTAATATTGATAAGATGACAATATTATACAAAGTAATTTACAGATTCAATGCAATCCCTAACAAAATCCCAGGAGGGTTTTTTTTTTTTTTTTTTTTTTTTTTTTTTTTTTGAGATGGAGTCTTGCACTGTCACCCAGGCTAGAGTACAGTGACGTGATCTTGGCTCACTGCAAGCTCTGCCTCCCAGGTTCATGCCATTCTCCTGCCTCAGCCTCCCAAGTAGCTGGGACTACAGGCCCCAGCCACCACACCTGGCTAATTTTTTGTATTTTTAGTAGAGATGGTGTTTCATCATGTTAGCCAGGATGGTCTCGATCTCCTGACCTCATGATCTGCCCATCTCAGCCTCCCAAAGTGCTGGGATTACAGGCGTGAGCCACTGCACCCAGCCCAATCTTTAAAAAAAGAAATAAAGTCAGAACTCTCACAGTTCATGAATTCAAAACTTATTATAAATTGACAGTAATCAAAATGGTGTGGTACCAGCATACAGACAGACATACAGAACAATAAAATAGAATAGAGAGCTCAGAAGTAAACTCTCCCATACATTGCTACTGATTTTCACCAAGAGTGCCAAGACAATTCAATGGGAAAAGACAATCTTTTCAACAAATGATGCTGGGAAAACTAGATATCGATATTCAAAATAATAAAATTGGACTCTTACATGGTGCCATACATAAAATTAATAAAAATTAACTCAAAATGCATCAAAAGACCTAAATGTAAGAGCTAAAATTATAAAAACTCTTGGAAGAAACTACAGAGAGAAATCTGCATGACATGATTTGGCAACAATTTCTTGCACACGGCACTAAAAGCAAAGGCAACACAGCAAATATGAATAAATTGGACTTCCTCAATATTAAAAACTTTGGGGCATCAAAGTTCGCTATCAAGAAAATAAACAGAAAACCCATGAAATTGGAGGAAATATTTATAATTTATATATCTGATAAGGACTTAATATCTAGAATACATAAAGAACTCCTAAAACACAACAATAAAAAACAACCCAATTTTTTAAAAATGGGGGAGGGCTTGAGTAGACATTTCTTCAAAAAATAAACAAACGACCAATAAACACATAAACAAAATCATCAACATCACTAGTCGTTGAGGAAATGTAAATCAAAACCACCAGGAAATGCCACTTCATACTAATTAGGATGACTATTATTTAAAAGAAAGGAAAGTACATGTTAGCTAGGATGAGAAATCGGAACCCTGAAGCATTGCTAGTGGTAATGAAAAATGATACAGCTTCTGTGGAAAACAGCTTGGCAGTTTTTCCAGGAGTTGAACAAGTAATTATCATATGATCCAGTAATTCCATTTCTGGATATGTATCATAAGTAATTGAAAGCAGGGACTCAGATCCTTATATACCAAGATTCAGAGCAGCATTATGCACAATAGTCAAAAGGTAGAAACAACCTAAATATGCAACAACAGATAGAAGGATAAATAAAATGTATCATATCCAGGCATAAAAGATGGATTCTGATACATGCTACAACATGAATGAACCTTGAATATATTATGCTAACTAAAATAAGTCAGATGCAAAGGACACTTAATGTATGGTTCTACTTACATAAGGTACCTAAAAAGAGAAAATGCATAGGCAGGAAGTAGCATATAGGTTACTGGGGACTAGGGATTATATGAGAGTTATTCTTTAATGGGTACCGAACTTCGGTTTAGTAATTTAAAAGTTGTGAAAATTGATAGTAGTGATGGTTGCACAACATTGGGAATGAACTTAATGTCAATAAATTGTACACATAATAAAATGGTAAATTTTGTTATACATATATAACCATAATAAAGAAATCTCCAAAAAAGCCACCCTATAAATTATAATTATTTAAAATAGATCCAAAAAACTCCACTTTTTTGTGGACTCATCTTTTAGCACCTTAGTTCAAACTATTATCATTTTCACCCAGATTTTGCCATTTCCTTTAATTGATCTTCTTATTTTTGTCCTTGGCCATTTCATTTTATTCTCAACACATTGTCTAGAGCCAGCTTTAAAAATGTAAGTCAGACCATATTACTCTTCCACTCAAAATCCTCCTCCAGTGGCACTATATTACACATACAGTAAGCCCCAAAGTCATTTAAATATCTTTTAAGGATTTATACAAACTGATTTCCATATTACCTTTTTAGTCTAAAGTGTCATCAGGGTCATACTGAAATAAGAATAACGGTGGTAATCTGTCCTGGGGAGAGGAATATTTTATCACTGGCAATGTATATGCTAGATGCCTGGTGAGAATTAAAGTAACTATTTTTAGTTGGTTTTATTATAGCTTATACATTTTCTACAGAAAACATACCTCTTTCTCCTTTCATGCAGGACTGGACATCTGCTATAACTTTCTTAGCATGCCACTGACTCCTATCAGCCTTGCCTTCTTCACACCACTCTGTCTACTTTGAAACTCCTAACCTATTACACTTTGCAATGCAGGGCATTTTCACTTGCTGTTCCTTCAGGCTGGACCATCAGGTATCTGCCTGAGTGCCTGGTTCATTCACTTAGGCTAGTCATTAACTCATAAATCAGTTCCCTATGTAGCCTTCCTTGACTACTCCATGGAAAAGTAGAATTATACTGTCAATACCCTCTCCCACATTCTTTTTACCTTCATTTATGTATTGTGTTTATTTCTTGTCTCTTCCATGGGAATAAACGTTCCTGATGGCAGGACTTTTTCACTTGATGTTTCAGTGTTGTAAATCCAACAAAGAGAGCATTGCCTGGCTTATATGAGACTTTTAATGAGTTCTTGTTTAATGAATAAATACATGAATGAGTATATGAATAAATGAAACAAGTCAATAATGCTTAACTATACTTTCAATAGGTACAAATCCTACTATCTGCCTAGCCAGAACACATATGAAAATGTTTCGTATCATTAATAATTTAAGCAAAGCAAAGTTAAAAGATATACCTGAATTTTATTGATTATCATATTGGAAAACATATATCACAGAAAATGGGTCAGAAGAAGAAAGCAAAATAGGTCTCCTTATGTTATTTATGATAATCCTAAATGATATAATTTATAAGTTGAGTACATGTAAAAACAGCTTTAAGATGGCAAGAATTCTGACTCAATACTACCTTTAAAATTTAAATAGCCATGAATACTATGATATATTAATATATCCATATAAATGTGTATGTGTGTGGGTATACACACATTCCTGTATGTGCCTATGGGCCATGAAGCCATTTCCTTTCCAAGAGATTCTTCAGAAACACTGTATTCATCTTTTAGTATGTTTCTTTTCATTTATTATGGAGGCCACCATTAGTTCCTATAAAAAAACAGATATTGTATGCAAGAGTAATTCTATTTCTTACAAAGGACTCTATGGCTAACTAAATTAGACCATTGAGAAACCAGCTATTTGGTTCAGGTTAAATAAAAGAAACCTTTGAAGGATGATATCAAAGGGAAGTTAGACGCTTAGAATATTGCAGTATAATATTTGGCTTTTGCAATCGTCTAGCGACTTACCAAGACCTGACTTAGACATGCCTTTCTGTCTTTTAAACTGTTTGAGAGCTGCCTATCATGTTGGCTTATGTCTTCGCATTGTAAGTGTACAAGTTTTGAGTCACTTGGTGCTTTATAAGAGCACTGACTCTGTTTATCTGGGAAATCATTGAAAATTCTGAAGCAAGGAGTAAACATCCTAAGTAGTTTATTTATAGACTTAAATAAAATATGTGAAAGAGCTTTGGAAATAGAAAGCTATTGGGAAAATGAAAATTGTCTTTCTAGAAATAAGGGCAAAAAATCTGTGTTAATCAGAAAAGTATTAAGCAAACAAGGTATTAATATGTATTAATTCCAATGAACTATCACCTTCCAATTAAATACATTCTGCTTAATAGTCATTCGACAACAGTAGAGGCCCTTCATCTAAGAAATCAACTTCACTTACTAAATCAGAGCCTATAATGTAGAAAGAGAGCTATTCTATGAATTATCACAAAAGCACTCAGACTCATATCTATAATGGGCACTAGATAGTAACGTTAATTTCATAATCATAAAAAGTAGCCCTATACCATCACAGAAGCCAAGAAATGGGATCAGCCCCTTTGGTCTTCAATTAATTCTTAGATGGTCTTTTTGTGGCTGTTTTTTAAATTATAATATTGACATGCTATTACGCAGGATGTGTTTCCAACATTTGCACTTAGAAGCAAATATTGGACCCAAGTTAAATGAGTGAATTGAATGAATGAATCACTAACAATAGGATAACACTTTTTTTTTTTATTTTGAGACGGAGTTTCGCTCTGCCGCCCAGGCTGGAGTGCAGTGGCCGGATCTCAGCTCACTGCAAGCTCCGCCTCCCGGGTTCACGCCATTCTCCTGCCTCAGCCTCCCGAGTAGTAGCTGGGACTACAGGCGCCCGCCACGTCGCCAGGCTAGTTGTGCTGGGATTACAGGCTTGAGCCACTGCTCCGGGCCAGGATAACACTTTTTAAAAAAACTTTTTCTCTTGTCCTGTAGAATATACTATCTACCAGTACATCTAATAGAGAAGAATCATACTCCTTTTCTCTTGAGAAAATAGCTGTGGGAAGGCATCTCAAAATACCTCCCAGATTTTAAAGTTCTTTTATAATATCATTGTTATTATTGTTACTTTATTTCATAGCCAATCTCTGTCTCTTCAATGACGGCAATAATGAGGCCACCATTTACATAACACGTAAACATTTTTTTTTTTTTTTTTAAGATAGAGTCTTGCTCTGTTGCCCAGCCTGGAGTGCAGTGGTATGAAGCAATTCTCCTGCCTCAGCCTCCCATGGATTATAGCCGTGCACCACCATGCCTCGCTAATTTTTGCATTTTTAATAGAGACAAGGTTTCGCCATGTTAGCCAGGCTGGTCTCGAACTCCTGACCTCAAGCGATCTGCCCACCTTGGCCTCCCAAAGTGCCGAGATTACAGAACACGTAAACTTTTTAATTGTCCCAAGTTATTTCTACTCAAAAACATCATCTTACTAGAAAGTCCTGGTGCTGCCTCTCCAATTCCCATTAAGCTATTTAAAAATAAGAAACAAATTAAAATGGATAACTCAAAACAGAAGCTTGAAAACCTATGTAATACCTGAATATAAGTGCTGTTTTCAGTGACTATAAGACAACAATATTGAAGTCAGAATTATTCTCAGTGATTAACACAAGTTATACCACCTTAAGAAAACAAGTTTGCTAGAGTGAAAGAACAAAGGCAGCTGCTTCATCTTTCTGCCTCTTCCTGATATCTGGTTCAGGCATTCAGAGTCTGTATCAAGGAGATAACTGGGCAGTCAGCCATCGACTTCACAAGTATTGATTCTTTTGGAGACTAGAGGGTTGTCCCTCCACCTTAACAAGTTCCTCTCTTCCCACATCATTTTGCTGCCTGAGATACTTAGGAAACAACTGGGTAGGAAGTGAATGAAAGAACCCAAGGGAGCAAAGTGAACCCCAAGTGGTGAATGCACAGTGATGTGTAGTTCTAACAAGTATATCACTTAGGAAGCATTGAAATTACGAACAGTATTGTGACGTTGAATGCAGATTAAAGCTTTTTAACTGTCAGCCACACTATCTATAAAGAATATTTATTAGTTTTCCTTATTATCTTTAAATGGTACAGACTTTCCAATAAGACATAATTCAAGGTGCTGGCTCTCAACAGAGAAAAACTTTTACAAACTCTTAGAAATTCTAGAACTTTTACAAAACTTTTTTTAAAAAAGAAACTTTTAACTTTTACATTATCTCCCAGCAGTACAAAGTGTGGGTATCACACATCTACTACTTCCAAATACCTGATATATACAAAAATTATTTCTACCTTGAAAATAATGATATGCCTCACATCCCAGCCTGGTGCTTAAAAACTAGCTGGTAGGGGATAAACATCAGCACTTAACATTGGCAACAAATTTCCCTCATGAAGTGAAGATTAAAAAGGTTAATATTGGGATGAGTGGGCAGGAAACCAAGGACAAACAAGATAAGATGTTGAGTTTCCTCATGGGAAGGATAAAGAATAGCTGAAGAGGAAAGAAGAAAAGCAACAGAGAATCCAGAAAATTTTAGGCCAAAGAAGTCAAAAGTTGCTATTAAAAGCCCTCAGCGACCAAAAGCTCTTCATGAAACAGGTTTGCTAATTCATGAAACTGTTTCTATTGTTATGATACCATTCTTACCTTTTCATCTTCTTCAATAACATTTAATAAACCAATTTCTTGGGTTGAAAGGCGTGTGTGTGTGTTGTGTGTGTGTGTGTGCGCGCACACACGCATGGTGTTGTTTTGTTTTGCATTATTTTTCCTCAAAAGCAAGAAGTGAGCTTATTTTCAAGTCCAAACTGACATAATTCAGGGCAAAAATTGCATATATAGGATGCCAAAAGGCCCACTAAACAAGGAAGTAAATGTTTCAACCATGAGAATATGAATCATTTTTATATTTCTCTGGGTCGCTTAAAGATGCTTGGGTACAATTCTGGAATTCCAGAGTGAAAATTTCTATTAGGTCAATCAAATCTATATCTCAAGTGGAAAGAAAATTCTTGGACCTAGGTAACACATGGGTTGCAATGAATCAATTGATAAATATTTACAGCATTGAATAGACCAGTGAAATCATAGAGACGATTCCCTCATTTTACACATAGGAAAAAGAAGCAAAAAGAGATGAAAGTGACATGAGTAAATACATCAGCAAGAAGGTGGCAACACCTCTGCTTTGGAGCATTTGACAAGAACAGAGCTCTTTGTAATATTCTGTGATTCAAATCCCTCTGGTTTAATAAGGTTACACACTCTGAATCTGCTTTAGATAAGAAATATTCTTGAGATTTTCTATCTGAAAGCATTTGAATGTATAAATGGATACAAAAGTAAGAGGTCATATTTCAAAAGTCATGACTCTAGAGTCCAGTGTTTTCCTTATGTCTCTAGCTTGATTCGTGTAATACATGCTTGATTAGCATATTAGCTTGGATAGAGATGTTCTTCCCTGGAACTCAATATTAGCGGACATTTTTTTTTACCTATGTTGTTAAATAAAACATACAAAACCAAAATAACTTTTCTAATCTATTGCTTCCTAAGGTTTCACTTAACGCTGTCCTTAGGCAAGAGAGTTATTAGTAGCTGGAAAAAGAGAACTGTAGTGCAGGCTCTATTATTGGAAATGCTGAAATACAGATAGGACTATATTTGATTCTTTCGTTATTACTCATTTATATTGTCTGCTTCCGTTCTTTTTCCAAACAGTAGAATCAGGGATAAGAATAGCAGTAATATCGTTTTCCATGAATAAAAATGGACCAGGTTTCTATAAATAATGCATATCAAATTAACTAGCTGCAACATCCTTGACTTGCACAATCCTTTCTGGTTATGAGTTCCACAGATACAAAATGCGTGTACCAAATAAAAACACCACCATGCATTGCCACTAGGAGCCTTCATTCTCTCCTAATTGATTGCTACTCAGTTTACACTAAGAAATTGTTCAGTTATGCAGTTTACAGTGTATTTTTATTTCTGTTTTATAAATCTTTATTAATATTACAAAATGTTAAGAATTATTCCCTGGAGATGAAAAATATGCTACCAGTTTCTGAAATTATTATATAATCCATTTGAGCAGTTTTTGATACGCTGAAAAAGTAAAATATAGTTTTCAGAGTAGTGAGTATAGGCCGGGCGCGGTGTGTCACGCCAGTAATCCCAGCACTTTGGGAGGCGAAGGTGGGTGGATCACGAGGTCAGGAGATCGAGACCATCCTGGTTAGCACAGTGAAACCCTGTTTCTACTAAAAATACAAAAAATAAGCCAGGTGTGGTGGCGGGCG
>NW_016807975.1:1317763-1318821 GCF_001698545.2 Rhinopithecus bieti
CCCGCCAAAAAAAGTAAAAAAGAACTGTGTCTACCTGTATCTCAAACTTAAAATACTAAATTCAGGTATTAAGAGAAGTTAAATATTTTGGATATGTTTACTAGAAACTAAATTCTCAGAGATAAGAACCACATTATTTAATTATCTTCTCTAATTTTCTTTCCTAATGACGCCAACCTTTTCTTTATACTTCCTGTCTGTTTTAAGATCGTACATTTTTTGTAATTCTGACTAATCCGAGTTTCACATTTTTTCTGTAAAGAAATAATTTAAACTCTTAGAATACTTAAGTTTTTAAAAAGCATATTCATGAGTAATAACTAATTTGATCTTTATTATGATATATATGTGTGTATATATATGTGTGTGTATATGTGTGTGTGTGTATACATATATGACATTGTATTAGACAGACGAGGAGACAAGTTCTGAGCTTGTCAGTGAAGTCTTCCTGGCCACAGAGTCTTCTGTTCTTGCTTTTTTATTCAAAGAGAGCAATTTCTGTGACAATGTCATCAAATCCCAACCAGTTGGTTTAGCTTCCCCATTTTCCTGAGAGAAAATATGATAAGAAACATTCTTCAGATTTTCTTTCTGAATTAATTTGTATGTATAAATTGGCTTGAAATATACTTTTGAAACTTATTTATGGGTTTTTGTTTGTTTGTTTTGGCAGAGTTTTGTTCTTGTTGCCCAGGCTGGAGTGCAATGTGCAACCTCGGGTAACTGCAACCTCTGCCTCCTGGGTTCAAGTGATTCCCTACTGCGTCAACCACCTGAGTAGCTGGGACTACAGGTGCTCACCACCACACCCAGCTAGATTTTTTGTATTTTTCGTAGAGATGGGATTTCACTATGTTGGTCAGGCTGGTCTCGAACTCCTGACCTTAGGTGATCTGCCTGCCTCTGCCTCCCAAAGTGCTGGGATTACAGGCATGAGCCACTGAGTCTGGCCAAAACTTATTTATGTTTGAAATCTCACTTCCAAACTTAGACAAATTGAGAGCACACAAACTCACACCTATACTGAATCCTTTTTTTTTTTTTTTTTTTTTTTT
>NW_016807975.1:1320216-1344585 GCF_001698545.2 Rhinopithecus bieti
AAAAAAAAAAAAAAAAAAAAAAAGTCACACCCCTTAAGAAACTTTCCCTGACTGCCAGGCTGAGTGCAAACATAAGAGGCAAACCCACATTGAGATGGCTGTTCCTCTTCTGGGTGTCCATAATACCCTGCTGCTGAATCTTCACGGTGTTTTCTAATTATCCATTTACTCTCTCCTGCTTGCTGGGCAACTTAAGAGGACGATGATTACTGCAGTCACATAGAGCTTCACTCTCAGAAGGGCTCCACACTGGAGTTTCAATGATTTGTAGTCATTGGATTTGTGCTTTCTAAATAAAGCCTGGCAGGACAATGTAAGGGGTGTGTGTGTGTGTGTGTGTGTGTGTGTGTGTGTGTGTGTGTGTGTGTGTGTGTGTGTGTGTGAGAGAGAGAGAGAGAGAGACAGAGAGAGAGAGAGAAAGAGAGATGGGGAGAGGATTTAAAACCTTTCCTTACAGGCAGTCTCCCTGCAGTTGCCTCTCACTTCCCCTAAGTAGATCCTCAATTCCTTTTGCTGCCTGGGGCCTGGGCCCCACTTCACTTCCCCTTTGTCATCTCTACCCACTGCATCCAGACTCCAGGTGGGAGCTGGCCATTGGTGCAAGGAAGGTCAGAACAGAGTCAGGTAAGTGTTCCATGGCACCTCAGTGTGAAGTGTGGGGGCTGTCTCCATCCAGGGCTGGCACATCACTGTGCATTCAGTAATTCACTGTGATTCAGTGATTCACTGTGAACTCAGACTTTTGGGCCTCTCACCCATCTGGGGTCCAGGAATCCAAGGGAAACTGACTAGAGTTTGAAATCTGTTGGGTGTAGTCTATCCTTTTGGGATTCAATCAGTGAGCTAGTACGAAGGCGGTATGTGTAACTATTCCCAAGACAGTGCCACTTTGAGTTGCAAATTAAAAAACATATCATCACAGGTCAAAAAGAGACTGCAGAAGGACGAAACCGTTTTGTTTTGTATTGCCTTGAAGAACAGGTTTATTTTTCTGGTTCTGTCAACAACTTCCCTCATTCTTGTGCCCTGTGCCCTGCATATTATACAGTCCATCTCTGACTGCTTGGGACTATAAGCGCCATACGTTTGGGACTGTCCTCTCCATCTCTATAACTGCAACACATGGAATTGTAGCTATTACATATTCAGAACTCAATATATATCTGTTGAATGAATGAATAATAAATTAATAATTATTACATAATAAAATTCATCACCTTACATATGTAGGTACACTTGAATGGTAATCTCTGTGACTAAGGAATATTTGCAGAAAACATTTGACTTGTTCATCATGATATATAATAAATATTATGTAAATCTGTGTACAACTGAAATAACATTTCCCCAAACTAATAAAATTGACTTGATTTCCAGCTTCTTTTCAAAGGATAGGGTTTAAATGTTTTTGCAGAACAGTTTTGTTGTCTGCCATAGTTTAGAAAAAAACAACGCAAAGCTGTGTCTTCTTTTTATTTTGATAGCATGATTAAAGAAGTGACTTTCATTTGTTTTATCAGTGAAGGGTTTTGAAACCGCCCTAAGCAGCAGTATACTAACAACTTGGAAGAAAGATGCATTCAGCAAAGAAGTACATATCTATATATTTATCTATAAATGAATATTAGTGATTAAATAAAGCACAAAAATGAATTAGTCTATGTATTATAATACCTAAGCCATTTGGCAATTTACCATGTTTATGAGGTCTATTTTGCTATTATGCAAATTTCAGACCCAAAGAAAAACCTTGAGGGTAGAATGCTTTTGTTAATAAACATAGGTGCTATAATATGACTAGACAAAATTAGGTGAATGTTAATTAGCATTTATTCGATTTTCTACTACTGGTTGCTGACTATAAAATATTGATTGATATTATAGTCTGGTCTTATGAGGAAAAGTTCAAGAACATTTTTACAGAAACGAATATTGGGATTAAATGCTTTAAACATAAAGAGACCTCCGCTAAAGATTGTAATCTTTATTTGGTAAGTCACCCATTTAAAAAATTATATACCAGAAATTGAATGAGATACCTGAGATAGGGCAGTAAGCAAAGCAGAGAAAGTGTCTGCCCTCATAGATCCTGTGACCCAATAGAGATGAAAGACATCAACCAATTGATTACAAGTATTTTTAGTAAACAGCTACATGTGTAACATGAGATCTATCCTGGTATTAAGAGCAGTTCCCGGGAAGAGTTTACTGAAGAAATTATGTTTAAATTGAGACCCAAAAGATAAGAAGGTATTAGAAAGGCCGAAAGATAAGATGTGGCACTTTCCAATTTTGCTATTTTGCTAACAGACAACAAATCTATTACTACAATTATTTACATATTTTGATAAAGGAATTAGATACATTTTTAAAACAGCACCACTAATTTGGAATGTGATAGCTCCAAGAAATTACCCAATCACATTTGTATTCTGTAAAGAGAGATTTGCTAAGCAAATTAGTAAAGGAGAAATATAACTTGTAATGAAACTTCACACTATTTAGAAAACTAGTTTAAAAAATGAAATGATTCAGTAATAAAAAAAGTGATATTTCAGTATTTATGATTGGTCTCCCTAAAATGTGCTCCAAACTAGTGAGATATTACATTAAATTTCCAAGGATGATTTGCACTGTCCCATCAGCCAAAAATTCTTCCAAACTATATACCAGCTGTCCTATGGTAGAAAAATAATTTAATCTCTTTGAACCTGTCTCTCTATCTATACTACAGGGAAAATACTGCCTCAGGACACATGTGAGAATAAAATAAGTCTAAACAGAATGCTTAAGGTCCTAGAACATTCTAAATTATATAGTGGATAATAAATACATTTTATTTTATTTCTTTATACAATTATTCCTTTGTTTTTTCACCAGATGTATATAGAACGTCTAGTGTTTGAATAGCATAGAACAGGGTAGAGAAAATATTTTAGAGCCAACCATGTCTAGTTTTAAATACAGTGTATCTTTGGCAGCTGTGTTCCTGTGCATAAATAAATACATAAATTCTCTGATCATTAGTTTCCAAATGTATAAAATATAAATAATAACTGTATTTCAGAAACATTATAAGAGGTGACATTTTATATATAATGTTCAGCAAGTGAAAAATAATACTCAAGAAATGCTAGTTTTTTCATTCTTCTGTTATCACTTATTACACAATGTGATAGGTGCAATGGTGGAAAAAGATGAAGCATTCATTGTCTTCTCCTCCTCATATATTTTCTCAGATATTGTTCTACAGGGAAATAATGTACAAAAATAATTTGAATGTATGTGTGCATTCTCTACTAAGGAAAACATAAGAAAAGTAAACATAAAGCCTTGTAAGTATTCAAAAGATTAAATAACTAAAACTAGGATAAGGGAACTAGCAACGTTTTCCAGAAATATATATGTTCCAGAAACACACACACACACACACACATTGTGTGTGTATATACAGATAGATATTTTTTTTCTGGAACATACACATTGTGTGTGTGTATATATATATGTCATGAATGTGTGTATATATATACCCATGTAGAATGTGTATATTGTATGTGTATATATATGCAATATACACATTGTATGTGTGTGTGTATATATACACATAAAATGTGTGTATATGGATATATACACATTGTAAGTGTATTGAGTGTATATATATACACATATAATATGTGTGCATATATGTATATACACATACTATATATGCACACATTGGATATACATATGTGTATATATGTATATACACACACTGTATATGCATATTTGCATATACATATATACATATGCACATATATACACAATGGGCGTATGTATGTAAAATTTATACATATTTTAAAGTCTCTGGAAACCACCATTCTATTCTCTTCCTCTATAAGATTAATGTTTTTAGCTCCTATGTGTGAGTGAGAACATGTGATATTTGTCTTTCTGAGCCTGACTTATTTCACTTAACATAATCACCTCCAGTTTGACTTATGTTGCTGCAAATATCAGGTTTTCATTCTTCTTTAAGGATGAATAAATAATTCATTGTGTATATATACAATATTTTATTTATCTAGTTTTTGTTAATAGACATTTAGGCTGATTCCATGTTTTGCCTATTGTGAACCGTGCTGCATTAAACATGCTAGTGCACATATAACACTGATTTCCCTTCTTTTGGATCTGTATGCATCAATGGGATTAGCAGAGAATACACTTCTATTTTTAGTTTTTTGAGGAACCTCCACACTGTTTCCTATAATGGCTATAATACTGTATATTCTCACCAACAGTGCAAAAGAGATCCCCCTCACATCCTTGGCAATATTTGTTATTTTTTTTGTTTTTGTTTTTGTATTGGTAATAGCCATTTTAACTGGGCTATAATAACATCTCATTATGGTTTTGATTTGCCGTCCTCTGGTGATTAGTGATACTGAGCATTTTTTCATATACCTCTTGGCCATTTGTATGTCTTCTTTTGCGAAAGGTTTATTTAGATCATTTGCCCATTTTAAACCAATTTTCTTTTGTTTTCTGCAGTTTGGTTGTTTGAGTTACTTATATATTCTAGTTATTAGTCCCTTGTCATGTGGATAGTTTGCAAATATTTTCTTCCATTCTGGAGGTTGTCTCTTCACTCTTTTGATTGCTTCCTTTACAGTGCAGAAGCTTGATGTAAACCCATTTATCCATTTTCGATTTTGTTTCTTATGCTTTTGAGGTCTTACCCAAAAAATCTTTGCCCAGACCAGAGTCTTAATATGATTCCCCAATGTTTTCTTCTACTAATTTTATAGTAGTTTTCTATTTTTAACTTTTAAATGTAAAAAATATAAAAGTGGGTTTTACAGTTAAAGTTTTAATTTTTTTTAATTTTTGTATATGGTGAGAGATAGGGGTCTTGTTTTGTTCTGCATGAGGATACAAAATCAATATACAAAAAATCAATAGCATTTCTACACATCAACAGCAAACAATCTGAAAAGGAAACCAAGAAAGTAATCTTCTATACAAGAGCAATAAAAAACATAAAATGATTAGGAATAAATTTAGCTGAAGAAGTGAAAGCTGTCTACAATGAAACTATAAAACACTGGTGAAAAAATTGAAGAGGATAGAAAATAGTGGAAAGATATCCCATGTTTATTTATTGAAAGAATTAATATTGTGAAAATATCTACACTGCCCAAAGTGATCTACAGACTCAGTGCAATTCCTATTGAAATACCAACAACATTCTTCATAGAAAAAACAATCCTAAAAGTTATATGGAACTGTGAAAGACGCTGATAACCAAAGCAATCCTGAGCAAAAGGAAGAAAGCTGGAAGCATCACACTACCTGACTTGAAAATTTACTACAAAGCTATGCTAACCAAAGTAGCATGATACTCACATAAAAACAGACACACAGCCTAATGGAATAGAACTGAGAATCCAGAAGTAAATTCATACATTTACAACCAACTCACTTTCAACAAAGGCACCAAGAACATACATTAAGGAATGAACAGTCTCTGCAAAATAACATTTTTAAAGGCTTAAGAGAGTTGTGACAGCAGCAAAGAAGTAAATGGACTAAAATTTCACAGTGGAAAGTAGCCATTAGAAATGATTTCCAGCTGTTTTATCTTTGGAGGAGTTTACCTATTCTTGTTGTAAGGTGTTGATTGGGCTTAGCTCACTTGGAGAATAGAAAAATCAGTGAGGGTTTTGTCAGGAAGTGATGAAGTAACAAATTCAAAACTTAAAGGGTCTAAGTTATATGTACATTAAAACTCTCTATAGAGTTTTATGAATTCTGTGGCTAAGTGCAGCTTTAGAGAGACAGAGAGAAAGAGAGAGAGAAAAAAAAACGTTTGAAAAAAGAGTGAAATTTCCACATCATTGTGTTGCACTACTAATGAGAGGAAGCCTAAAAACAGAAAAGGCAACAGAAGAAAGTGGACAGGGAATAACAAGTTGATTTTTTTGTGTCTGCAATTGTTTTCTATCTGGGGATACCAATACACTGAAAAAAAAATCCTGAAATATGATTTGCAAAACTTCGTATTTTTGAATAATTATTTTAGAGATGGCATCTCACTGTGTTTCCCAGACTGTACTTGAACTCCTGAGGTTGGCAGTTTTAACAGCCTCAGCCTCTCAAGTAGCTGAGACTACAGGTATGTGCCACCATGCTTAGCTAAAACTCTATCTTTTAAATACAAATATAATGAGAGACCTTGTCAAATTCTTTGCTATAGTTGTGGTAAAACATTTGCTTGGTGTATTTCCAAGCAGTATCTCATAACTTCATGAATAAATGAAATAGATGTAGTTTGATAAGATTTATTATTCCTATAACATTCTTAGGTTCTCTTATTGCTTTATGTAAGTCATTCCCTTTTTAAGCTCTCCTTATGATTATATCCCAAATTGACTTTTTGTTTAATGGGCTAGACATTGTAAAAATCCTTCTTGGTTTATTTTTTCAAAAAAAATTTTACTAGATTACTTGCTTTTTTTCAGAGCTGCCTTCTTCATTCTTTACAAAGCACCAGCATTAATTTGTGATATAATTTTCAAGTTCAGATTTTATACCTAAAATATCTTATTTTACTGAAGACTTCTATGATGGCCATAATGTTCTTTTTGTGGTTTTCTGACTGAATTCAGCGCCAGAAAAATATATATCAATTTGTACAACTAATAGTTCACTGCATCCGTGTGATCCCTAACATTTCCAAAACATTTCCACATAACATGTGGAAATTTTAAGAAAATTATTTGAAGCTTATTTCTCTCAGAATAACTGGTTAAGGAATTTATTCTAAAATAGAAAATTAAAAATATATAAGGCACTTCATTGCTAATGTATTTTCTCTAGTTAATCCCAAACTCTGAAATCAGTAAAGATGAATAAGTCAAGATGTTAACCAAAATATAACAAAACACATTTTTTTTTCTGTCTAACATCTGGATTTCATGTTGAATATTTGGACAATAATGTCATTGAATTAACAAACTGTTGATTATTATCATCATATTGATGGGCTTCAGAGAAAATGAACTGGAAGAAGAAAGGGATGAGAGACACGATGTGAACTGAAGCTGAATTCACTATGAGGATTTAGACTTCCTGGCAGGTCTTGCTGCTTGTGTGAAAAGTCTTTAAAGACCAATTTGCAGAAGCTAGGGAAAACTGAGAAAAATAAGTTATGTTAACATAAAAAGGTGACAAATACTTTTAATGAACAAATAAAAAGTATTCAGTTATGAAAGGAGGCTTGATGTAATATTTCTACAACAGCAATATGTACTATGTAATGAAAGAGGTACTTGAGAATGTATTTAAGACTCAACAAAGTGATTCTTTCTATTAAAGGTAGCTGAATAAAATGTTCCTCTGCATTACAGTATCTTAGAGAGAACATTGATGGCAGAGAGAATGCTGATCTTAGCAAAGAGAACAGAAATGGAAGGTAAAGGGTGAAAATGTCATTATTGAAATAAAGGAGGCAATACTGAGCAATGCACAATGACAGAAAATAAGTACTGATAGTCAACTGATAATCAAATTGTGGAATTCAAATTTTATTCAATATTATAAAAATATATTTATATTTATATTAGATTTTAATATTGAATATTATAATATCAAATTATTTAATAATTTAATATTGGAAAATATTTTAAATCACTTACAGATTAAATATCTATCAGGTTTATTCTGTTGCCTACATACAGGCTTTTATTTAGAAATAGGTAAGACAGGGGTGTGAGTTCAAGATGGCTGGTGAGATGCAGTTACAAAGCACCTCTTCCATGGAGAGGAAACAAAACGTGACAATCTTCACACTTTGAACAGATCTTTTGCAAGAGAGCACTAAAATTCAAAAGAGAGGTGATGGAAGAAACTGTGGTTGAAAGGGAAGAAGTAAGGCTGCCTGCTCAGCATTGCCAGATACTAGGACTGGGCCCGAGGCCCAGATCCAGACCTGAGAAAGGAGTCAGTGAAGGAACCCTGGGGTATCATATTCCCACTGTGGACCTCTGAGACTCTAGCTATGGAGGTTTCTGACACCTGAAGATCTTTGGACTGGTAGATGGAGCTGCCTGGTGACCATGAAAAGTCACTGCTTGAATGCACGTGGAGCCTCAAAGCCTTCCATGAGCTGAACACTGCAGCAAAGCGTGACTCTGGGTGCTTACCTCACATGACTCTGTATCCTAAGCTGCAGCTGCTGCTGTCTGCTGGGCCAGAGAGTGAGCAGGGCCTGGTCACTTTTACGAGCCCCAAAGACAGACTCTATCTGAATCACGGGCCCCATGCCTGCCAGTCTCTTCCAAAACTGCCTGCTTGGCCATTCCCACAGAGGGTGGGCCCACAACCTAGCTGCCATTGCCTCACCCCAGTTGAGTTACTGGCAGCCTTGGAGCAGTTTGTCCCTCCATATCCAGGCTGGTGCTTGAGTTCCTGGAAAATACTCTGGCCTGGTCCCAGTTCCCTAAGACTTGAACACACTATCCAGGAAAATGGAGATGAGATTTGTGATCTAATCTCAAGTGGGGAAGGAGCCCCCACTGTCAAAACACTGAGAAGAGCGTGGCATCAGTTGTGTAGTGGCCTAGGACCTGGGCATCCCTCCCTTTATAAGACTGGACTGGGAAAGTTGTGGCCTGGTAACTGTGGTTTCTGCCCCATAGAGTCTAGAACCCTAGAAATCCTGGAATAGCTTTGTGATTTGAACGCAGACAGCTTTAGACTAGCCTAACCATTCTGTCCTGCTGCTGGCTGCCAGACACGGAAGACCTTCCGGGTTAGGGCTGTGGGAGCCAGGCAGTTTCCACTGCCACTTGCTGGACTGAAAACCTTGTCTGGTTTTCTTCTCAGAGGGCTTTGTGGTGTGAAAGAAGCACTTCTGCCCCTCTTGAAGAGTTGCTCCAAAGGCCTGAGAGCTGTCCCTGGACTCCAGTCAAAACCAGTGCTTAAGCCCATCTTGGAGAGCCTGGTTATGGACTTGTACCATCCAACCCTGCCTCACATTGTCCTCTCTAGTTCCCTTTGTGTCAGAGGCCTGGAGGGAGACCCTTGAAAACTCCATGGACTCACACATCACCTGGGACACACTAGTGCTTCCTCTGATCAACAAAGGCCAAGTAAAAATTCCACTACTACCACTGAAACTGCCTCTTGACTGAAAGCACTATCTACTGACCACGAGGTCAACCTGCACAACTCATGGCAAACACTGACGCTACTGTTCAGTGTTTGGTTGGAACTTACCTGCAAGTGCCACCTGCTGTCCTCTAGGGTGAACTGCATATTCCACTATAATTTCTGCTGACAGTACATGGCACTGTGGAATGACATAATTCTCCTGTGACCTCCACCTCCCTACCTCTGCAGGAGACAGTGAGCCTGCTGACACACATAGTAAAACACTACGACAACATACAAACAACTAGCATTTGAGAAAACTATTAAACTAAGCTTATCTATACCCAGGAATTCATATAGAGCCTTGGCCTCCTAATGCAGAAAAAAGCAAAGACAAAGGACCCTATCCAAAATACAAAGCAGACATGCCGCCAAGAGGAGATAAAGCCCATCCAAATGAACTTAAATTCAAAACTAAAAACTCTAGCTTCTCCAGATAAGAATTAACTCGTATAAGAACTCCAGCACCATGAAGAAACTAAGGTGTGACGCTTCCAAAGGACCACACAAGCTCTCAAACAATGGAGCTTAGCCGAAATGAAAATTATGAAGTGACAGATAAGGAATTCAAAATATGGATTGGAAAGAAGCTCAATGAGATGAAAGAGAACATTTAAAAACAACAAAAAGAAATAGAAAAAAATTCAGGAGATGAAGGACAAGATCGATATATTAGGAAAAAAAAGAAACTTCTGAAAATGAAAAATTTACTAAAGAAATGTCAAAATGCATTTCAATCCTTTAGCAAGACTAGACCAAGAAGAAGACAAACTTTCAGAGCTCAAATACAACTCTTTTGAGATAACACAGCCAAAAATAAAAAAAAAATAATTGAAAAAAATTAAGAAAGCCTTGGAGAGATATGAGATTATGGGATTATGTAAAGGAACAAAACCTACGACTTACAGGCATTCCTGAGGGAGAAGAAGTAAATGTAAGAAGTTTGGGAAACATATTTGAAGGAATAATTAATAACAATTTTTCTGATCTTGCTAGAGATATGGACATCCAGACACAAGAAATTCAGAGAATACCTGAAATACACTATACAAGAGGAAAATAACCAAAGCATATAATTATCAGACTACCCAAAGTCAAAGTGAAAAGTGAAAGAAAAAGTGTTAAAAGCAGCTATAGAGAAGCATTGAATCACATATAAAGGAAATACCATCAGACTAGCAGCAGACTTCTCAGTAGAAACCTCATAAATCTGCTTAAAGAAAAACATGCCAGCCAAAAACTTTACATCCTGCCAAACTAAGCTTCATAAATGAAGGAGAAATGAGGTCTATGTCAAACAAGCAAATGCCAAGGGAATTCATCACCACTAGACAAGTCCTACAAGAAATGCTCAAAGAGTTTTAAACATGGAAATGAAAGGACAGTACTTTCCATTGTAAAAGCATGCATAAGTGCAACACTCAAAACCCTAAAAAAGCAGTTATATAATTGAGACTACAAAGCATCTAACTTAACACTATGACTGGAAAAAACTTCACATATCTGTGTTAACTTTGAACATACATGGCCTGAATGCTCCACTTAAAAGATACAGATTAGCAAATTGGATTTTAAAAGAATTGAACCATCTGCTGTCTACAAAAGTCCCACTTAAGAGGTAAAGACACTCACAAATTTAAAGTAAAGGGGTGAAAAAAGATATATCTTACAAATGAAAAACAATAATAAGCATACATAGCTATGCTTAAATCATATGGAACAGAATTTTAATCAATAACAGTGAAAAAAGACAAAAAAGTCATTATATAATCCATAAAGGGCTAAATTCAACAAACTATCTTAGATATATACGTACCCAATACCAAAGCACAGAGATTCATAAAATACAAACTACTAGACCTAACAAAAGAGGTAGACAACAATATAATAATAATGGGGGACTTCAAGACCCAACTGACAGCACTAGACAGATCATTGAGGCAGAAAATCAATAAACTCTGGACTAAACTGGACTCGACTCTAGAACAAATGGACCTAATAGATAGCTACAGAATATTCTACCAAACAACCACAGAATAGTCATTATTCTCTTCTGTGCATGGAACATTCTCCAAAATACACCATATTCTTGGACATAAAGCAAGTCTCAATAAATTTTTTTAAAAATTGAAATAATATCAATTATCTTCTTTGACAACAGTGGGATAAAATCAAAAGTCACAACAAAGAGGAACTCTCAAAACTACACAAGTATGTGGAACTTCAAAAACTGCTGACCTTTGGATAAGCAGGCAAAATTAAGGCAGAAATAAAAATATTTTTGGAAACAAATGAAAATAGAGACACAATATACCAGACCTCTGGAATACACCACAAGCAGTGTTAAATGGAAAGTTAATACTGCTAAATGTCTATATCAAAAAGAGAAAGTTCTCAAATTAACAACCTAACTTTGCACCTCAAGGAACTAGAGAAACAAAAATGAACCAAATACAAAGATAGCAGAATCAAAAAAACAACAAATATCAGAGCCAAACTAAATGAGATTGAGACCCCCAAAATAATACAAAATAACAACTAAATGAAAAGTTGTTTCCTTGAAATGATAAACTAAATTAATAGTCAGTTAGCTAGACTAAGCAAGCAAAAAAGATACAATATTCAAATAAGCACCATCAGTAATGATAAAAGTCACATTACAACTGATATCAAGAAAATACTAAAGATCATCAGAAACAACTATGAGCATTTCTGTGAGCATGAACTAGAAGAGCAAGAGGAAATAGATAAATTTCTGGAAAGATAAAACACTCCAAGATTGAAGCAGGTCAAAATAGAAATCCTGAGCAAACCAATAATGAATAATGAAAATGAATCAGTAATAAATAATCTCCCAACAAATAAAGCTCAGGGCTGCGTGGATTTATAGCCAAATTTACCCAATGTACAAAGAAGAGCTGATACCAATTCTGCTGAAATGATTCAAAAAAATTGAGGAGGAGGGATTCCTCCCTAACTCATTCTATGAAACCAATAACACCCTGATACCAAAACCAGGCAAAGAGACAACAGAAAAAGAAAACTACAGTCCAATTTTGCTAATAAACATAGATTTTAAAATTCACAACAAAATACTAGCAAACTGAATCCAACCATATGTCAGAAAGATTGTCACAATCAAGTGGGTTTTATTCCAGAGATATAAGGATGGTCCAGCATATGATAAAATGTGAAATTCACTACATAAAGAGAAGAGCAAAAACCACATGATCGTTTCAATAAATGCAGAAAAAGCCTTCAATGAAACCCAACATTCCTTCATTGTAAAAACTCTCAACAAATGAGGCATCAAAGAAACATAACTCAAGATAACAAAAGCCTTATATGATAATCCACAGCCAACATCATACCAAACAGGGAAAAGTTGAAAGAACCTCATCCCCAAGAACTGGAACAAGATAAGGGTATCTTACTCTCAGCACTCCTATTCAACATCCAATTGGAAGTCCTAGCCAGAACAATCAGGCAAGAAAAAAATAAATAAATAAAAGGCATCCAAAATGGAAAAATGGAAGTCAAATTATCTGCTCTCTGATGATGTGACCTTATATTTAGAAATCCCTAAGGAATGCTACAAAAGACTAGACTTGATAAATGACTTCAGTAAAATTTCAGACTACAACATCAACATGCAAAAATCAGTAGTTTCCATATATGCCAATAATATTCAAGCTGAGAACCAAATCAACAACTCAATTTTATTTACAAGAGCCACAAGTTAAAAAAAAAATAGCTAGGAATACATTTAATCTAGGAGGTACAATATTTCTATAAGTAGAACTACAAATCACTGATGATAGATATAGATGACATGAACAAATCAAAAAACATCCCATGCTCATGTATTGGAAAATCAAAATCATTAAAATGACCTCACTGCTTAAAGCAATCTATAAATTCAACACAAATCCAATTAAATTACCAATGTCATTCTTCACAGAATTAGAAAAAACACTATCCTAAAAGTCATATGGAAACAAAAAAGAACCCAAATAGCTAAAGCAATTGTAAGCAAAAAGAACAAAGCTGAACACATCACATTATATGACTACGAATTGTACTACTAGGCTGTATATGATGGTTAGTATTTAGTGTCAAGTTGATTGGATTGAAGGATGCAAAGTATTATTCCTGGGTGTGTCAGTCAGCATGTTGCCAAAAGAGATTAAAATTTGAGTCGGTGGACTAGGAGAGGCAGACCCATCCTCAATCTGGGTGGGTACCATCTAATCAGCTGCCAGCATGACTAGGATAAAAACAGGCAGAAGAATGTGGAAGGACTAGGCCGGCCATGTTTTCTGGCCTCCATCTTTCTCCCATGCTGAATGCTTCCTGCCCTCAAACATCAAACTCCAAATCCTTCAGCTTTTGGACTCTAGACGTACACCAGTGGTTTGCCAGTGGCTCTTGTGCCTTCAGCCAAGATGGAAGGCTGCACTGTCAGCTTCCCTACTTCTGAGGTTTTGGGACTCCGACTGGCTTCCTTGCTACTCGGCTTGCAGACGGCCTATTTTGTGACTTCACCTTGTGATCATGTGAGTCAATACTCCTTAATATACCCCCTTTCATATATACATCTATCCTATTAGTCCTGTCCCTCTAGAGAACCCTAATACACTGTCACAACCGAAACAGCATGATACTAGTACAAAAACAGACTCATAAATAATGGAACATCAGAGTACCCAGAAATAAAATCATATACCTCCATCCAATTTACCTTTGAGGAAGTCAGCACAAATATATGATGTGGAAAGGTTATTCTTGTCAATATATGGTGCTGGGAAAATTGGATAGCAGAAGAAATATAAATAGATCTCTATTTCTCACTATATACAAAAACAAACTCGAGGTTGATTAAATACTTAAATGTAGAACTTGAAACTATAAAAATTCTAGAAGAAATCCTAGGAAACACTCTTCTGGACATTGGTCTAGGAAAAGAATATATGCTTAAGACCTCAACAGCAATTGCAACAGAAGCAAAAGTAGGCAAATGGGACTTAATTAAAATAAAAACCACCTGCACAGCAGAAGAAATAATCAACAGAGTGAACAGGCAACCTACAGAATGGGAGATAGTATTTGCAAGCTATACATCCAGGAAAAAACACCCAGAATCTACATGGAACTGAAACAGCTTGACCAGAAAAAGAAAAAAAATTAAGCCCGATAAAAAGTGAGCAAAAGATAAAAGCAGATATTTTCAAAATAAGATATACAAACAGCCAAGAAACATCAAAAAATGCTCAACATCACTAATAATAGGAAAAATTCAAATTAAAACTGCAAAGAGATACCATCTTACACCATTCAGAATAACTATTATTAAAAAGTTAAAGAAAAAAAAAAAAAACATGTTGGGGAGGATGCAGAGAGAAGCAAATGCTCATACCCTGTTGGTGGTAATGTAAATTAGTACAACCTCTGTATTAGTCTGTCCTCACACTGCTAATAAAGACATACCCAAGACTGGGCAATTTATAAAGTAAAAGAGGTTTAATGGACTCCTAGTTCCACATTGCTGGGGAGGCCTCACAATCATGGTGGAAGGTGAAGGAGTAGCAAAGGCACATCTTACATGGCAGCAGGCAAGAGAGCATGTGCAGGGAAACTGTCCTTTATAAAACCATTAGATATCCTGAGACTTATTCACTATCATGAGAACAGCACGGGAAAAACCCACCCCCATGATTCAATTACCTCCTACCAGGTCCCTCCCACAACATGTGGGGATTATGGGAGCTACAATTCAAGATGAGATTTGGGTGGGGACACAACCAAACTATATCAATGTCTAGAGGAAACAGTATGGAGATCTCTCAAAGCACTAAAAGGGGAACTCCCATTTGACCCAGCAATCTCATTACCGGGCATCTACCCAAAGGAAAAATTATATATATAAAAGACAACTACACTTGTATATTTATTGCAGCACTACATTAAATAGCAAAGTCATGGAATCAACCTAACCATCAATTGATGGATGATTGGATAAAGAAAATGTAGCATGCATACTATGGAACACTATGCAACCATAAAATAGAACAAAATCATGTCTTTTGCAGCAATATACATAGAGCTGAAAGCCATTACCCTAAGTGAAATAAGTCATAAACAAAAAATAAAATAGCATGTTCTCACTTAAAACTGGGTACTAAACAAGGGGTACACATGGACATTCACAAGGACATAATAGACTGAGGACTCAAAAAATGAGAAAGAGGGAAGTGGGGTCAAAGTTGAAAAATTACCTATTCAGTATAATGTTCATTATTCAGGTGACAGATACACTAAAAGCTGAAACCTCACTATTACACAATATATACATGTAACAAACCTGCACAGGTACCCTCTGAATCTATAATAAAAATAATAAAGAAATAAATACACTTGAAACAGAGAAAATAAAATAGGTAAGACAGGGATAGTCATTTATTCAATTTCTCATATTTTCATATAGCAAAATATTATGCCCCAATTTAAATAATGTGTTAGGAAAGTATATAATGACATTCATTCTTTAACAAAACTTAAGTACCTGTTATATGCCATGGGTTGAAATATGTGTTGAATTAAAAGGACAATATAAATGAGTGTATAGATGTTGTCTTATACACTGATTGTAGGACATTTATATTCTGGTGAGACAAGGTAGGCAATAAATTGTTAAATTATAACGATTAAATAATATTAAAAATCAAAATGAATTGACAATAAAATATTCTGAAAAGGTGGCTAGTTGGGAGATGAGGGCCTAGACGTGGTGGTGATCCAAGTTATTTTGAAACAGCTGACTTTGGGCAGAGACTTTAAAGACAAGTTGTTTATGTTAAACTCTCAGGGAGAATAATCCTGAGACAATTGCCTTCTTATAACATAGGGTAAGCATAATTCACCCTTTTATGAATAGGAGATCTGACAGAATAAATGAGATAGTAATATTAGGACTTAAAAAGTAAATAGCAGCGGGCAGATTGAGGAAAAATGCCAGGTTTTGAAGGATCACCAAACTGGCTATGAGTTTACCTTTCTTTTTCCCTGCTTGTACCCCTATTCCACACAGCCTAAATTCAAGAAACCAGGAGTACGGAAGTTCAGACACAGAAACCTCTAATCAAAGCCAACTAGCTTCTCCTGAGCTGCTGGAAAGAAAACTGCCAACTAAGGAGAGAATGCAGAAATCTCTTCCCTCCCTCCCTCACTTCCTTCCTCCAGGTTTTTGTTCTTATTAATTTTATGTGTTCTTTCATGCACCAGACCTAAGCAGCCTCATGGTATATGGGCAGTATCCAGGAGGGAGAACCCAAGAGAATCAAACTCTGAGGAAAAGGAAATTTTCTTTCTATTGAATTGGACTACTGTTTCATATAACCAGAAGTACCTTAGAGATCACAGAGAGGAAAGAGCTAAAAAAATCCATACTATAAAGTTTAGGAGCTCTGGGTGTCATCTCCAGGGCATGCATACATGAATGTGAACGTAATAAGCACACTATAGACTTCGAGAATCTGAACTAAGAGATGAATTATCTTGAAGTCCCAGATTGACTGCTAGGTAGAATACACTGAGGACAGACTTGAGAAACCCTACAGATGATTCAAAAACTGAACTGACATTGAAGCTGCAGGCCACAGAAGGTTGGTTGGTAGAATCTAATCCTATTTGATTGCCTGCATTAATAAAAATAATATTTTTATAGTATGGAAACATAATGCAGAGTATTGTGTATGTATACATACATACACACACACACACACACACACACACACACATATATATATATATTTTTTTCTTTTTTTGAGACAGAGTCTTGCTCTGTCTCCCAGGCTGGAGTGCAGTGGCATGATCTTGGCTCACTGCAAGCTCCGCCTTCTGGGTTCATGCCATTCTTCTGCCTCAGTCTCCCGAGTAGCTGGGACTACAGGCGCCCGCCACCACACCCGGCTAATTTTTTGTATTTTTAGTAGAGACGGGGTTTCACCATGTTAGGCAGGATGGTCTCCATCTCCTGACCTCGTGCTCCACCTGCCTTGGCCTCCCAAAGTGCTGGGATTACGGGCGTGAGCCACTGTATCCCATTTTAAATGTCCAGGATACAATACAAAATTACTTGGCACGTGAAACACCACCTAAACTTCTGCTCAATAGAAAAAGGTAATTAACATAGGTCAATGTGGACTTGACAGAAACACTCCTATAACAAATGTTAAACTGAATGTTTCAGACAAGAAATAAAAGACATAAATAATCAAATGACAATTGAGAACTGAACAATATAATAACCAAAATAAGGAAATCACTGGATAGACAGAATAGCAGAATAGACATGGCAAAATAGTCAATTACTAGAAAATATATCAGTAGATTATCCAGTCTGAACAACAGAGAAAAAAAAAATGAGAATTGAAAGAGAATAAAGAAAAAAATCCCGTTATCTATGAGACATTAACCAAAGTTGTAACATTTTAAAATTAGAATTCCAGGAGTAGGCCGGGTGTGGTGGCTCACACCTGTAATTCCAGCACTTTGGGAGGCCAAGGCATACAGATCACGAGGTCAGGAGACTGAGACTATAGTGAAACCCTGTCTTTACTGAAAATACAAAAAAATTAGCCAGGCATGGTGGCGGGTGCCTGTAGTCCCAGCTACTTGGGAGGCAGAGGCAGGAGAATGTCATGAATCCAGAAGGCGGAGCTTGCAGTGAGCCCAGATCGTGCCACTGCACTCCAGCCAGGGCGACAGAGTGAGACTCCATCACAAAAAAATAAATACATTCAAAGAATTCTAGCAGTAAAAGAGAAAGACTGCATCTGAAAAAAATTATATGAAGAAATAATGCCCCTCAAATTTCAAGGTTGGTAAAAGACACAAACATTGAGATTCAAGAGGCTGAATGAATCCCAAACAGAAGAAATCTAAAGAAATTCAGAGCTAGCCACATCACAATCAAAGCTGGAAAACTAAAGACAAAGATAAAATCTTAAAAGCAGCCAGAGAAAGAAAACAATGCATTCCCTATTGGGGAATAATAATTTGAATGATTGCTTTTACCCTTCTTTTCTTTTTTTCTTTTTTTTTTTTTTTTTTTTTTTTTTTTTTTTTTTTGAGATGGAGTCTTGCTCTGTCACCCTGGCTTGAGTGCCATGGAGTGATCTCAGCTGACTGCAGCCTCCCCACCTCCCAGGGTTTAAGTGATCCTCCCACCAAGACCTCCCAAGTAGCTGGGATTACAGGAGTAATTTTTTGTTATTTTTAGTGGAGACGGGATTTCACCATGTTCGCTAGGCTGGTCTCAAATTTCTGACCTCAAGTGATTGGCAGGCCTCTGCCTCCCAAAGTGCTGGGATTACAGGCGTGAGCCACCACGCCTGGCCTGATCGCATATTTCTCATCATAAATTGTAGAGTCTAGAAGGATGAGGCATAACATTTTAAAGGACTGAAAGAAAGAATCATTAACCCATAATTCCATATTCAGTAATAATATTGTTTAGGAATGAAAGTAAAATAATGAGATTCTCAGATAAAAGAAAACTAAAACAATTCACAGAAAACAGATTTACTCTAAAAAAAAATTGCTAACAAGTTCTTTGCACTAAAGGACAATGACACCAAGAAATAAGAAAGAAAAAAACTGGTAAAAGTCAAGGTAAATATAATAGATTATCAGCTGTTCTTGAGTTATTTAAAATCTACTTGATAGTTGAAAGCAAAAACTAAAACTTTGCTGGAATTTTCAGTGTATACTGATATAATATATAAGACAACTATAGGATCACAGGCCCTATATTGTGTTAAGGTTTCTACATTAAAATTCAACTGGTAAATATCAATGCTTAGTAAACTGAAAGATTCAGTTTATATTGTGTAATATTTAGAGCAACTGTAAGAAAAAAATTCAATGAGACGTAGTCAAAATCACAATAGAGAAATTAAGATGGAATACTAAACAAAAACATTCTTCAAAGGGGAAAGAAAATAAACAGAGGACAAAATGAAAATGATATGGTTTATTTAAATCCATACATGTTAATAATTCCTTAAATGACAATAGTTTAAACATACTAATTAAGAGACAGGTTATCAGAGCAGAAAAAAAATAGCCTACATATATACTATCTACAAAAATAACTCACTTCAAATATAATAATGTAAATAGATTAACAGAAATATCTAGGAAGAAAAAATGAGTATAAAATCCCTAAAACTGGGACAATCTCAGCATTGAGACTGCGATTTAAAAAATATGTTGTTAAATGTGTTTGTGATTCATGTAAGAAAATAGTTTACACACAAACATTTTAATGATGAAAAATTCCAAGTTATGTGATTGGAGAGCATTTTAATTTTCCTGGGACGTACTGGCATTTTTCACATTTTTTAAATAAGGATTTATTGAATTATTTCTGAAATAATTTCCAATAAGGGCTAATTTAGAAACAAAAATAGCAAAGGTGTCTCTAAAGCATTGGGAGATAAAATGAAGAAAAAAAGATTTTTTGTGTGACTGAAGAAAATAGGAGACATCTAGTGCCATTGTGAGGATGCGAATGGGGATGTATAAAATTTGTATTCTGGAAGATGCCAACACTACATATAAATAAAAAATTCACGAGAGGAGCAAGTTATATTGGAGACAGATAAATAGGCTCAATTTACAAAATAGTGAGGAACACTTCTTCCTGAGAAGCTTCCAGTTAGTAATAATTAGTTGGAAGTTTAGGTATGAATTTTGAAAATGTTAGAGCTAGAAATATAAATTGGGGAATATCAGCAGATTAATAGAGTGTGGCTTTAAAGGGCATAGTTTAAAAATCTGTTTATGGAAAGCTAATTTGTTTAAATGGCTGAGTATACATCATGGAGTTCTGCATCCTGAAGCAGTGGCACATGGAGATTTATTACTAGCATTAAATGAGGAGGGTTGATGTTATATCCTGAGGGCAGTGTGTTAATATGCATATTTATAAGAACAAGCAGTTCCTGCTCTATATTTTACCACTTAAATACACCTCTGATTGCTACAGTAATTTAACCTTCACCTAATTTCACTAAATTACTTGTAAACATCAGCTAGCAAAAGTTAATTGAAAGAAATGTAATTGGATATTTTGAATATAGCCCTACTACACAATTAAGCAATTCTTTGTGACTGATAGTTTTAATGAGACATCAGATCAAAGTAAAAGCTTAGAAAATATAAATTGCTGCCTTTCATTATGGGGGTTCAAATGAAGCAAATCCTTCTGGGAAAATAACTTTATGTTTTCTAGTTTTCAAGCCCATAAATATTTATTGAATACCTGGGAGGAAGAGAAGCATCATTCATTGGTGGCCCCAGGTTTTTTAAAAAATATATCTATTCAATTTTCATTGATAGTTCAAAATCAATGGCAGTATTAAGGAAAGTTAATTAAATATGGAGGGGTCAAAACAATTACTTAGATCAGGAACTGCTGTTTTTACTTCATTGTGTAATCTTGGATAGGATAAAGCAAGTGAGGGGATGAACTAAGATTAAAAACCAACAATGGGAGACATACACAGCCAAGACACAGAAATACAGTCAATGCAGGTGCTGTATTTAACGACTCACACTTGAGCATTACAACTAGAGAGCCTGGTGCCAAACTCCACACACAAGGAACAGCCATTCCAATTCATATCTAAGAGTTCTAAGCTAGACGGTGCTTGCAGTACAACTTTCAAAATACATAATAATATAAAGTACACAAAATAAGATTAGTTTTGAGCTGGACCAAACATTTTTGGTCATATGTGAAAGACAGTTTCACTAATTTTCAATGATAGAGGATTAAAACCACTCCTTATATTATTTGCTGTTTGATATGTTACCATTTCTGCTAAATAAGTGTCTTTCATTTCTTACTACACATGGATTGTGATGTAATTCATTACAAAGTCCAATATTTATTTTCTATTATGATTTAAATATTTTCATATTTTAAAAATTGACAAAATGAAACATTTATGAATTCATAGTAATGAACCATATTGATAAATATAAATAAGGGCTTTTAATTTAAGGGGCAGCTGGCTTATAACCAAAACCTGCTTCTATTAATTTGTACCAAGTTATCAATGAAGACACAGGAGAAAATAAAAGTATATGTGTACTTACCACACCAGAAAAAAATGATGGAATAAAAATCACATGTGGACAAATTCAAACTAGAAATGTAAAGAAAATATTCCTAAGAACCTGGGGCTACAGGACTTTCGAAACAAAAGCCAGGCTCAGAATTCTCTTTCTCGATTCTAAATGACTGAGAAAAGAAGACATTTACAACAAACTAGGAAGAAGAAATATTATTGCACACCTAGAGTTTTATATCAGTCAATTGTCTATTCTGTTAAAAGCAGATTGATGGTCCCAGATATAAATTGGCTTATTTTCCTTCTTAAATAGTTGTCATTCAGTGGAATCAGTGATTAATTGAAAAAAGAAAATTTAGCCTGTGAAAGTTAAAATATAAAATACCTGGTATTTTCTTAAAGCACCATCAAATGCTGCCAGGGAGAAACAGTAAACCATGAATAACACAAGTCTAGGAACTGAATTGCAACTCTGATTTTGAGCAAATTACTTCACTTAATTTCATAATTTAAGCAATCAGTAAGAATACCTGAACTGCATTCTTCTAAGCCTCATTTGCATGTGAAAGGGACTTTTAAAATTCTATAATACATAATAATGCAAGTACTTCAAGATCACCTAAGAAACAGCAGCTACTGTTTAATTTACGGAATTGATTTACTTCCAGCATCAGTACTGTAAGATAGATAGTATTACTGTTGACTATTTTTCAGATAATGAAACTCTGGTAAAGAAAGGTTAAGTTTTTTCCCCAAGTTCTTGGGGCATGAAAATGACAGAGCCAGTATTCAGGCACAGGCATTCTGGATCTGAAATCTGGATTTTGACCCAATATCTATTAACAGATTCTTAATAATGATTTAGAAATTTGAAAATGACAAAGTAGAAAAAGAAAAATTTTTAACATTTATTTTAGTTTTAGGGATACATGTGCAGATTTGTTCTATAGATAAATTGCTTGTTGTGGAGGTTTGGTGTACATATTATTTTGTTACCCAGGTAATAGGCATAGTACCTGATAGGCAGTTTTTCAGTCCTCACCCTCCTCTCAATCTCCACCTTTAAGCAGTTTTTCAAAAACAGATTTCACACATTTATGTTCTTCAGAAAGTATTTGTAGTTGACATAGTATAAACCTTTCTTTACCCGTGAAACTACTACATTTAAGTTAAACCATTCTTTACCCATGAAACTACCGTATCCAAGTTAAACCTTTCTTTACCCATAAAACTATTACATCTAAGTTAAGCATTAAAAGCAATGGCAAGATCTGCAATTAGTTTTGCTCCAACCTAATAATAAAACCACTCTCTCTCAATTTTGATGAGAAACTAAATCTTGTTTTCTTCCTAAATTTTGACATCTACCAACTCTTCTCCAATGAAAAACTTAGAAAATTTCTATTTTGTATGACTGATATTGCTAGCTACTCTTGATTCTCTATCTGGGGAAGGTTGATATTTGTCTAATGCTTTAATAACATAGATATTTTTATTATGTTGCATTTTAGTGAAATCTTTACTGTATAAAATGAGAATTGCAAAAGAAATATTTTTACAAGGCATCTGTGATAAAATTATCATATATAACATATAAATGTATGAAGAATTATATAGGAGGATGTACATACGTAGCCATAAAAGAGGTGTCTGAATGGTCATTAAGTGTTAATGATGATTATCAGTGTAATGAAATATCAGGTGATTTTTATTTTCTTCCTATTAATAGTATATGTAGTTCAAAATCTTTACAGTAAATCATAGATCATCTCATATTCAAAAGTAAACATCAAAAGTAAAGATGTTTTCCTTCTGAAAAAAAGAAGGTAATTATGAGAAAACATATACTAAGATATTGACAGTGATTATCTTTGATCCTGATGGAAAAATTAGTGCTGCTATCTATTTTCATTATTGGAATTTTGAATTATAATTTAAATATACGTTCTATGAAAACAATTTAAACAACATAGAGCGCATAGTGTAAAATTAAAACAACTAAACTAATATTTTGAACTCTGCATTCAATCTCAACAAGATTCTTCTCACTAAACAAAGCGCACACTTTTGAGCAGTTTTATTCTTTCTTGCCTTTATATAAGTAATCGTAGGGGGAGGAATGACAAGCAGTCTGTACATTAAGAGGTAGAGGTACAAATTGTAATATCTTGACATATTTGATTCATAATAGGTGTCTTTTTTTTATTTAAATAGGTCCTATGAGGAAGGAAGAAAGCAAAAAAACTTTTATTTAAAGTGTTCAATCTTACGCATTTTGACATGTATACACTGTAAAATCACTGCTGAACATGTAGAAAAACATGTAGAAATGATAAATACTTCAGGAGATGAATACCCTAATATCCTGACTTGATCATTGTACATTCCATGCATATGACAAAAACCACATGTGCCCTATAAATATGCATACTTATTATGTGTCAATAAAAATTGAAAAAAAGAACTAGCAACATTTTTCTCATACACATATTTTTTATTCTATCCTCCTTATTGTGAATACAATATAAAATCTGCATTCGGTTGTATTCTTATGAATGCTGATTTTTAAATAGGCAATAATTTGGTTAGATTCAAATTGCAAACATTTTATTACATCTCATGAGTGGCAGCTCAAATTTCAGTTTAGTTATTTTAGTACACGTTAAAAGTTACTTTGAGTCTGCACCATACAAGCATGGTTCACGAATCAGCCAAGGGAAGGGCTTATACTCAGAATTTGTGGCACCTCATCTGTGGCTGTCTTTTTCCAGGATTCTCCCTTCAGTTTTCAGAAGTACAGTTGTCTTAAAATACGTCTGCCATTTTTCAGACCAGAAAATTAACAGATTTTTCTATAAGAGTTCTCACCACAATCTCACATTGAAAATGTTGGCCTACCTTCAAACTAAAAGCCAAGTAAAAACACATAACTCTCATAGTAACATTTTTTTAAGTGTCATCTCAGCTCTAGAATCTACTTGCATTTGATCACCCTCCATTGTCAATGATTTTTTTTTTTTTTTTTTTTTTTTTTTTT
>NW_016807975.1:1344781-1357511 GCF_001698545.2 Rhinopithecus bieti
TTTTTTTGAGATGAAGTCTTGCTCTTGTTCCCCAGGCTGGAGTGCAATGGCATGACCTTGGCTCACTGCAACCTCCGCCTTCTGGATTCAAGTGATTCCTGGATTCAAGTGATTCTCCTGCCTCAGCCTCCCGAGTAGCTGGGATTATAGGCACCTACCACCATGCCTGGCTAATTTTTGTATTTTTAGTAGAGATGGGGTTTCACCATATTGGCCAGGCTGGTCTCAAACTCCTGACCTCAGGTGATCCGCCTGCCTCGACCTCCCAAATTGCTGAGATTACAGGTATGAGCCACGATGCCTGGCCTGTCAATGATGTTTTTTCTAGTTTGTCTGGAGGTTTTAGCTGCTATGTACAGGAGGGTTGGGTCCAGTAGGAGCTGCTTGGCTATAGGAATGGTAACTCTTGTCCTCATTTTTTATTTTTTCTTCTTGCATAACTCTGTGCAGGGAGTTAGAAGAGAAGCCAGCAGCAGGGCTAGGATTGGCCTGGGTCTCCGGCTCCCCAGTGGAATATATGTGTCCTCAATTTTAGGCAATACTAATATATATTTGCATACAAGATTTCATAATTTGCATTATATATATATTATATATTACATATATATTATATATATATATATGTGGAAGAGGAGCTCTAAATTGTATCTTACAACATCTCTTTATAAGTTTGTATCCCTAAAACCTTGCCTTCTGCTCAAACTGGGATTCATAGAAAGGTTATAACTTGAACATACTCAAATGCTCATGAAATAGCAAGTTTCAAATCACTCATGTCTTTGCTCTCATCTTTTATTTCTGTTACATACAATTTTATTTCTGTACATACATAGGCCAGATGTGGTGGCTCACGCTTATAATCCCTGCACTTTGGGAGGCTGAGTAAGGAGGATCACTTGAGGTGAAGAGTTCAAGACCAGCTTAGACAACATAGTGAAACCCCATCTCTACAAAACAATCAAAGCATTAGCTAGGCATGGTGGCATGTGCCTGTGGTCCCAGCTACTCTGGAGGCTGAGGTGGGAGTGTCACTTGGCCTGAGGTCAGGGAGGTCTCAGTGGTCAAGGCTGCAGTGAGCGGTGACCGTGTCACTGCACTCCAGCCAGGGCAATGAAGTGAAACTCTGTCTCGAAAAAAAAAAGGTCATAAATGGTTCACTTTATTGAAATTACATAATGTTGCTACATTATATAATTATCAAATTTTACTTAAGCTCTGCAAATGTGTTGAGAGACAATGTATTCTCCATATATTCAGAAACAATAGCCTAGTTTAATTTATTTCTGTTGTAGAATCATCAACAGAAAATTTTAAAATGCTTTTAAAGTATCCAAGGAGAATGTAAAAGCGTTATATAATCATTACGTTACCATTTCATTCTTTGTCAGAAATGTCATATGCTTGCTATTGTCAGATAAAGCAGACTGTCAACTTGTTTATGAGGAAAAGTGTAATCTGTGTGTCCGTTCCCATGGTGATTCATTGAATAGCACAAATTAAAACACGTATATGTCTTAATTAAATATTTGAAATGAATTAATTCAAGGTAAGTAAGCCAAATACATTTTGCTAAATTTAGTACCACGAGTATGTCATGAGAAAAAACAAGTCGCTGCTATTATTTTCAGAATACTAGTTTAGACCCCAACATGCTTATGGGGCACTTAATATTCTATAAAAAATTCTTAGATGATATAGTGAGACAACCCTTTAAAATTAAACATGAGAAAAATAAGTTCCCTGACCTCTGACTACTAAACCAAGAAATACACATTTAACAGCAGAATTTGGCAAATTCTAACATCACAAGCTTTTATAGTAAAATATAATGAAAGCTCATGGATTTCTTCTAATGAACGTATCAGAGTATAGATGAAGGCAAAGTTGACTATAGAAACAAGAAAAACCCAGGCCACATTTTCATATTTAATACTCACAGGGTAAAAATGAAAGACATCTAGAGGAGAGAAGAGAGCCCAAAGGAAAAGGAGGAGTCTATTTAGAACACCATCGGCACAATCAGAAATGCAAGGAAGCTATATTGTTATCAACTGGATTTCTACATAACTGGACAATAAAGAACTCAAACAAATAGCATGAAAACTGATATATAAATGCTCACCATATTTCAGGTCTCATGTGCATTAGCTCTTTCAATACTGCAGCAAATCCTCTTAAGTATTTTTGTTTTTGTAACAGTTTAATAGCTCAGTGTAAATTAATAAATTAGATGTCCTGCTATCTGCTCCTATATTGTATGCATCTTTTAGTTCAGATTGTATTAGTTAGATTAGGTTCTCAAAGAAAGACTCTTTCTGCACATTGAACAGCAAGCTTGAACTTTCTAAAGAACTTTTCTATTAGTGAATGTGACCAACTAGTTGAGATAATATTTAGTGATGTTATTTAAATTCACCATGCCCTGCTTCGCTCTTGAGCTCAATGACATTCTAGCTCATTTTAAAAATACATTAAAAGACACATAAAGTCTAAAATAGCGTATTACTGAAATGCATAATAAGTAAACCTTGAAACATAAATGTAATAAAATATGACTGGCCATTCACAGAATAAGCTAAATGGTGAGTTATGGAGCACAAGTAATGGCTAAAGTCATCAGAAGAATTGTGCAGGATGGGCAATTTGAAGGTAAGTGGAGTACAGAGAAGATCACACTATGGGAAGAAGGAACATGACAAGAGCAGAAAACGTGAGACAAAGCTGAATATTTTCTGGGGAGTAAACACAAGGAGGAGGTGATGATATATAAAGGAGGACAGTCTAAATTGTTCATAATGAGAGACAGAGAAAAAAAGGTGGAATAGAAAAAGGGCCAGATTCTGGACTCTGTGTTCAGATAAAAGAGTTACTTTCGTTAGAAAAAAAAAATTAAAAAATTTTGGAAAAATTTGATTAAATTCTGTAACAAGGAAGGAAGAATTTTCTAATTAATGGAATACATAAGCCCAAATACAAGTACTCATGTCACAAGAACACTTATCTGTATTTTAATAGGGATCCTTCTGGAAGGAGAAATACAAACTACTGCTAATGCTGCTAGGTTATTTTTAAATCAATCACTGAGGGATAATAATAATTAAACTTTCATACTTTATATGTGTATATGTATTTATATAATCTAAGGTATCTTATTGTACATCATGATTATAAACAATTTTCCTTGCCAATTAAAAATAATTTTTTTAAAAAAGAAATTGATTTGTCCTTGGTCATATAGTTATCTAGGATTTGTCTTTAGAGGTTTTGACCTCTGTCTTTTTTCCATTCTTTTTAAAAAGCAGTTGCGGTTTTATGCTCACTAGGATGTTAAAGTAACTGGTACCTACCATGATTGAGTTCTTAATTTTTATTTATATCTTGTCAGATGGCTATCATTTTAAAATAATTTTATATATACAATTTGTAGGTGAAATTATTTCTAATCCTTTTCATATCTAAGAAATTTTCTGGCCAGGCACGGTGTCTCACGCCTGTAATCCTAGCACTTTGGGAGGCCAAGACAGGCAGATTGCCTGAACTCAGGAGGTCAGGACCAGACTGGGCAACACGGTGAAACCCCATCTCTACCAAAATACAAAAATTTATCGGGTGTGGTGGTGGGTGCCTGTAGTCCCAGCTACTCAGGAGGCTGAGGCAGGACAATCGCTTTAACCCAGGAGACGGAGGTTGCAGTGAGCCAAGATCATACCACTGCACTCCAACCTCGGTGACAGAGAAAGACTTTGTCTCCAAAAAAACAAAAAACAAAACAAAACAAAAAAATGTTCTGTGTTCTTCATGCAAGGAAATTAGCTAAATTTAAGTTATTGGCTGATAATATTTTTATTTCAAAATTTGTTCACAATGACTTTACTTTTTAAAATTTAGTGTTGAATTTAATGTTGTAGAGGCCAAGTCTAGAGCCAGTTTAACAGCAGTTCTATTTTATATATAACTTGTCATTATAGGATTATTCGTGTTATTGTTGGTTATTTACCCTTTTTTGTTTTTCTTTGTTTGCCTGCATTTGCCTGCCCTCACTCCCCTATAAAATTCTACTACTTGTGTTAAACCTTCATAAATTTCAGGACAAGTTTCAGTTGGGGCTCAGGGCAAGTGAACAGCTTCTTTTCATTTTACAAAAAAGGTCTGCCATAAAATGGTCCCACTAAACAAAAGGTCCACCAACATGAATTTGAGTTTTATAATTTTTTGGTAAACAGCAATGCTTATATTCCTCTCTACTTTCCTATGTATGTGTCTTTATCTATTAATCTTAGCCTATTTAAAACTGAAATTTTGCTGGTCAAGCCCAGGCCAGTCTCACCTCACCATTTGTCTTGAGAACTCTATCATCATCTGTGCACACTGATGGAGGCACATATCACATGCCGATTAAATTAAGTAAAAGAAATTGCTCTCTGAAATGGAACTGCTTGCAATTAGCACATACATTCCTCACGCTTTGCTGTGAATAGAAGTCTTTGATAATCAGGAATTATACCAAATCATTTAAAATATCTCCAGAAAATTAATTTGCTTATTTAATTAATTTATTTGGGTACATATGCATGCATACGTCCTTCTAATCTAAAATAATTGAGAATCTAAAATATTTTTGAATATACCAAGAACTATAGTATTGAAAGACAGTAGTTGAGTTTCCAGGGATCCACGGAGATTTAAGAGTTCCTTGCATAGGAGGAGGTCCATAGAATTCACTTCTCTACTACAGTAGTTACTTAGTATGCCTCTATTAATGAATCAATTTCTGAAATCTAATTTATCCATATTGTTGGTTGAGAATAAAGAAAAAAATTATTTACCTGCTAATTTTTTAAAAAAACTAACATAAATGTTCAATTAGGGCCATACATAACAAATCTATATTTTAACTTTTTTCCTTGAAAATCAATGCCAACATAAAAGGATGAGAGGAATGAAAAAGAGGATTTCTAAGAGGATTTCTTTTTCTTTTTTTTGTTTAAGATTTCCCTTCCAGTCACCTTACTCTGATCCTGTTACAAGATGCTATTGACCATATGTGAGCAGAAGACGCATTTTGTTGATAGTAAAGTGAACCCCAAAATATCTGAGATAGGCCTCAATCAATTTAGAAACTTTATATTGCCAAGGTTAAAGATATGTCCACGGCACAGCCTGAGGATGTCCTGATGATATGTGCCCAAGGTGGTCAGGGTATAGCTTGCTTTTATACATTTTAGGGAGACATCAATCAATATCTCAATACATTAATCTATATATATGAGATTTACATTGACTTGATCTGGAAGAGCAGGACAACTAGAAGGAGGGGCTTCTGGGTCATAGATTAAAAAATTTTCTGATTGGCAATTGGTTGAAAGAGTTATTATTCATAGGAAGAAACGTCTAGGTTATGATAAGGGGTTGTAGACACCAAGGTTTTATCATGCAAATGAAGCCTCCAGGTAGGAGGCTTCAGAGAGAATTGGTTGTAAATGTTTCCTATCAGACTTAAGGCTCCTGTTGATGTTAATGCTAGTCAGCTTTTCCTAAATTCCAAAAGGGAGGAGGGTATAAGGAGGCATATTTTAGCCCCTCTTCCCATCACGGCCTGAACTAGTTTTTCAGATTAACTTTAGAATGCCCTTGGCCAAGAGGAGAGGTCTATTCAGATGGGTGGGGGGATGTGTAGGGGTCTTACAATTTTCTTTTTGGTTTACAGTAATAATTCAGAATCTAGAGCAAATTTATTTGTGGTTATTTCTATATTTTCTCATTAATGTAATCATTAATTAGGTATTTATCAAGTTTGTGTATGAAATCACACTGTTGTATAATGAATACAAGCTTAGATAAGACATTCTGTTTAATCTTAATAAATCAAGCTGTTACAGTAAATAGGCAGACACGATCAGGGCAGGAAAGGGCCTCCACAACCAGGAATGTCAGGCGACGATCAGGTGATAGGTGGTTTTTGAACTGTCTGTCTAAAATAATAATTGGTGGCAGCTGGTACTAGGGAAAGGCAGTCTCCCAATATATAGGAAACACCTCAAGTTGGTGATCAGCAGCTTCCTGATAAGATCTTACGAGTTGGGCAAGTGGGTTCATGCATGTGCACTAAGAGGCAGAAGGGCAGAGTTTAACTGGTAACTGGTATATGACCTTTTAGGAACATTTGACTGGTAAGGGAACAACACCTCAAGTGAGCATGCATGCACCTTCCATAAACACACCGTGCGTGCAGCTGCTCCCAAGTACTGCCAGGCCACTGCGCATGCAGACAGCCCACCCCAAGAGAAGAATCAGGTAAAAGGGGACTCGAGCCCAGAAGCATGCAAAATGTATAAAACCCCAAGTTAAAGATCAAACAGAGCCCTTGATCTCTCAAGTCACCCACTTGGCTCTCTTCCAAGTATACTTTACTCCCTTCCTTCCTGCTCTAAACATTTTAATGAACTTTCACTCTCACTCCAGAACTTACCTCAGTCTCTCACTCTGCCTTATGCCCCTCAGTCGAATTCTTTCTTCTGAGGAGGCAAGAATTGAGGTTGCTGCAGACCCATATGGATTCTCCACTGCTGGTAACAAAGCCAAATAGGTAAGATAAAATATGTATGTTAACTATGTTTTAATAAGAAAAAAACAATACACACATGATATATAGTACTGCTTCAGCATTTTCACTAGAGATGTATGCACAAAGAATGCATGTTAGATGTTAGGCAAACTCAGGTTCAAATGCTTACTTTACTTTTATGACCTTCAGCTTTCTTACTTGTGAAGAGTATCTGTCTGAATATAGCGTTATGTTATGTTAAAACATTTCAAAAATAAAGTGCTTGGGAGAATGAATTAGCATTGCTAATGCTTCAATTATAGGCCAATGCCAAATCCACAGAGAAAAGTGTAAGCTCTTATGCATGTTAAAAAAAGAAAGTTTTCAGATATAATTGACTACCAATTATTTGCCCCTTCTGAAGCATTTTAAAAAGCAGATGTTAAAGAGTTCAATTAATTTGTATTTGTATATGTGGGACTCTATCAATAAATGAAAAATGTGCTGTGAATAAGGTGACTTCCAATACTTCCTTCTTATATAATCTTAGCCAAATCTCTCATCCAAGTCTGGCAAATATGCAGAATATTATGGTATGGCTTATGCCTATAGCCTTGTTCCTGGCCTCATCTGCTAATCTCTCATGGTGGTGGGATTTTAAATAATGCAGACTGTGCTCAAACTCAATTCTGCTATTTAGCATCTGTGTAAATGTCAGTTACTTCAGTTCCTTAGGTCTGAATTTCCCATATAGTCAAAGAGGGTGAAAAGGGATCTCTACCTTTAGAGATTTTATGAGGATTAAAATATATAATGCATGAAGAGGATGTGGCAAGGTGTTGAGAAATTGCTCAATAAACAATTATTTTATTATTATTCATACTATTATTTATTCAGCTACCTAATATTCACCTTTTATTCTTATATTGATGTCTATATATAAGATATTCTATTTTCAAGAACCAGATAAGACACAGATAAACAAGTAAACACAATGTTACAATGATTTTATTTCCTTCAATTTGAGGATATTCAAAATTTTAAACAAAGTTTTTTTTAATCTCTCTATAAATTAATATTTCAAATTTCAGGCAAAACCATCAGAAATCAATTATTTAGTTCAGCCTTCATGTCTTTCCTGATCTCTTCACTCTCTGAATTTGAATGTGGCAAAACTTCCTTTTTTTTTTTATTCCCAAGCATTAAAAGCAAAATCTCTGAATGAAAGGAAATAGAACTAAATGAAAAGCTAAACTCATTTTACTTAAGCAGCCACAGCTTTCCCAGTGAATGATCTGGAGCTCTTCAGTGTTACTTAGTGAATGTAATCACACATATTTGTCTTGTAGAGAATTATATTGTGACATATGCACAGTGAGTGGGACTGCTATTATATAAATTACTGAAGATTTGTTGCTTGAAGTTGCAGCATACAGGAGAAAGCATGCATATATTTTTCTTTGCAAAAATATTGCCATTATTTAAAGAAACCTTATCTATATATGTTATTTACGAATAAGACCAGTCATAGCCTCACTAATATTTCTACAAAATTTGAGTTCAGTAACAAAAATGCCCAAACATTAGGCAGAACAAGTCAGAAGTCTCAGACAAATAAAATATTACATTTTTATGTGTAGATTGAAAGGTTTTTCAAAATGCTACATTCTGCAATTTTATTTCTTTAATCTCTTATTTCTTTCCTACTTTCAATGTATATGTGTGCATGTGTATGTTCTCTATGTAAATATAAGGAGGTCTGTTGTAGTCTGGATGCACTACAGAAATCTTGAACTCAAGAATTTGTCTGCACTGAGATTTCAAAGATAACCAGACCTTGTCTGGGTGAATGAGTCAGTAGAAGATATTCAGGGTACAAGAACACCTTATCGGAAGTTCAGATGTGAGAAAGAGCGTGACACTTTGGAAGATCTAGAAAAAGACCAGTGTGGCCAGGGAACAGAGGTGAAGTGTGAGTGAGATATGATAAAAACTTATAAAATCTTTAAGATATTTTATATTAAAATTACCTAAAGCACTGTAAACCATGTGTGTATATATACATATATATATAAATTATTGCTCTAAGTATATATAATTAAAATGTTCACCAATATATACAATATTTCTTCTCAGAATGAAAGGTTGTTGCTTTTTCTTATTTCTAAGTAATTAACCTACATCATGGAGAATTTAGACTACACAGAAAAATCCATGGAAGAGAGAAACAAGACTCAAATCCTAACGGTCAAATGTATCCTAAAAATATATGTCTTATAATAGAGTTCAATATCAAGTCAACTGATTAGATTATTACAATCCCATGCTACAATTAATAATGTAATAGACTCTACCGAGGTCAAACAGAAAACATGTCTTTATGCTTTATGATAACAAGCATGCTTTTTCCTTTGTGTTCACAGATACACAAGTCACCTATGGTTTGCCTGACCCAGGCAGAGAAACATTTTCAGACTCCCTGTGACCTTGGCTTAGCTCCAGCTATAGTTTGGGCTCAGGGATATTGACATGCCCCCACATTCTCTTTGGCCAAGCAGCAACCCAGACAAGCTCTCAACAGTGCCAGTGACCATTGTCATTCCCTCCTTATAAGTTGTGAATCATGGGGGAAAGCCAAGGAGACTATGTTGCTTAAAGTCAATGTCATCATTTTACCTTTGTAGTTCTCTCTCTCTCTCTCTCTCTCTCTCTATATATATATATATAGAGAGAGAGAGAGAGAGAGAGAGAGAGATCATAGCTAAGGCTGTGATATAATTGATCTCTCTCTCTCTCTCTCTCTACCATACATATATATATAGAGAGAGAGATCAATTATATCACAGCCTTAGCTATCAATTATCCTAAATCACAATGGAACCATCAAGAAGTCCTTAGAGGAGCCACACGAAGAGCAGAAGAAATATTTTCATGAAACATCGTGTTTGCTTAAAGTTCACTTATGCCAAAACCTATTAATCTATGATAAACTTTTCCCATAGTTCACGTGTGTTTTCCAGTGTGCACTCTTTTATTTTCTCTTGTATCTTCTTCTTTCTGGCTTTTTCTTATTAGAATTACTCTGTTTTCTCCATGTGATGCCCCAGCATTATTTTTTCATTTTCTTTTTTCTTTTTTTTTTTAATGGCAACTTTGAATGCAAGCAAAGTCAGTGGAATTTCATGGGGTGTTGGTGGGTAGAATAACATGCTTTTGATTACATTAGATACATAAAGGAAAAAAGAGTGCCCAGTTTCTTGTTTGATAGAATCCCTAGGACATCTAAATCAGGGAAAAGGCAGTGAATAAGGGAGGTAAATGGAAAGAAAGTATTAATATATTTTCTTGCTTTTTTAAAGGTTTTTCAACTTATTTTTCCTCCAGAGGTAAAATATATGTCATCACTATTCATCATTAGTAATTCCCAGTTTATCACAGCTGGTTTTCTAATTATTTGAAAAAAAAAAATATCCAGGGTTTGGGTAAGCAGTGACCAGTAGTTTTCGATTTTTTAAAAATAATATTGATATGAGCTTAAAAAATCATTTTCTGTTTTGTTTTGTGCACAATAAATTAGAGTAATTGGCAGGCAATAAGAATTCAACGAATAATAAGAGATCATGTTGTAGAGCATACATCAATTTTAGCTAATAAATAGTTGTGTTTATTAGCCCCATAAAAGCTCAGTTAATAGTTTACCTCCATATTTTAATAAATGGGTAGATTTAGGATTCCCATAGTTTAGGTAAGAAATAGTCTCATTCTCAATATTATCTTAGCCTAGAAATTTCATTTAACTATGCACAAGGAGGTTTGTTAATTTCTGGAAGACATTTTCAAACAGAGTCTTTTTTTTTTTTTTCACAGTTGAAGATTTAAATACCGCTTTAGAATTTGGCTTGTCATTTTTGTTAATAAAGCTAATTATTATATCATAGTTTAATAATTTAATTTTTGAAAATGTATTATCTCTTTCAGACCCATGAGAAACCTATGAACAATATTATTTTCACATAAGTAAAGTATAACTTAGTAGTCCTCTACTATCTACATAGATCTACATAGAACCAAAATGATGGTGGGCTATGAACAAAATTTGCCTTGTGTTATAAAATAATATGCTTTCCTTTTCTAGTAAAACATGCTTTTGTTTGTTATTAGGAATAAGTTTATTTTAGAAGATACATTTTTCAGCACTGTGCTCAAGAAATATATCTATGGTTGAATTTGTGAATGTTCTGAAATCACCTGGAATTATATCAAATTCTTACTTGTAAACACGAAATTATTTATAAAAGTTACACTGCTTCTAGTTTGCCACTTACTAGTTATGTGACCTTGAACCTGTTACTTAACAGCTCAGTGTCTTCTTTTCCCTATCCATTAAATTGACATAATAATTGTATCAATTTCAGATATTTGCTATACAGGTTCTATAAGTCAATATGTATAAAATACTTCGCACCAGGTCTGACACATAGTAAATTCCATATAGAAGTTAGAGGTTATTATCCATTTTAATACATTTTTAAAGCATGGAGTCGGTACTTGGATCAGGAATAAAGGTTGACATTATGTTTATGTAGTCCTTGAAGACAATAAGAAATGATGAAGTCTTAAAGGAAGTAAACCAAAATTGGTTCCAGGAAAAGAAGGCGAAAGAAAAAGGTTATAAAGAAGGATTTAATCTAGGCTTCCTCTTTGTGTCATAAAATCAAAATGAGAAAATATAGATTGCATGTTTATAGATGTCTAAAAAATGGAACAAAATCTAGATTTAGAATTTATATAATAATGACAACTTAGTAAATACTAAAGAGTTTGCCATGTATATTCAATTTTTGTTTTCTAAAAATTGCACTCAACAAGCAAATATTGATAGGAAAATGGTAACTGGTGCTCAAACACTGGTCCACATTCTAACTATAATGTACATACAGAAACAGCAACTCATATAAATGTCTCTCAAGTCTATAAAATAGTTAAAAGATCAGCACAGGTAGTTGAACTTGAAAATGCATAAGGGGGATTATAGACTGCACTGCTCACAGTCAGAACACAGCCATAATTACAGCTATAGCTTTTTTTTTTTTTTTTTTTTCTCCAGCTGTAGCTACAAACTGGCCTCAAAGATTTTTCTTACTGAGTACACTGAGCAATGAGGTAAATTTCCAATATATTTAATTTTGTGGCAATGTTTGGATTAGTAATAAACCTTTGCAACTTTGTTAGATTTGGAAAAGTATTTTAGAGAAACTATGTGCAACTACTTAAGAAAAGAAAGAAAATTCCATCTTGAGAAGCAGCATAGGAGTACCCAAGGCAAGGAAATAGTCAATTTTTTAAAATTAAGTTAAGCAAAACTATATGAATTCTTAAAAAAAAGAGAGAGAGACAGAGAAAGAAATGCATATGAAGAGCTCTTAGCTGTGACTGTCCAGAAAAACAATTTGGTTACAGATAAGGGTTGTTTAAAAGTTAATTGTTTTTTCAGATTTTTTTCCCCTAAATGTTTCAGAGAGATCTGTAGGGACATAGGTATAATAATTTTCTCAAAGAGCTACACATATGTCACCTCTTGAATTCAACAAATTATCCCGTCCCTGTAGATTTTAATAATTGCCTTTCAATTTTGAATACTTCCATAGTGAGCATATTAATTGTTCTAGTGATACTGTCCAGGGTTTTGATAAATAATGTAATTATAGCATAGAAAACTTTATGTACCTTTTGTGTTCCCCTTATTGTTAAAAGAGAGATAGTAGTAGAGCAGAAAACAGCACCACAATATTCTCTTGGGATGACCAGATTGTCTAGGTTTATATCTAGTGCTTAATCTTTCCCTTCCAGAGTTTGATCATTTTTATTAAAGAGAAATTTGTCTACCGTGCCATAATCTGAACTCTGATGTTGACACTGTAGCCCAGAGGACCGTAAATCTTTAAGAAAACTTTGAGGGATATCAAGAACATAATATTAGTTGGAAAGAACAAGAAAAAATAAATAAATAAAACATTCCTGCAGTTTCACTTGAGAAAGTTCTGCATGGCTGTTTCTTTTTTTTTTTTTTAATTTATTTTATTTTTTTATTATACTTTAAGTTCTAGGGTACATGTGCACAATGTGCAGATTTGTTACATATGTATACTTGTGCCATGTTTGTGTGCTGCACCCATCAACTCGTCA
>NW_016807975.1:1361317-1391632 GCF_001698545.2 Rhinopithecus bieti
GTGGGAATTACCCGATTTTCCAGGTGTTGTGTGTCTCAGTTCCCCTGGCTAGGAAAAGGGATTCCCTTCCCCCTTGTGCTTCCCAGGTGAGGCAATGCCTCGCCCTGCTTCAGCTCTCGCTGGTTGGGCTGCAGCAGCTGACCAGCACCACTTGTCCGGCACTCCCCAGTGAGATGACCCCAGTACCTCAGCTGAAAATGCAGAAATCACCAGTCTTCTGTGTCGCTCGCGCTGGGAGTTGGAGAGTGGAGCTGTTCCTATTCGGCCATCTTGCTCCGCCCCCCCTGCATGGCTGTTTCTTTAACTCACGGCCAAGTAGAAATTTCCAGCTGAGGTAGATGTAGCCTGAAAAATACATATTGTGAAAAAACGATTTAAGATAGTTCGAGGAAATACAGCTTTTCTTACTGAAGAATTCCATTAATATTTTCAAAAATATTTTTCTCTAGTATGCATTATATCTTTTGGTATATACTCAAAGGGAAATACTTTTTTTCATTCTTCTCCATTAACAAATGTCTTTGCAAACATTTAGCAACTCACAATTCCCTTTGACTTTGCAAACATTTAGCAACTGACAATTCCCTTAACAATGAGTAATACTGAATATTATCCTGTGATACGTCTACTGTTTTACTGTCAATTTTCAATATTTTTCTAATTGGTTAATTTATTATTTAAGGAATGTACCACATTTTCAAACAGATGGATTTTCACAGATATTAATGTGTCTTGCATCCATTTCACAGCCAGTTTCAGCCATAGAAAATGCACAAAGCATCATTAAAAAGCAATCAGTGGAAATATATACACACAATTAAATATTTATATAAATTATATGTAAATATATTACATATAAATAGATAATATACAATTCAACAGGGTAAATACCATCTTTATTTACTGAATGGGTATTTTCCTTATAAATGTTGACTAAACACTCATACTTAGCTGTATTCGAAGCCAGTTCTAGTTATTTCTTCACGCTGATTGCTGGAAAATTATGTTAGTCATTATGAGGGCATGTGTATTTTATATGTATGGTACTAGGTATGATGGCAAATTTGTAAGTCAGATTTGACCATTGCACTCTGTGTTATTTCAAATTAGAGTTGTTGATGGGATTGTCTTTCAGACTCACAAATCATAATGATAAAGCCATTTGAGAAGATTTTAAAAAGGATGCAAAAAACAAATATGATAAAAATCATATGTTAAGGTGGCTGCACTCCTAACCTTGTTATTGAATGACAAACACCTTTAGGAATATTACAGAAAGATATTTTTATCAATGGAATCTGGAGGAATTAGACCAAAAGGAACTAAGTGAATTATAAGGAATCAGAAGATAAAATAAGCATTTGCAAAATATTCTATATTCTATCTATTGTTTTGGCTCTACTAAAGGTTGAATTTAAAAACAACAGGTTGGCATATCGGGATTGATTTTTTAAGTATGTGTGTTTTTTTTCTCTCACCACAGGACTGCCTTCTTTTGCTTCTTTAGCTGCCTTGACTAATGTAGTGACGCGGAGAGAGACTACGAAAAATGTGGCTCTCCAATCTTGGGTACTTTATGTAACCTTGCTCCTAGGAGGCGAAGCACATATTCAGCAGGAAAGAACTTGCTGGCTCAGTTACCATGATTCATGCCAACAAATCAAAGGTATGTATGAGAGAAAGAAATGAAAGATGGGGAGGGAGAAGGAATAGATAACAGTTCAATTGGGTAATGCTGTTTAAAAGGCCTTTGATCAAGTGTCTTCTTTTAGCGAAGAAAAAACAAATAAATAAAATGTTTTAAAAGGCCTTTGAAGGATTTCATTAAAAAGAAGAAAACTAATACATTTTTACTGAGTTGGTAGCTCATTACCAATATCTAGGGGGTGAGGATACTCTCTGGCTTCATCCACTCTCTTAAAATCCTACTTTCTATATAAACTAGGCCTGGAGAAATTAAAATCCAACACTGAGGCTCATGATATAGAATGTAAACTATTTTAAAAGAGGACCAAATTTATCTCTTCACTTGAAGCCATAGAATTCTGAAAAGCTTGACTGAGAGGTCAATATTTGCTGACCGAACCCCTAGTAAAGATTTTTAGAACATGTTATGGAATGAATGTATGTGTTCACCTCGTATTCATGTACTGAAGCCGTAACTGCCAATGTGTGATGTTATTTGGAGATGTGGTCTTTGAGAGGTCATTAGCATTAGATGAGGTCATGAGAGTGAGATCCTCAAAATAAGATTGATGGCCTTTTAAGAGGAGAAATCTCTCTCTCTCTCGCTCTCTCTCTGTCTCTCTCTCTCTGTCTGTCTCTCACTCTCTCTCTCTCTCTCTCTCTCTCTCTCTCTCTCTCTCGAACACATTGAGAAGACAGCTATCTGCACGCCAGGAAAAGTATCCTTCCCAGAACCTGACCATTCTTGGGGCTTGCTGGCACCCTCACCTTGGACTTCCAGCCTCCAGAACTATAAGTGAATAAATTTCTTATTGCTTAAGCAACCAGTCTATGGTATTTTCTTATAGTAGAGCTGACTAAGATAGGAGATAAGCAATAATTTTATTGAAGGGCCAGAAGTGGTATACATTATTATTATTATTATTATTATTATTACTATTATTATTAGATCCTAGCACTTAATTACCAGTGATCCATAAAGAGAATAGAGATGCTGCTATGAAAGAGCAGAAGGTAACTCTGGAAGGGTTTAGAGATGCCCATTGCCAGGGACAAGCCGAGGGTTAAATTATGAATTGCAAGTTATGATTGGACAAATTATTCTGTGGTTACATCACTGAGTTAATGACTGAGGATATTCTAGGTAAATAATCTTTTCAACCAATTCTAGATTTTAAGAGTAGCATCCCTATACATTTAAAGTTAATAGAAATGTTGTATATTGATATAATATTATTTTTTTCTTTTATTTTTTTTTTGAGATGGAGTCTTGCTCGTCGCCCAGGCTGGAGTGCAGTGGCGCGATCTTGGCTCATTGCAACCTCCGCCTCCGGGTTCACGCCATTCTCCTGCCTCAGCCTCCCGAGTAGCTAGGACTACAGGCGCCCACCACCACGCCCAGCTAATTTTTTGTATTTTTATAGAGACGGGGTTTCACCATGTTAGCCAGGATGGTCTCGATCTCCTGACCTTGTGATCCGCCCGCCTAGGCCTCCCAAAGTGCTGAGATTACAGGCATGAGCCACCGCGCCTGGCCATGTTTCTTTTTTTCTAATTTTTATGTGATTAGTAGTATAGTGATAATCAAAATAAATGTCACGGTGGGCCAAATGAGTAAAAATGTACTTCTCAAAGATGCCCAATCTTAATTCCTGGAATCTGTGTTTGTGCCATATTACATAGCAAAAGAGTCTTTGTGAAGTGATTAAAGTTCCGTACCTTATATGAGAGATATTATCCTGGATCATCTGAGTAGGAAAGAGTAGAAGATAAAAAGAATAAGAAGAGTGTCAATCACTGTAAAGTCAGTGTCTGTTTTCATTTTCTATTGCTGCCAAAGCAAATTACCACAAACTTTGAGGCATAAAACAATACTAATTTTTAAACATCACTTTCATAGATTTAAAAAATCCTAGTAAGGCATACTTACTGGGACCTCTGATTAGAGTCTTTACAAGGTCAGAATCAAAGCATAGTTGGGTTATGTTTTTTTGTGAAAGCACTGGGGATCTGCGCTTCTAAACTCATTCAGTTTCTTGGCAGAATTCAGCACAATTTGGATACAGGACTAAAATCGTGATTTCCTTACTGGTTGTTAGCCAAGGGTCATTTTTTTATTTTGAGAGACCTCCCACACTCCTTACCTCATGCCCCACTTCTTCCATCTTCAAAGCCAACAGAGGGATGGTGCTCCTCACATTTTGAATATACCTGACTTCCACTTCTGCCTCATCTCTCCTATTTCCAGCCAAAGTAAATTCTCTGCATTTATAGGCTCTTGTGACTCTATTTAGGTCACATGGATAATTCAGGAAAAATTTCCCTATTTTAAAGTTCAGGACTTTAATCACACCTGCGAAGTCTCTTTTGCCATGTAATTTAACACATTCACAGGTCTGAGGGTTGAGATGTAGGTATCTCAGTGGGTGAGGGGTGATTCTGCCCACATTAGCATCAATTCCAGTTATACTCATTTTTAGACTTCTGATGCTGATCATCCTCAGAGCAAGTGGAAGAAATAGACATTATATCTGTTACCTGCCAAAACTTTGAAATTTTTCTAGGCTAGTGAAAAGTAGAAGAATGAACAAATATGCTGTTATTGCTCACCGTACAGGAGACTCATACATCTGAGCCCCCCAAACCCAAAAATGTGTGGGTCAAAAGAAGCAATAAGTCTACATGGGGTAAATTATGGGAAACAAATGGATGCCCATAAGTGAGTTTCGATCTCAGCAAAGAATGCCATCTACACTATTTATGCAAAAGTGCCTCAGAGCAAGAGAATAAGACTGTTAGCCATCTCTCCCAAATCTGGCATTCACTAGTGACAGATGCTGGGAGAGACCTCTGGATCTCTTCCCTTTGGAAAAGAGAAATTGAACTCTTCCTAATTTATGAGCTCTGCCCTGAAACTCCACCTGGATAATTTGGCAAAAAGAAGTGATGCATTACCCCGATAATTCAACTTATCAATAACTAGCTACTACCATTTAATTCACAGTTTATAGTCTATATTTACCATTCTGGTTCTTTTTTTCCATGACCTGAGAAGAATACTACCAATGGATCACAAAAAGTGGAGAATGCTAAACAGCAATACTTCTGTTACTCTGTTGTGGCGATTAATCAAGATGATACATTGCTAAAACAGCTGCCAGGGTATGACAGGAAGCAGATTGCTGTGTCTGCCTGTCAGAAGTTTATTTGCTACGTTGAGTATATGGAACATGAATGTCAACTGAATGTATTTAAAGAAAGTGCAAATTAAACATGAAGATCTTCAAGGGGTCAGTTTGGATTTTATTTGGTGTCCTGATATTACCAACAATATTTCTCTGGAGACATGCAAGGGACAATTATGTGATGTCTGCTGTCATAGCCAGATGAGGATGGATCAAATATACCTAAAGGATCAAATATACCTAAATGACAGTCTCATGGGGTACATAACATTTTTGGGTGCATAGAATATCCAAAGTTGTACAAAAACAATAAATATTCAATGGTATGAATATATTCTGTGGCTTGTTCAGAACTGGCCATGAAGCATAAGATATTCTGTGACAATTTAAGAAGTTGGTCTTGGAATACTTACCAAGAGTCTTTAACTTACTAACCTAAATAAGAACACTAGAGGGATTTCCTATTTCAGGAGAATGACCATGGCTGGAATCAGCCTGGAAGGTTTAACAAAGATATACACAAATGAACTAGCTGAATAATAATTCTCGAAGAAAAACATACATTACCATTAACCATACTGGGAAAACCATTATACTCTCACATAGGAACAACTGGTGAGTATTCTATCATTTGTGGAATCTAACATAAAGGTCAGTGATTATTAGTCCTAGAAAACCAGGACAGGAAGTTGGGATTTGTTCTACAGATAAATTAATGCAGATTGTAATTGGATATTGGGGCTGTTAGAGTCGATCTCCAGTAGCTTTTGTATACAGGACAAAATGGAATCTGTCTTCTCTATGATGCAGCTGATTGGGATTGGATAGATCATGTAAAACTCTTTTCACTATTGCAGTATTACCTAATGGCACCTGGAAGCCAGGACCTGTAAAACCTATATTAGTATTTCTAAAACATGATTATGATCATAAAGCATATGGAGTCCAGAACTGACTGAAATAGAGCCTTTTGTCAACACTCCAATCAATGAGAACTTAGAGTACATATAAAAAGGTAATTTCTGCTGGAAAGGAAGTACCATGCTCTCTTTTTTATGTTGTGTGGTATGTTAAATGTTACTTTTATCTCCCTGCCATAGATATATGGTATAACAAAAGGGTTGGTCAATTCATTGACAAAACAAAATGAAAACAAAATTTATGCAGACAACAGCTGTTAAGAGTAATAATATATTTTAGGAGACAGATTTGAATCACAATATTGATGAAATAGCTATGCAATGGACAGAAAAAAAGGTGATTTCAGTCTTTAGAAAATCAAAAAAGATACCCAAGTAAATGTTTCCTTCAAAATATATTAAAAAGTTGATCTCATAGAATTAAAGAATAGAATGGTGGCTACCAGAGGCTGAGGTTATTAGGGGAGAAAAAGAGGTGGGAGGATATTGGCCAAAGGGTATATAGTTACAGTTAGATAGAAACTATAGGTTCAAGAAGTCTATGTTAAAGCATGATGACTGCAGTTAATGATAATCTCTCGTAGTCTTACAAAGTGCAAAAAGGGCAGATGAGATGTTTTACCACAAAAATGATACCCTTGTGAGATAATGTATTTGTTAATTAGATAAATTTAACCATTTTACAACTCATATATACTTCAACACATCATGTTATAGTTATAAATATCTGTCAGTTAAGTAAACATAAATAAACAAAAACGATATAAGAGGTCCTGTTTCTGCCTAGGATGTAGAAACCTATGAAAAAACATTACCTTCCAAACTAACAGCATGGAAGAAATGGATGATATGTAAAGTGATAACCTATCTTAAACCCACTAGTTAGCTGTAGTAACAAGGAAAACAATTACATAGTTGAGATCCATGAAGAAACAAGATAAAAATAATGACTCATCTCTTGATGAGTTTGGGAAGAGATGCTGGGGATGATACAACTGGGAAATAAAAATATAGGAAAGTTTTAATGAGTTACTGAAAGTTTAGTCTGATGTAGTGTACACACTCAGAACCCATGAGAGTCAAGGAAACACACGTAGTTTGGACCCACAGGCAAGCCTCATACAGGGGCCTCACACATAGACCTCAACAGGTCATGCAGGACAATGACTGGGAGACACGAAGGAGGAGTAGATAGATCATCTATCAATCATGCATGCCTGAACGAAGGAAACACGGCTGTTCAAGAAAGATACACTTTGGGAGGCTGAGGTGGGCAGATCACGAGGTCAGGAGATCGAGACCATCTTGGCTAACATGGTGAAACCCCATCTCTACTAAAAATACAAAAAATTAGTCGGGCATGGTGGCACACGCCTATAGTCCCAGCTACTCGGGAGGCTGAGGCAGGAGAATCACCTGAACCCAGGAGATGGAGGTTGCAGTGAGTCCAGATTGTGCCACTGTACTCAAGCCTGGGTGACAGAGCAAGACTATGTCTCAAAATAAATAAATAAATAAATACATACATACATAAAATAAACAATACAAGAAAGACACAAAGCCCCACCACAACTCTGCTATAAAACAAAAGCCTTAAGTCACTGGGAGAGGAGCAGCAAGACCCGTAAACCTAAGCACACAGGTGAAGACACACTGCTCCTGGAGGAAGAATTTTTAAAGATCTCTCTAACTGTTGAAGAGAGAAAGAAAACCATGCTATGTTTGTTTCATCAGACATTTCCTACTACCAGAGAAGCATTAGGATCTTTGAGAAAGCCTAACTTTTGGGCCCTAGAAAGATAAACATTTTTAAACCATGTTTCCCACCACCAGCTTAGCAAAGGTGAAACAAATACCAAGAACTCAGCTGAGCCTGGGGAGCTGCCCCCTCAGGTGTCAGAATAGCCAATTGAGTCAGCAAAGCAGAATGAAATAGCAGTGAAACCTTTAATTACCTATGGCAATAGTACTGGCAAGAGGCTAAACTGGAGAAAGCAGCAAATCCTCCCTCTTCCATTTTCCCCCATGGAATGGCTTGCCAATTGATCAGGCAAATCAGCACAGACACAGGATCCTCTCACTGCGGAGAGAGCCCCAAATAAAAGGCTGCTACAGCTATATGGACCCAGAAGTGGGGAGGAGCATGGGGAAAAGTCCTGGGAGTAGAAAAGTACTGAGTCCCAGGTGAGAGTGGAAAGAAGCATATTCTAAGCTCTGCCCCATTCTCCATGATATGGTTTGGATTTGTGTCCCTGCCCAATCTCATCTTAAACTGGAGGAGGGACCTAGTAGGAAGTGATTGAATCATGGGGGAGGATTTCTCTTGATAGTGACTGAGTTCTCACGAGATCTGATGGCTTAAAAGTGTGTGGCACTTCCCCCTTCTCTCTTTCTCTCCTGCTCTGCCGTGGTGAGATGTGGTTGTTTCCTGTTCTGCCATGATTGTTAAGTTTCCTCAGGCCTCCTAGCCATGCTTCCTGTACAGTCTGTGGAACTGTGAGTCAATTTAACCTCTTTTCTTCATAAATTACCTAGTCTCAGGTAGTTCTTTATATTACTCTGAGAACAGACTAATACACTCCATCTCTCTAATAACAAGTTCTTGGCAGAGGCACCCGAGGAAGGCCTTTGTTGAAGGCCCCAGATAAAAAGACCTCTAATGGTAGGCATCTGGGTTAGGAATGCAGATTTGTGTAAGATCGCAGTTGGCCACAGTGGGGCTGAATCCTTAACTGAAACTCCCTTTAGAAATGGCAATAAAAGTGACCACAACAAAAACGAAATCTGAGTGCAGCCCAACTCTGATTAGTTTGGCTCAGCCCTCAAACCAGTAGCCTAGCACAAGAAGAGAAATGCCCATTTTCAGCGATAATTATGATTTGCAACTTTTTTTTTCTGTACTAATCATGATGTCTAGTCTCTAATTTTAAAAAGTCAAGAGACAAAACAAAGCAAGAAAAATCAATTCACTGGCGATACACAGAGCAACAAATAGAATGAGAATCAGAGAAAACTCATATATTAATGCTATTGACAGGGTATATTAAGTATCTGTGACTTATACACAGCATGATCTAGTAAATGAGAAATTTTATCAGAAGAAGATTTTATAAAAAAAAAAAAAAAAAAAAAAAAAACTAGAAATGCCGAAAATGAAGAGCAGAGTAACAAAGATGAAGAATGAGTTTGATGAGCTCATCAGTAGACTAAACTCTGAGTAACGAATTAATCAGTAAAGAATCAATGAACTCAAAAGTAGGTCAATAGCAATTACCCGAAGTTAAATACAAATAGAAAACAGAGTGGGGAGAAAGAGCAGAGAATCCAAGAGTTCTGAGAAAATGTCAAACTCTTTTTGTGGTTGTTTTGTTTTGCTTTTGTTTTTTATTTGAGACAGAATCTCAGTCTGTCTCTCAGGCTGGAGAGCAGTAGCACAATTTTGGCTCACTGCAACCTCTGCCACCCGGGTTTAAGTGATTTTTGTGTCTCAGGCACCCACCACCACATCCAGCTAATTTTTGTATTTTTAGTAGAGATGGGGTTTCACCATGTTGGCCTGGCTGGTCTCAAACTCCTGACCTCAAGTGATCCACCCTCCTCGGCCTCCCAAAGTGCTGGGATTACAGGCATGAGTCACCATACCCAGCCAATGTAAAACTATTTAATGACAGACATATATAAAAATATATATGGCATCTGAATATCAGGAGAAGGAGAGAGATAATGGGAGAGAAAGGTATTTAAAGAGATGAGAGCTCAGCTTTGGCAAAATCATTAAAACATACTAAACTATAGATCTAATGATTTTAGAGAAACCCAAGTAAGATAATTTTGGTAAATCAGCACAAGACACATCATATTCAACTGGCTAAAGGGCAAAGCAAAGGAAACAATCTTGAAGGCAGTCAGAAAACGTAAGACAATACATACAAAGAAGAAGCTTAAGAAATATAGCAGACTTATTTTCAGAATCTATGCAAAGTGAATGACCATAGAGTAACACCTTTGAAGGGCTACAAATAAAAACTGTCAACCCACAATGATATGAACAGTGAAAATATCTTTTGAAATTAAAGATAAAATGATATATTTTCAATAGAACAGAAACAAATTGGAGATAATTTATTACTAGCAGATGAGCACTGCAAGAAATATTTTCAAAAGTATTTCAAGCAAAAGGAATCTTTTTTTGATAAAACTTGAATTTATACAAAAATGATGTCTTGAAATGGCTAAATTAAAAGTAAATTTGAGGGATTTTTTTAAAATCACTTTAAAAGATGATTATATTTTTTAAAACAGGGGTTACAAACTTTTTCTGTTAAGGGAGAGCCAGTAAATTTTATAGCCTTTGTGGACCATATGGTTTCTGTTGCAGCTACTCAGTTCTGCTGTTTCAACTTGCAACTAGTTGCAAACAATAGGTGAACAAATGGATATGGCTCTATTCTAATAAAACTTGACTTATGACAGATGGCAGGCCAGATTTGACCCACAGGCCATAATTTACTAACTTCTTCTCTAAAACTAGTTTCAATGTACTGTGGATTTACAGAATATGTAAAAGAAAATATATGACACTATTAGCACAGATGATGGAATAAAGGAATAGAAAACATAGTACAAGCAGTTTCCTTAACTCTATGTAAACAATATAATATTATGTTAAAAAACTGATTAATTAAAATACCTATTGTAAACACTAAGGGAACCACTTTTACAAAACAGATGTATACATACTGAACCAATAGTGAACATAAGATTAAATCACACAATTCAAACTAACTAAAGGACAGGCAAAAAGAGGAAACATTAACAAATGATAAATAGAACAAATAGAAACCTGAAAAATCGTATATATTTATGATATCTATTATTGCATTATTTGTAAATGGCCTACATGTATCAAATAACATAATGATAGCCAGAACATCTATTAAAAAAACACAACTATATGCTGGCCAAATGTAACCTACTTTTAATGTAAACATATATATACATTAAAAGTAAAAGAATGAGAAAAGATATATTACATAAACATTAATCAAATGAAAGCTAGGGTAGCTTTATTAATGTTAAAGTAGACTTCAGAAACAGAAATATCACTAGGGATAAGCAGAAACATTTAACAACTATAAAGAAGACAAGAAAAAAGTCATAAATATGTACATACCCACAATAGAGTTTCAAAATATGTAAAAAAAAAAAAAAAAAAAAAAACTGATGGGACTGAAAATAGATGTGGCAATTTCATTATTTTTTGGAGATTTTAACATTCTTCTATAGCAAAAGTCAATAGAAAATCAACAATATAGTAAATCTAAATGATGCAATCAAGCAATCTAATAGAAATTTATAGAACATCTCAATGCAGAATCACAGGATGTACATTCATCTCAAATGTATAGTGAATGCCAATGTAAACCAAATTTTGGAATATTAAAAATGTTAAAATATAAGATAACTTATATAAAGGATGTTTTTGGACTAATTAGAATTACACTGAAACTATAATCAAAAATATATGGAAAATTCTCAATTATTTGAAAATAAAGCTGCACATTTCTGAATAACCCAATAATTAAGTAAAAAGTCAAAAGAAGGTAAGATAGCCTTCCAGAGCAAAGAATTATTTGAACAAAAATGTCAGGGCTGAGGTTGAGAAACACTTTTAGAAAATAGAAGAAAAGAAAAAAATATGAAATTTTGATTTGATAGTATACAAAATTAATATCATTAATATCCAAACCGAGGAAGAAATTAGAAAAAAGCTAATAACTTTAAGAACATATACAAATGGGAGCTCAATAAATTTATAAAAATGTAATCTAGCAAAATATAAAATAATTAATCATTATTTTCATGTGCCATTTATTCCAGAAATGCAAAGTTAATTACTTGAAAATAAACTATCATTTACCATCTATAAACTAAAGAATTAAAAATCATATGGTCATATCAGTAGATGCTGAAAAGTTGCTTGGCAAAGTTCACACCAAGTAATCATGAAAACTCTGAAAACCAGTAATGGAAGGGAAAGAGCATCTATAAAGTAAATAACAAAAACAAATTTGAAATTAATATCCTATATAATAGAGAAAGGCTGAATGTTTTCTCCTTAATCTTGGAATAAGGCAAGAAGATTCACTCAAAGCATTTCTATTCAAAGTTATACTAGGATTCCAAACTAGAGGAATAAAATAGGAAAAAAATACATGTATGGATTAGAAAGAAAATTAACAGTTTCCATTCACAGATTACAGAATTATCTGCATAGAAAACCCAAAATAATCTACAAAAACATCAGGATTAAAAAGTATGGTTAGTAAAGTTGCAGCATACAAAGTCAATATGCAAAATCGAGTTGCATTTTTATATACGAGCAATGGAAAATTAGATATTGAAAACAAAATATCCTTTATTTAGACCAAATCACAAGAAATGATTAGATATCTCTTTAACACAATATATGCAAGCTCTCCGTGTTGCGCTGAATAATGATCCTCATCATGTCCATGTCCTGAAGATATGATTAAATTAAGGTTCTTCAGATGGGAGATTGTCATGGACTTGCAAGTGTTCTAAGAGGGAGGCAGGAAACCACAGCCAATGCATCACTTAGATAATTCATATGTTATATCTGAAACAGAGTGTCACCTATGTATCTAAAAGAACCTTGGAAAAAGATTGGCGGTCCCAGAATTTTCCTGTTTTGCTAATGTCCTCTGATTACTTCTATCTTTGAATTTATTACCAGGATTTGGTAATGGGTAAGATTTCTGATTCTCTTGTGTCTGATTTGATAATCCTACCTTTTGTGCTATTTTAATAATATAGGCAAAACAAAATTATTCATATGGATATATATTCATTCACAACTATGACTTAAACTAACAATTCAAACAAATCAAAAGTTTATGTAGTGATCTATTTATAAGTGCAGGCAAAGGAATCCCAGATTAAAACTGGGTAAATATATAAGGAAAATTTATATCACACAGGAAAGTTCAAAGGTAGAGTTGGTACCAGGATTGCTTGATTTGGCAGCATATTCATAAGGACTTGAGTTCTTGATGTCCCAATGCACTGCCATTTCAGTGATTGCTTCATCCTCAGGCTGATTGTGAAAAAACTGAAATCCTCAGTTATATCATCCAGGCAACATCTAGAGGAACAAATATTTACTGTGGCTTGCTGTGTAGATTTGAGAAAGTTTTTCAGTTGCTCTGGAGCAGATTTCTCCTATTTTCTCATTTTCTATATCCAGATTACATTCTCAGTGAGGATAAGGGAAATAACATTTGAGAAATTAGATCAATTCCTGATACTGGAGATAGTGTCAACTTCACCAGGGTTCACGGCTGTGAGGGGAGGGTAGATATTTAACAAAAGTTGTCTTCCACTGGGAGAAAAGAGGAAAGGATTAATATGGGGCAGACAAACAGTATTATCTTCTATATAGCATGAAATAGATACATAATTTGTAATTTCGATCTTGGCCAAAATTCCTATGTTGAACTTTTAAAGCATAATTTGATGAATATGTACTATTATCAAAATTTGCAAATGATATTGAAATCATGTGTTACATACATTAAACTACTTTTAAAAAATAACTTAGCTGAGATATAACTGACATACCATTCATTTCACTCATTTAATATGTCCAATTCAATGGCTTTAGTATATTCAGAATTTTGAAACCATCAAATCAACTTTACAACATTTCAGCACCAAGAAACTCCCATATCCCTTAGTCACCATCTTCCAATCCTCTTCCCCATCACTCAGACCTGGTAAAATTGTTCTGGATATGTTTTACAAATGAACTTATTCAATATGTAACCTTCTTTAACATACCATAATGTTTCATAATGTTTCCTAATGTATATATTAGGAAAATATATTTCCTAATATTTGATCATGTTTATTATGAACATGTTTTCAACGTTCATTCATGTTGTAGCACGTATTGGTATTTAATTCCTTTTTATTCCTGAATAATATTTTATTGATGGATATTTGACTTGCTTCCACCTTTTGGCTATTATGAATAATGTTGTTATGAACATTCATACACAAGTCTTTGTATGGACATATGTGTTCAGTTCACTTGGATACATACCCTGGAGTGAAACTGCTAGGTCATGTTGTAATTTTATTCTGAACCTTTTGAGGAACTGGTGCTTAAGAAGTGATAAACTCAATGTGGTTTGGATTTGCATTTACCTAATAACTAATAATGTCGATGATCTTTTTATGTGCATGTAGAGCATTTGTATATCTTCTTTGATGAAATGCCTATTAAGATCTTTTACTCATTTTAACTGAATAATTTGTTTTTTATGATTAAATTGTAAAAGTTCTTGGTATATGCTAGATATAAGTTCATCATAAAATAGACATGTTTTGCAAATATTTTCTCCTATATTTTAGCTTTTCTTTTCACTTTCTTGATGTTCTTTGAGGCACAAAGCTTTGAAATTATGATGAAGTCCAATTTATCTATTTTCTTTAGTTGCTGTGCTGTGGTGTCATATGTAATACACCCTCATAAAATCAAACATTATAAAATTGAATCTCTATCAATTTGCCAGTACCAAACTTGATTACTGAAGCTTTGTAGTAAGTTTAGAAATTAGAAAGTGTGACTTCCAACTTTGTTCTTTTACAAGATAGTTTTGGCTATTCAGGATGTCCTCAACTTTCATATGGATTATTAAATTATCAATTTTTGCAAAGATTGAATCTGTACATCAATTTGGAGAGTATTGCCACCTTAATATGATGTTTTTCAATCAATAAAGGTGGAATTTACTTCTAGTTTTAGATCTTCTTTATTTCAATAATCAGTATTATTAAGTGTGTAAGTTTTGTACTTTTGAGCTAAATTTATTTTACTATTTTATTATTTTGATGAGGTTTTAAATAAAATTTTAATTTTTTTCTCTTCTTATTTTTCATATGTAAGAACATAGAAATATGATTGATTTCTGCATACTACGATCTTGTCTGTGAACCTTGCTAACTCGTTTATTAATTAATGGAAGTTTTTTAGGCAGATTCTTAGACTTTCTTCGATAGCTATATACGGAATTGGAAGTCGTGACGAGAGAATTTAACTAGTTCCTTTATCCCCACTGGATGCTTTAACTTTTTCTTACCTCACTTTCCTAATCTAAATCTGCAGTAAATGGTGAATAGAAACCAGCAGAGCCAACATCCTATCTTGTACCTTCAAACAAAGAAAAGCATTCAGCTTACCATTAGTATTAATGTTACCTGTGGATTTCTCTCTCTCATCTCTCCTCAATCTCTCTCTCTCTCCTCTCTCTCTCTCTCTCTCTCTCTCTCTCCCCCCCCGCCCCTACCTGTGTGTGTGTGTGTGTGAGAGAGAGAGAGTGTGTGCACGCGTGCGGCCTGGGAGGGTTGGGGTTGCGTGTGAATTCCCTTTATTATATTGGGAGAATTCCCTTTATTCCTAATATTTTGATCATGTTTATTATGAACGGGTTTCAGATTTTATCCAATGCTTTTGCTGCACCTGCTGAGATGATCTTGGTTATTATATTCTTCGTTGTTGTTGTTAATATTGTGAAATGCATAAATTGATTTCCACATTAAACCAACCTTATATTTTTGAGATAAATCCTGATTGGTAATCATATATAATCATTTTTAAATGCTGACGAATTCAGTTAGCTAGAATTATTGAGAATGTTTTATCTATATTCATAAAAGATACTGGTCTCTAGATTTATTTTCCTGAGATGGTTTTGTTCAGTTTTAAATAAAGGTAGAATTAGTTGGAAAGAGTTCCTTTCTCTTTTGTACTTTGTATGAACTTGTGAAAAATTGATATTAATTCTTTAATCATATGGTAGATTTCAACATTGAAATTATCTGCACCTGGGAGTTTATTTCTGGGTGGCTTTTAAATTTCTAATTCAGTCTCTACTTCGTATAGATTTTCAGATTTGCTAATTCTTTTTCAGTCAGTGTCAATAGTTTGGGTCTTTCCAAGAATTGATTTCATTTCCTGTAAGATACCTAATCTGAAATGGAGTTTCTATCACACTGAGTTAGGAATAGGGAGGAATGGAGGAAGGAGGTTGGTCATGATTGAAATGCCACATACTTTTACTCTTCTTGCTGAATTTTTATAGTTTCCTTGTATCTTGTTTTCTCTTTTGCTGTATACTTTTAGGACATTATCCAGAGATTTTAAATAGTTGGGGTTTTTGTATAATTTTCACTAGTTATGTGTGTTTCACTGAGTTGCAGGTCTGTGGGAACCCTCTGGCTGCCGTTCTGGAAGTGGAACTCCCATTATTCTACTTTTAACATACGTCATGTCCATCTCCAAAGCTCAATAGATCTGTCTTAGATTCAATGCTCTTTTAGCAACTAAGTTTCTTTCATTTGACTACTATTGCTGTTTATACTCAAAATAGCAGTGTTTACTCAGTCCTACCATTGACAGTCATTTTCAGGGTGGTCCACTTTCCTAGCCCTAAACTGACACAGAAAACTGAAATCATTAATCTTTCGCCTTAAGATACGTTGGATCATTTTGCTTTTTCTACACTAAGAATCATCATTTTCTACTCCTCAGAGTATTTTTGTTTTTACTCCTGACAGTGTATTAGTCTACTTGGACTGCCATAGCAAAAGATCATAGACTGGGTATCCTAAAAAACAGAAGCTGATTTTCTCACGAATTTGGAGGCACGAAGACCCAGGTCAAAGTTCTAGCTAATTGATTATATTTCTCGTGAAGGCTCTCTTCCTGGCTTGTAGAAGTGCTTTCTTGCTATGTCTTCATGTGATGTTTTCTCAGTGTATGTCCATGGGCAGAGACAGAATGAGGTGAGCTCTCTGGTTTCTCTTCTTATGACAATACTAACCCTATTGGGTGAAGCCCCCACCCTTACAAGCTTATTTAACCTTAGTTACTTCCTTAAATGTTCCATCTCCAAATACAGCCAGCCATACTGGGGTTAGGATTTCAACATACAAATTTTGGAGGGACTCAACATTCAGTTCATAACGAAGTATAAACAGTTTGAGCCACAACTTCTAGTGTTCAATATTTATATTTTTCACAAAATAATTATGACAGGAACCTCTAGTCATGATTTAGCTCCTGGTTTTGGTTTAACCCTCATTTTACTATGTATTTTATTTTATTTTTTTTACTGACTTAAGATCTTCTCAGTTCATGTCATTATTTTTCAATTATTCCTTCCAGCATCCCTTCCTTTAATAAACTGAATCTCTCAAATGTCTGTAAAATTGCAAATACCATATTAGACCACTGGTAGAGAAGTACCATATAATACCACCTAATATTTAGAAGAGAATCATTCAGTTGCTAACTATTGTCTATTTTCCACGAAGCCTCACTGATGTGATCTATCTGTTCATTTCTCCAGGTCAATAGGCCAAGTGTTCAGCTTGTTTTCGCACCAGTAATGAGCTCATATTTGTCTCTTAGCCTGAATTTTTCTCCTTCCCCTGTAAGGGAAATGCACCACCACTAAATCTTGAATCGTCTGACAATTTATGAACACATTACAAAGAAAAATATGCAATTTGCCTTTTCATTCAACCAACTTTCTTGCCTCAGAAACTAACCTCCTTAGCCAACTGTTTCCTCAGATTATGTAGTTCCTACATGAAAATAATGCCAAAGGGTCTGCAAGCATATTTTAGTTCCCAGTTCTGAAATAAACATTGAGAAATGTTGAAATGCTGTTTTGTATGTTGAAATTCCCCATTGTTCTCTAATTTAGCCATGGCTTCACAGAACTCTCATTTTCCAAATCATTCTCCAAAAAATCAGCTTCCATTTGATCTGATATTTCCTCCCTTCCTTTCCTTCTCCCTCTCAAGAGTAAATTCTCTCAACCAAAATTTTCCAATAACACTATTAGTTCCATGTGACTGAAACAGAATTATATATAATCCTTATTACTGTCTAGTATTAAAACAATTATGGTTGTACAAATGGAGATCCCTGCCTTCCACCCAAATTCAGAATATAATCAAGCAAAGGGCACAAAATATATCTTCTTGAATAATATTAAATTCAGTTTTTGAACTAATACCTACAGATTTTTCAAACTTATCCAAGGGTCCTTGGAGCCCTGAACTGTCATTTTCTCACTGCCACTGTTAACTATTGCATTCTTCCTATTTGAAATAATAAGAGCAACTCATCAGGAAAATCACCCATACACATATAGAGGATAAAGTGAGGATCCCTTTGGAGTTCCCACAAAAAGCATCATGTAATCTCTGTTAAAATATTAAAGGATATTGATTTTATTAATTGCCCTGTCATTAGGGGAGAATGTGTTTTAGAACAATATCTAAACAGTTTCTCTAAAAGGAAATGCAAAATATTTTGTAAGTACTACCATTAAGGTTATGCTTCAAAGTTTATTTCTAGGGAAGAAATCAAACACTGGAAAAGACTAGGGATTCATTTAAGTGGGAAATAGGTATTCACTTTTAGTTGGCTGAAAGTACAGAGTATGGGTTTCAAATAAAGTTGTTTACCAAAAATTGTAGATATTTTTTTCTTTGATGGGAGAGTGTTGTAGATCTCTTTTTCTGGTTTTGGTAAAGAAGCCGGTTCTTACATAATTTGCAGTCTTGGTAAGTTTTACACCATAAGTTCATAAATTCGGTTTTCAATCCTCAACATCCAAAATCAAAAAGTTATCAAGCTGCTTCAAAATCAACATTTGGGGGCAGTAGAGTTCCATTAGCCTTTCTCCCCATTGCCATCACTTGATGTAATTGGCTCCAATTCTGTAAAAACTGGCAAGTTATTGCATGCATGCCTAAGACCTCGTTTTAAAAAGTAATTCTCCTTGAGATCCTGGAGTAACTTAGAAAGAACTTAAGCTCTCAGAATTTTGGATATTATATTGGTAATGTGATGTTTAATCTGATATCTTTGTAACTAAGATACAAATGGACATTTTAAGCAAGAGTTACAAAAAGAGGGACAAAAGGGCCTTATCAATTTTTAAGGACTAAATTTTGAACCTCAGTCAGAAGTCCGGACTCAGGTTTTGGGGGTCACTTTATTTTAGGCAACTTGTTGCTCATCTGTATTTCTGTGTTCTTTAGGGACACTTTAGTCCACCCTGATAGGCCTCCTTAGCTTCAAATCTGGAAAGCTGACTCTGGGGATTTTGTTCCTTACCTCTCAGAAGCACTGTATCTATGAATGGTGCTGCAGATGTTACACTCCCCCTCTTCACTTTCCCAGTTCCCACAGCCAGCTTTGACGATTAGGGAATATTTTTGCATCTCAAGTAATGTCCTTAATGAAGTCACCAAAGGTTCTTCCACTGCTTTCTCTGGAGGTCAATGAATGCTGACTCACTCAATATTTACATAATTAAGGGGGATCATTCAAGTGGATACTTGTAAAACACCTACAATCTGATTCAAGGTGATCTCTGTTCTTCCTAAAAGACAAAAGCTCCTGGCAACATAGAGCAACAGTTTTATTACCACTATCATCTGTGCCATCCAAGGTACTCTGATATAGATTCTCTAGGAGAGACAGCAAGTAGCCTGAATTAAATCAACATATAATTGTTATACTAGACATATAAGTAATATAAAATGAATATGTCAAATTTTAATTTTAGAAACATCTCTCTAAAGGGAGTATGGAGAATGAGTAGAAGAAAAAGAAGGGAGATAATTAGAAGGTCTTTGCAGGTACACAAGTGTCCTAGTTTATGTAGTGCTCCTATAACAGAATATCTGAGACTGAGTAATTTATACTGAACACAAATGTATTGGCTCACAGATCTGGAGGCTGGGAAGTCTAATATCAAGGCACTGGTAGGTTTGGTGATTCTAATTCCAAGATACTGCCTTAAACATTGTGTCCTTCTGAAGAGAAGAATGATTCATTATCACCTGGCAAAAGACAGACTGACGAAGAGGTAAAAGGGGGCAAATCTTGCCCTTTTATAACAGCATTAATCCCATCCATGAGGGTTCACCCCATCACCTAACCAAGTCCTACTTCCTAACACTGCCATAATGGAAACTGAATTTCAACATGAGTTTTGGAAGGGACAAATCCTGAAATCATAGAAACAAATAAAAAAATGACAAGAGCCTAGATTAGAGAATTGACAGTTTAAGAATATATAGTTTGGGAGCATTTTAGAAAATCGAAACAACACAATGCATATGTTGATGTGACTATTGTGGGAAAGGGATATATAACCAATGTAACCATAATAAGGTGGATGATGATGCAGTTATCTTGGACATATAATGTAGGAGAAGGAATAAATTTGGTAACAGAACATACACACTGTACTTCAAACAAGCTGAATTTTACATATCTAATTGGGACATTTGAAATAAATGTTAAGATTTTAGACATACAGAATTAAGTATTCCCAGCAGATTAATTGAAGTTCAATCCACAAGAATGTTAAAAATTTCAAAGACAGATTACAGAGAGTATATAAGGGTCAAGTATAGACCTCTGGGGTAACATCAGCCTTCACAGGGAAAAGAGATGAAGGGATATCCACAGAGTTATTAAAAAGTGAGCTGAGGCAGATTGGAGTCATCAAACAGAAGAAAAGAGAGTTTTTTTTTTTTTTTAAGTGATCAAACACTACTTAGAAGTTGACAAAGAAAAAGAATAAAAGTGACAAATATTGTTGAGAATCATGGCTCTGGTGCAAGTAGTTTTATTATATTTGAGGGTGTCAACAATGAAAAATTTTTACATAAATAAAGAGCAGAAGTTTCTTTTATATGGTCCTTCTTAAATCTGAAGCTTTCAAGGTTTGCTTTTAGAAAAGAAATGGCTTTTAAACAATCGAAAGTGATGAAAATATAAGTAATCTAAACCAATAAAACAACAGAGAAAACATATTCAAGACAAAAAAAGCTTAAACTTACATGAATTCTTCAGGTATAAAGAGTAAACTAAAGTACTGAAATGAATCGTTCTGAACATTTTGAGAGTGCACTAGGGATCTACATTTTGCTGCCGTAGCCATTATAACCCTCAACTTACGAAATTTGCCAGCAAAAATACTTCATGTATTTAAAATCATAGTCACAGACAGTCACCTCTGATTTCTTTTCTTTAGCTACAATTTTAAGAGTGAAACATTCCTCAAAGAACATTTTCTTTTATTCATGACACTTTAGGAGGAATTTATTTTCCTGTGAGTATAATTATATGAGCAGATCACTCAAGCCTTTCCTATGAGCAAAATTTTGAAGTTGGTATACATAATGTCACTGTACTAATGTGCCTGATGTTACAGTGATCTTAGAATCCCTTTACATTGATCATATTTAGTAGCTGGGCCCCTAAAATTTACTTAAAATTTAAACAAAATAATATATAAATTTAACAAGGAAGAATAGGAGTTAATCAAATACACACATTCACTCAACATTGTGTAACCTTTGACAATTGAGGATATTCACTGCCCTGTATTCTGGAAGAAGAGAAAACATTAATTTGTACCTGTGTTGTCAGAAAAGAGTTGTTACGGAGACCTTAAGAAGGAGGGTGATAAGGAAAGGGGAGAGAGAACATAGTAATTTAGTACCTCTGTGAGTATTTTTTGACTGAGGGATTCTCTAAGAAAATGATTGACTATGTTAATGGAGGGAAGAGGACACGCAGATGAAAATATATCCCAAGTGAGAGAATATTCAATATGTTAGAGAGATGAGAGTATGGGTCACATGAATCATGTAGCTGGCCACTCCCAAAAGCTCCAGGAGGTTTCCTATCCCCAACTCAGAGACTATAAATAAAAGGTCAGACATTTACATGACTGATTGGATTTGTAAGCATCTTCAGCTTTGGTATATCATCTCACATTTAAAATTCATCTCCAGATTTTATTTTTCCTTAAACTAATTTCATATGCTTTATTAATTACTGCTTGTGGAGTAGGTGCCTACAGTTTTTCAGGTTATGAAGTTCCTCTCAGAGCATGTCAGTTGCAACAGGGGAGCCCAAAAGAGAGATCTAGGCACAAGCAGTAGAAGATTTTTGCAAGGAAATCATTAGACATGAAGCTCTTGCAACCTTTTTGTATCTTATACTGTGGGCAAAATTCAGGACTTCAATGAGAAAGATGAACAGCAGGAATAAACATAATCTGGGAAACAATTCTATAACAAAAACATGAAGTGTGTGGATAGAAAAGGGAGTTTGGTGTTTGTGTACCTGAGCTGAAATCCATGCTCCAGCTGTAGTTTCTGTGACTTTGGAGGAGGCAAGCCTCTCTGCAATTTAGACTTCTTTGTATGAGCTGTTTCCTAGGAGACTCTATCTCCCTCCCTCATTCCTTCCTTTGCATTGTAGCTACTCCTTCTAATCCTTTATCTTCTCCAGTGAGGCCTGCCTAAATCTCAAATAATAAATTTTATTTTATTATATTCCTATGACAACATGAACTTTCTGTTTTAACCTAATAATGATTTACTGTAATTATGTCATTTCTTTAATAGTAATTCTGAAACTTTGTAGTATTTGTGAGGGCTAATGCCTGCCTTACTGTTCATTTCTTTTCCCTAGTGTTAGCATGTAAGTGCTTAAGAAATATAGTTAAATAATTTAATAAAATAATCAAATAAAAATTCTACGCTATTATTTATTTGTTAAGGAACATCAGAGTAAACAATTTTTGTACCAGGAGAGAGTAGTGATTACATTATCTAAGATTGCTTTTGATTTTGCAATAATCCATTTAAAGTTAACATGAAAGTTGGAGCACATGGTAGGATGTCTTAAGGAATAATTAAATTTTAATACTTGAATCTTCAACTATATGATAATTACTTATGGATTGTTTAACCATTTGTTGAGTATTGAGCGATTTTTTTTTGTTTGGTCCTGGTTAGGAGATAAAAAATGTTGAAAAATAAGTTATTGGACAATAAAAAATAAATTATAGTTATAAACCAGTTACATCCTTTGTTAAGTAAAGCCTTTGGCTTCTTAAAATATGACATCTTCAGGCCGGGCGTGGTGGCTCACGCCTGTAATCCCAGCACTTTGGGAGGCCAAGGCGGGTGGATCACGAGATCAAGAGATCAATAGATCAATACCATCCTGGCCAACATGGTGAAACCTGATCTCTACCAAAAATACAAAAATGAGCCAGGCGTGGTGGCATGACCTGTAGTCCCAGCTACTTGGGAGGCTGAGGCAGGAGAATCGCTTGAACCCAGGAGGCGGAGGTTGGAGTGAGCCAAGATCACGCCACTACACTCAAGCCTGGGTGACAGAGAGAGACTCTACCTCAAAAAAAAAAAAAAAAAAAAAAAAAAAAAAAAGACATTTGCATTTTAAAATTTTTATTGCTCTTTGTCAAAATCAAATTTTTTAATTGGGTGTTAGATTATAAGAGTTAGATTTTTAGACATTTATTTTAAACCTATATAGTAAGTGGTGTTTGTGTACTGTGTCAGATGTGTGTGGATGAAAGGGATAAAAGGGGAAATCTAACAGAGTGATTAAGGACTATTTAACACTTCACACTTTCACTTTATTACCCAAAATCATCTATTCAAATTATANATTGTCATGTTAAACTATTGATTGCTCTCTGTCATAATCAAATTCTTGAATTGGGTGTTAGATTATAAGAGTTAGATTTTTAGACATTTATTTTAAACCTATATAGTAAGTGGTGTTTGTGTACTGTGTCAGATGTGTGTGGATGAAAGGGATAAAAGGGGAAATCTAACAGAGTGATTAAGGACTATTTAACACTTCACACTTTCACTTTATTACCCAAAATCATCTATTCAAATTATATGAGATGAAAGTTTGAGAAACAAAAACTAGGCATCAGCGGAATTTTTTTTTCCAAATTTAGTTTAGCAGTGAAGACAGAAATGACTAGAAAATATTCTGCTACTGTGTTTTGCTAAATTACTAGGGCATGACCTAAAAAGCCTTATGAAAGTGAACCTCTTATATAGTGTCTGATTCCCAAGAAACTCGGCCTATTACAATTGATGTCAGAAATGAACTAAGAAAGTAGATAATGGGGTGATGTTTTGTGGTTGGGTTACTCACTGCCAGGCTGTCAATAATGGTCCCTCACTGACAATTCTTGTTGGTAGACTACAGAGAGTTCTTAGTACAAGATAGATGTGCAATTGTTCAAATTTTCACTTTTGTTGAATTGGTATAGTATACTGCTGGAAGGCGATATATTAATTGATGCAAAGTATACAGCATTTGAGAAATATGGAGAATGTAGGAACTATTAGGACAATGGATTTGGGTAGCTATTTGGAAGCACTCTTGATGCTCTGGACAAAGAAAAAATGTTGAGAGCAATTCATTGGCAAGTAAATTTAAGTTCAAAATCGAGAGTTGCCTTGGTTGCATATAGACAGATTCTTATCCCTATCAAGGGAGAACAGAGAAAACTGAAGCTCTGAGCCTGGAATAAACTATCAGATTGGCTGAGCTCCCAAGGAGGTAAGTAAGTCTCATATGGCAGGTAAGTCTGTCATGCTAATGTCAGGCTCCTGGTTGGGAAAGAATGAAAGCTTGACCCATGAAAGGAGAAATTTGGGCTAATGCACTGAAAAGACTTGAAAGTTTATATTCTTCAGCACCTTCTGAGCCTGCAAAAAAGGACCAATATTCCCTATTAAATTCCATCTCCACATTTTGGTTAAATGCGATGCAGAGACCTCTCCCTAAAACAACATGTGAGCCCCTCAGAATAGACCTCAGTTTCATTCCTTGCCTGAACCCCAATAAATGGGGCTAAAGTACAACATGTTCTATCTAAATATAAGGAGTGTCTGATAAGAAATTAAAGAAACTATAACTCAAAAATTTAACATGACCTACCTAGTACACAGGAACAGAAGCCAGAAGAGAATGTATGGGATATATTTTCAAGTGTACTTGATCAAGGGGTCATAAATAGGAGGTTGGATAAATTAGAGGTTATCAATTTGTGAGTATCTTCTAGAATACAATAATTAATTTTCTGAAAGAACCCTAGGAGATTGTGTAAACATGCTACTAGGGTGGCTTTAAAAGCATGAGAAGAAAAAATGACCTGGTAACTCACACCTTTCTGGTTTAATTATTAGTTTTAACAAGTTATCTTATAGATTATCTTGGATTTCTACATCCATGTTGCCTGTGAGAAAAAAAAAAATTGTCTTTTGATTATCAACATGTATGATCCACCAAGTTCATCGCCATCTGTTCAAGACTACATTTTCTTCATTGACACTCTAAATTGTTTATCTTATCCCTTTTCTTTAAATTGAGGATTCCTTTATGCCCTTATTTTTCTGTCTCATCTACTGTCTACCTTAGCTTTCTTCTTTTTCCTCTTCTCTTATCAAAAGCTAAATCATATCATGTGCCTTGGAACATATACCCTCCTGCATGGAGGTTACTCCTCCAGCCTTCTTTCTGAAACAGATATTCACTCTTTCTGAAATGGATATTTTTTCATTGGATTTAAGTACACTTAATTCTCTGTACTTTGATACAAAAATAAAAGACTTAAAAAATATTTTCTAACATCCTCTTATACCTCAAGCAACTATCTCATTTTATTTCTTTTTAAGTGAAACTTCTAAAAACTATCCAAAGGGTTGGCTTTACTTCTCCTCTTCTCACTCAGCCTAAAACTACTGTAATGCTAATTCCAAACCCTATTACTCACCAAGATTGCTCATTCAGGTCAGCAATAAACCATGTAACTAAATTCAATGGGGATGCTTTATTCCTAATCTTGATATGGTCTCAAATATTAAATTCTCCATTCCTTGGTTTATATAACAAATAATCTCCCTTTTTTCTCTTTCTCTTCCCTCTTTAACAAATTATTTGTGCTGTGGTTAGATGTGTTTTTTTCTCTACCCAAGTACAAAATAGTTGAGCTTCTCAGTATACGTCCTGTGTTGTACACTTTGCTCATGTTGTGGTATCCCTGGGAAATGTTCATATATGAATGGAAATTACCACTTATCCAGAGATATCCAGATTTTTATTCCCCACATCTATCTCTTCGCTGCACTTGAGGCTTACATTTAATGATCTACTTGAGTTGTTCCTCTAGATCTTAAAACGGCAACTAAAATTTGACACATCAAAACTGCGTTATTTTACTCCACTTACATGATTAGCTTCTTTTCATTGCTTTCTATATTAATCAATGGCACTATCATTCATCTAATGATGCATATAAGTTCTACAAAGATAGATATCATTCTGGACTCCTGATTCAACCATAATCACTGTGCTATATGCAACACTTTGGTAGACTGAATAATGGTTAAAATTCTACATTCACCTATAATACGATTATATATCCACACCATTTCCCATGTTATTTACAGTGTTTTGTTCATAGTTGCCAACACCCTGTATGTAGTTTAGTTTGCCCTTTTGTACTCTGGTGAACCACCTTAAAAACAGCATGTCTGAAACAGCAGCACACTCTATCCTAAGCCTCAGAATGAAGGCACATAGAGCAAGCCTGAGCTCAATCAGTAGTAGCCTAGAGTCCAGTAAAGTTCAGACAGCTCCAGTCTAAACCACATAAATGGCAGTTAACTTGTAGACCTACGAGCATTAAAATACATATTTGCTGTGGCAAGCCAGAAGGATTTTGAAATTTTTTGATATGCCACAGAATCTTGATGATTAAAATAATCATTACTATATATTTCACTTCCTACATATCTCTTGAATTACTTTTCTTCATCTCTTCCTTCCAAGCTAGTCAAAGCTACTCTTGTCTCTCATCTAAATACTATAATAATTGCCTAATGACTCTACCTTTAACTATTCTTTTCTCTTCATGCCTTGTCTCAACATGACTTACAGATTTATCCTTTAGATGTATGATTTTGATCAAAATACTTCCATTTGCCTCCAATAATCTTTGATACTTACATTATTTAATTGCCATTCTTTGCTTTTAATAAAATAGACAAAACTTCAAAAGCCTTTTATAATTGGGTTTCTTGGTCTCATTTATGCTCCCTGATACCCTCTGCTTCAATTTAGCTGTCTGTTTCCATCACCTTGTGATGTGCGCCTGGCATTGGAACTGTACTCACGTTTCTTCTGACTGGCCCACACGTCCAGTTTCTGCTTTTTAAGTTAACTCTCTGTTGCTCTTCAGATCTCAGGTGTATTGTCCCTTTCTTTAAAAATCCTTCACTTACTTCTTGACTTGTCAAAGCTCCATCACACCTTCTCATAACACTGGTTTTTCTATCATTGCCTACAGAAGCAGTCTGCCAAAACTTACTTCTGCTACAAACTTTTACATTGATGTAGCACTTAGCCACATCTCATTCATTTTGAAATGAGACAACATATTTTTTGAAATCGTTGCTTGGTTTGCAGGCATATGGATTTGCTACATCTCATCTTGCATATATGCAATCAAAAGTTTTTCCACTTCGAAGATCAGCCAATTACGTGTTATTGTTGCCATTGATTGCATCGGCTCAGTGTTATTCATTTTAAAAGAATATTTTCACATCTCTTAAAATATGGCCTAGAGTAGAATGCTAAAACTTGAAGTTAAAGCCTAGTTCATTTCATATTATTTTCATACCTGTTGAGTCTGAATAAGCTCTCATTTCCAACATCAGAAATCTAATGACTTTATTTTGAAATATTTGAGTCTTTATAACTTTATTCATTCACAAGAAAATTAGAAACTGAGAAGAAAATTTGTGGAAAAGTGCTATATAATAGAAATACTCACTGAGCATAGACAATGGTTTTGAAATAAATCTTATTTTATTTTAGACTCTGTAATTTTTTTCCTTTTGTCTTTTCAGCTGTAAGACTAATGAGTTTACTTCTGTAGGAGGAAGGTTGATATACGCTAGAACAAAAATGTAACCATTTAACCTTAACTGATGTTTAGAATCTTTTTCTTTTTTTAAAATCAGTTTCAAGCAGAAAATAAACATCATTTTGTGAAATTAGGTTTTAAAATTATTTAGTACATTTGAATATAAGCCCATCTTATTATTCTTCCATAGTTAAAAAATCACTGTCTTTACAAACTTTAGGATGGGGAAAAAGTCAATGTTATGAGATGTCCCATTCAAACTAAAGTTATAGGAGAAAGTCCGTATTTTCTTTTTTTCTATTCCCATAAGAGTAGAAAAGAAAGAAAGAAAACAACCAGGACAACAAAAATAGGGCAGGAATATACCAACTTATTTGAGCCAAAGTCTAGTACAAGAAACGGAAACACTAGGGGGAAAGCTGAAAGGAAAGAGGCTTTGGAACCCTGAGGAGGATACCATTGCTCAAGGGAGCCCCATGTGTACCTAATAATGGTGAGCAGTCTCAAGAGAGCAAGAGCAGACGATGGAAGGTTGGTTATAGATATGGCTATTTGGTGTTTAAGAGATCCAGACATGGCTTTGCATGCTGGTGAGGAGAGAGAGACAGAGAGATGTGAAGAGGGCCATTAGATGATCAGAGCTGTAGTGTACACCCAGGTATAGACTAAAACCAAACTTAGAAGTGCAGCACTTACTTTTATTTTTACCAATGGGCTTGATGAATAATTTGAATAATTCACATTACAAAGGTAATTAGACTTTCAGTTCTAGTTTGATAAGTTTCCTTTCTCACAAGCATTAAGGCAAAGAAACTAAAAATGAACAACTTTTCTTAGCTCAATCAGGGAACTGAGGTCTCAGGATGAATCGTTACCACCAAAACTGGATAGACAGGAGAATACAGAGAAACACAGTTTAACTCAAGCAGAAGCCACTGCTGGAGCCAACAACTGGTAGAGACACTTAAGGGGTAATTACTAAGTGCTGAAGAGTAAGCCCTAAAAAGAGAAAGCCCTAGAAAGCTCTAGAAAGATAAAAACTTTTAGGGACTTAGGCTTAGGAAGGTCCCACACTTTTATGAATTTTCCTTCCAAGAAATTCACCAGTTTGTTAGGTTGACAATGAGAGAAAAATCCCCTCTAGCCTCTGAGAAAAGGAAAAGTAACCTTTTAAAATACAGCCAGTTCATTCTGTTCTCCTTAAAAATAAAGATTGTCATCAAAAGAGACCATTTTACTAGGATTTATCTGACCTGGAAAAAGAGAAGTACCCAAATTATCAACATGGGTCAAGGGAAAAATTGACTTCAGCTCTATTGTCAAGGCTTTCTCAACTAAGGGTTGGCAGTGGGGAGGGAGAACTGAGTAGGACTTGTGAAGATCACAGCCCAAAAGACAAAGTCTTAATAAAAGATTAAGATTTGGCCATACAGTTACAACTTTTCACCTCTCCCACAGCTTACCACCACATCAATAGGGCTTTTTTATAATAACAAAATTACAGCTGAAATAACTGCAAAGTTTAGTTTCTATTTAACAATGAGTCTCTAGGGAACTAAAAATCACAAAAAAGACAGAAACAAGAACACTAGAAAAAAGTTAGCCTCTGATGCCTACAGCTGCAGAAAACACTAACCACAATAAACACGGCCTAATATCTCTCCAGATAAACATAAAACCTCATACTATTTACCTATTTACCTCAATTTTTATTTTTCACCTGCTACATCATGCCCAGCTTTTAATGAAAATTATAAGATAGAAAGAAGCAGAAACACAGACTGGAAACAAAGCAAGCAACAGAACTGGACACATATATGTCAGAGATTGAAATTATCAGAATAGGAATTTAAAATGTCTGTGATTAAACTGCAAAGGGCTCTAATGAAAAAAGTAGAAAACATGTGAAAGGAGATATGTAATGTATGCAGAAAGAGGAAAATTCTAAGGAAGAGTCAAAGAGGAAAGCTAGAATTGTTTTTTCAAAAGCTGTAATAAAAATAAAGAATGTCTTTGGTGGTTTTATAAGTAGACTGGGCAGAGCCAAGGAGGAATCAGTGAACATGAAGATATGTCTAGTAATTTCCCAACTCAGAAACAAAGAAGAAAATAATTTTTAAAAAATCCGGGGTCCTGGAGCAAGATGGCCGAATAGGAACAGCTCCAGCCTCCAGCTCCCAGCGCAAGCGACACGGAAGACAGGTGATTTCTGCGTTTTCAACTGAGGTACTGGGTTCATCTTACTGGCGAGTGCCAGACAATTGGTGCTGGTCAGCTGGTGCAGCCTGACCAGCGAGAGCTGAAGCAGGGCAAGGCATTGCCTCACCTGGGAAGCACAAGGGGGAAGGGAATCCCTTTTCCTAGCCAGGGGAAACTGAGACACACAACACCTGGAAAATTGGGTAACTCTCACCCTAATACTGCACTTGACCAAGGGTCTTAGCAAACGGCACACCAGGAGATTATATCCTACACCTGGCCGGGAGGGTCCTATGCCCATGGAGCCTCCCTCATTACTAGCACAGCAGTCTGAGATCTAACTGCAAGGCGTAGCAAGGCTGGGGGAGGGGCGCCCGCCATTGCTGAGGCTTAAGTAGGTAAACAAAGCAGCCTGGAAGCTCAAACTGGGTG
>NW_016807975.1:1398433-1407441 GCF_001698545.2 Rhinopithecus bieti
AAAAAAAAAAAAAAAAAAAAAACCTATTTCAAGCTATAATGATATAATGACTGAGAATTTCTGACAATATATGTCAGACAACAAACCACATATAGAGGACATTTAAGAACCCAAAGCAGGATAAAATAAAAAAAAAATCTGCAACTAGGTATATAATATTCAAAATGTATAAAATCAAAGACAAAGTGTTGAAAGAACACAATGAAAAGAAACACCTTACGTACAGTGGAAGAAGTGTAAGAGTTATAATGAATTTCTGCTAAGAAACTAGGTAGGCAAGAAAAGAATGGAGTGAAATATTCACCATCAACCTGGAATTTTGTATCTAGTGAAATTATCCTTCAAAAGTGAAAGAAAATAAATACTTCTCAAAAAAAGAAAACTTGAGGGAATTTGCTTTCAGCAGAACTGCCTTCCAGGAAATATTAAAAGAGGTTTCCCTGAGGAAAGAAAAATGATATAGGTTAGAAACTCCTGTCTACATAAAGAAATGAAGAGTGTTAAAGAAGAAATATATGAAAGTAAAGTAAAATTTTATTATTAATTTATCTAATAGATACGTTTGTTCAAAATAATATTGGCGATAATATATTTGTTTTTTTGTAACTTATCTGTAAGTGAAATGAATTACAGCAATGTTACAAGAAGCAGAAGAAAGGAATTGGAAATACTTTCACTGCCTTCTTTCAACATTTTCTTTGTATTTTATTTTCTACACTTTGAATATGAAGTGCTTACTCATAGAGTTTTTTTGAATTTATCCTTCCAGCAAATATTTATAGGAGCTTTACTCATAATTGCCAAAAACTGAAAATAACCAAGTGCACATCAATGACTAAGTGAATAAACAACCTGTGGTGTATCCATACAAAAAAAAAAAATTAAGCTTTATAAGAAAATGAGCTATCAACTATGAAAAGACATGAAAGAAACTTAAATGCATCTTGCTAACTCAAAGAAGTCAATTTCAACAGGCTACATGCTAATCCAATGTGATTCCAAATACATAACAATCTGGAAACGGCAAAACTGGAGAGAATCAAACTAAAGATCAGTTATTGCCAGGGTTTTGTGGGGGGAAAAGGAAGGATAGGCAGGTGGAATACATGAAATGTTTAGGATAATGAAATTATTTTATATACTGTAATGGTGGGTACATGACATTATGCATTTGTCAAATTCCATAGAATTTACTACGCAAAGGGAAAATATGAATGCATACCATGTAATTTAGTTAATAATGTGATAGTATTGATTATTCTATTGTAACAAATAAAATACACTATTGCACTATTATTATATCACTTTTTTTTTTTCTTTTTTTGAGACGGAGTCTTGCTCTGTCACCCGGGCTGGAGTGCAGTGGCCGGATCTCAGCTCACTGCAAGCTCCGCCTCCCGGGTTTACACCATTCTCCTGCCTCAGCCTCCCCAGTAGCTGGGACTACAGGCGCCCGCCAACTCGCCCGGCTAGTTTTTTGTATTTTTTTTTAGTAGAGACGGGGTTTCGCCGTGTTAGCTAGGTTGGTCTCGATCTCCTGACCTCGCGAACCGCCCGTCTCGGCCTCCCAAAGTGCTGGGATTACAGGCTTGAGCCACCGCGCCCGGCCTATTATATCACTTTTAAGAGTGATATAATAGTGAGGGAAACTGTAGGCAGCAAAATAGGTATGTAGAAACTTTCTACTTTCTTCTCAATTTTCTGTAATCTGAAAACTGCTCTGAAATTCTTTTTTTAAAGGTAATAAAAGTAGGATGTCATAAGTAAAGATAGCATGAAAGAGACAATCACTATGGATATGTAAGTTTTGTAAAATTATGCTTCTGGATGAAATGGTAGGTTGGGACAAGTCAATGCTCCTATTGGAAAAAAAGAAAAGAAAAATACATTATAAAAGTGATATTTGCATTTTGCAAACGATTTGGAAGCAATTAAGACTAAAATGAAGTAAACATATCAGTATCATAAGATTTATATAACAATTTAGGCCCTTTAGTCATCGTTCTATCTTTTAAAATAGTTTCCTCTGATATAATATGCAGAGACATATATGGCCACCATGTAACATCAAAGTCTTACAGAGGACCCATTGAAAGATACAGACTGAATTTTCAGCGTTTAATATATATGGCTCTAATTGTTTCAAGCCTTTAGAACTATTCCACTATATGGGCTTCTCCTTGTGCTCCTCTTCCTCCTCTTCTTGCATCAAATCTAAATTAACAATTAAACTGTTTCGTCCTGCTGAACCCATGGCTGGAGTAGCTCCAAAAGTGGCAGCAGAGATTTCCACATGGGTGTGCCCCAAACCATGCCCAAATGGAGCCCATTGAGATCCCAAATCAAGAGACACTAAATGCCAGGGTGATCAGTCCCAAGCCTTTGTTAGGGAAACTTACTGAGTGCTGTAGCAATGCTCACAAAGGACTGAAAGAGAAAAGGGGTGCTGTACCTAGTTATGTCCATGGGGAGGGGGTCAGGGTAGGGAGTTTATATGAAGGTTTAAGGAGTTTGGCTGAGTCTGGGATGATGTTTGGGCAATAACCTAGATACCTTTATCAATGACTGGGAATGAATTGTCAAGGTCCTTGTTTGGATTCAAGCCTTCAGGAAAAATCTGTAGCTCACTGGGTCACAGAGTGATCAAAGCACTCTGTGATTTTCAGTCAAGATGACACAGAAAGAAGGCACAAGAACTGAAGACCCTATGTATAGGATTAAAACCGTTAACCAAATCTCTATAAATAACACATAGTCATCTTTATTGATCTGCTGGGACTGGAGAGAACTTTCATTCCAAAGTGAATCTAGTGATATTAGATCTGGTTTGGGCAGTCTCTGAATATAAATGCCAAACCTTCTGTTTCTCTGATATATATATATATATACACACACACACACGTATATATACGTATATATATATACGTGTATATATATACGTATATATATATATGTATATATATATATATTTTTTTTAAGACAGGGTCTCAGTCTGTTGCCAACGCTGGAGTGCAGTGGCTTGATCACAACTCACCACAGCCTCGACCTCCTGGGCTCAAGCGATCCTCACACCTCAGCTTCCTGAGTAGCTGGCAAAACAGGCACGTACCACCACTCCTGGATAACTTTTGTATTTTTGGTAAAGATGGGGTTTCATCATGTTGCCCAGGCTGGTTTCAAAGTCCTGGACTCGAGCAATCTGCAAGGTTCAGCCTCCCAGAGTACTGGGATTATAGGTATAAGTCACCGCACATGGATAGATTTCTTCTTCTTTAGTATATCATCCTTCCAATCAAACCAGTTAACAAAACATTTTTTGGTTAAATTTAGGGCTTCACTTGTATTGAAATGCCTATCATTTACTTTCTTATTTAAAAAAATTTAATGAAGGTGCTTCTCACATGTTTTCTGTCAATAACCAAGTTTTTGAATTTACAAATTGAGATCCTGTTTATATTCAGATTAGAATTTAGAGCTAGACAGAAATGAAGTTTTAGAAATCATTACTGTGAATATGGATAAAAAATGTTATGTAATAAATTCCATTTGTTTTCCAGTAAAATGTGGTTTTTAAAGTAATTAGAAAAAATCCAACTGTGAATAGGACAGTAAGATCTCTGTAAGATTTTCAATATCTTTGCTAAAACACCTCCTTTTGGTTTACTACCAATATCAGCTACTCTAGAAAATTTAGGTTTCAGTCCCATTGTGAAAATCATAGTCCAGTTATCCAGAGGTGCTAGCTTCACATGGACAGCAAAACTCCACTGGCTTCCCTCTCTCCCCTGCCACTCTGATAGTTATGTGGGTACCTAACACTTGAAAGGATCTCTCCCAGCCCTGTCCAATGATATACTGTTTTTATCCTACAGAACAGTTTTATGTAGACAAAATCTCTTCAATAGAGTTGGCAGACTTTTCCTAGCTGTTTTTTTCCAGGACCTTATCACTCTGTGTCTCAATTCTAGGGAAAGGAAAAGCCCTTGAACATGATTGAGAGAATTCCATTAAATCAGGTATAGTGTATGGTTTCAGTCCAGAATTCATGGGACTCTGACACATAAATTTAAAAAGAAAGATTCCATGTACGCTTCTGAGTGTCACTCTAATGTTTAACGAGGCTAGTAGTAAAGCTCTAGGCCATTTTAACATACTAAGTTGTAGAATCTTGGTCAATGAATTCGTTTACTTTGTTTTTTGGTTTGCTTCATTTGCTCTGCTCGTCCAAAGGACTATCATAGCAATCTGCAAACATTTGCATAATAGTTACAACAGAAATGAAATGACTTCGGTTGTCTTATTCAGTGTGCTCTGGTATCCTAAAAGCAGGAATTACGTGTATTAAGACAAGCTATCACTGTCTGATTATTGGCTTATAAAGAAGGAAAGACTTTAAGCCATCCAGACATCATGCAACCAGAACTTAATACAATCTCTAACTTTTTGCAAGGATTAGTTTTATGAAATCCAACTGACACCAGATTACTAGTAAAGTTGGTCAGGAAAAACTTTCTGGATTTATTTTAAGAACAACCTGTAAGAATTCTGCAAACACATAACATACTTATTAAATGTTTTGAATAATTTTGTCTTTTTGTTAGGCTTAGTAACAGTCTACTGCCTTCAAAAATCTCCTACAGTCAGATAATGTTGATGACACAACAATACTAACCAAGCAAATAGTAACTATGGTATGGAAATTATTTTGTTTAATAAATTCCATAGTCCAGTTAAATTTATTTTAGCTTCTTTTATCATCCATTTGTCCATTTTCTTTTATATAAAATATTTTTGAAAATGAATGAATATTCCTTATTTTATTAAAAGATGAATTTCTAAGCTTGGGATTTGCCAAGCTTATCAGCTTCTGCAGTTCTATAGCAAAATTATTGCCATTAGAAATTTCATCCTGTAGTACGTGAGCTGTATAATGAACTACTGATATCCAAGCAGGCAGTTGTAAAGCCTCTAACAAGTAACCTACCAGTTTCCAATTTTTCAAGAGATTTTCCAGTTCTCATCGAAGTAAAAAGAAATCCTCTTTTAAAAAAATTCCTCTATTGCATGTCATTGACACCAAGCATATCTATTACTAGAATATATATTTACTTTAAGTCTAGTCTTAAGAAACTACTTTTCTACTAACTGCTATTAACTCATATGCTTGTGCAGACTTAATTCCAAACAAAATATAAGTTTTTCAGGTTTTATAAGTCACAACTAGGAAGCCTTATCTGGGCTATCCATGTTATTTTTCCTGGGTGTATTATCAATAACTATTATCAAATATGCAATATGAATATGAATATGAATATCAAATAAATTAGATTGGGTTTTCCAAATTTGTAACATTTAAACCTGGGGAGAGGCTATAGCCAATTTCAATTGTTCAAAATCTCTTCAAATTATAAAAACCAAGCCAAAGGATCTGGAGAATTATCATTCAATTGCTCCATAGGATATTTTACCACTCTGCACAAGTTAAAATGTACTATCTACAATAGTACACAAGTCCCATAAAGTGCCTGAGTTTTTTGTTTGTTTGTTTGTTTTTGTAGTAGGACATTTTATCTGCAAAATGAGCTGATTCTTGGACCTAACACACTATGGCCTATAGCTGATAACTCATTTCCCAAATATTTTACTTCAGTTTTGTAATATTGTAATTTGTCTAGTGGGGTTTTGTACCCCTTTGAAGCAAAGAATTGTCACGAAGCCAGAGCGATCAATTTTATATTACTCTTTAGTTTTGAGGCTACCAAAATCATCCACCTATTGAATAAGTATAGATACTCCTGGTGTGGCAGATTTTTAAAATTTTATTGTATTTTATATTTTGTGAATGACTAGAGAAAATAGAAGAAGAATCCTCAAACACTTCTGTTTTTTTTTTCTTTTTTCCATAAATACTGAACTCTTTCATAAGCAAAGGCAAACAAGAATTTAGACTCACCCACTAGAAGAATAAAAAGAAAGGAAGGAAGGAAGGCAGCAAGGAGGGAAAGAAGGAAGGGCAATAAATTGAAGAACACATCTATTACAGAAAAATACTTTGCAGACAATGGTAACAAAGTCATAAGTCAGAATAGTTGAAGGGTTAGGAATTACAAAGATTGGTGGATAAAATCTTGTCCAAATATATACAGTGGTCAACCATCTTCATTAAATTAACCTTTCTTCCTTATTAGAAGTGTGGAGGTATTACAGGGTGAATGCTTCTTTTAAATATCATTCCTTGTTTAATTTTTTATAACTGGTTTAATTATGTTTTAATTAAGCTCTTGACAAAGAACACTGTTTTACAGGTGGCCATGGCTTATGCTTTTGCTAAACCATTTTTTATTGGTTCTATATTTCAAATAATAGCAGTATCACTATTTCCTAGGGCCCAAGGTAATGCAATGATTTGTCTTAGATCAGGATGCTTTTCTAGCATAGTGTGAGACTGCTGTTCTCTGCCATACCTGTTTGCATATAGCAACCAAATCTGGGGCATTTTCCCCAAGGAGTTTCTTCCATAGACACTCCATCAGGAATAAAGAATATGACAGCCTTTATGTTGCACAGCAGGTCTCTCTACAATAGATTTACTGGAGAATCAAGAGAAAGTAAAAACACATTTCCTTAATAAGAGAACCTATCTATATGAGAACTAGGGAGGAAAAAGAAAAAGTGAAAAGCTGATCCAAAATGCCAACCATTTGTGTTGATCTATTACCACCAAATAGAACATGAGAAATTTCCAAGTAAATTACAGAATATCTATCTATCTATCTATCTATCTATCTATCTATCTATCTATCTATCCATCCATCCATCCATCCATCCATCCATCCATCCATCGAAAAAGGCAAAGTTAGATTATCTTGAGGGAAAGTATTGACATATATAGTTTACCAGTTCCTACCTCCAATATTCTTACAATTTTGAGCCATATGCCAAGTATTCCCTACTTTAGACTCTTGGCTCTGCAATTCCTACAATCTTTTCTTTAACTTGGGTTTGGATAGCCCTAATGTAGACCAAGAAGAAATGAGATAAAGGGTGCTAAGACTAGAGCATTATTTTGATCTGCCTCTGGGTTCATACCAGTGAATTTTGAGAAAATCTCAACAAACTGCTTATGGAAGTCAATGAAGGACTCACCTGTCTTCTAGGTACATGGCTGCAACCTCTCTCAGTTCATCTTTTCCAGGGAGGGTTTAAGTATCGCCTCTGGCCACAGTTCTTGAAGCATCTCTAAAATGCTTAGTTCTTCCATAGTTGCGGGGATAGTGGATAGCTGGTTTTCCTTGGCCACCAGATTCCTTGATGTGGTGATCTTCTGGACCCCATCACATTAGCTTGCTGAGATCTGAATGGGAAGCACTGGGCTTCCTCAAATTGGAAAAAAAAAAAAAAAGTAAAATACATGGCACTTTGGTTTCCCTTCCTGTTATGACATTCATCAGTTTAACACCTAGTTAGCTTGTCTTTTTCTAAGTGAGCAGTGCAGCTACTCTTGTCTTGTTGTTTTCATACACGGTCACAGTCTGTATGCAAGTTCTTCGTTATTCCTTCCTTAGGTCTCTTTATCATATCTGGTTTGTAGCTACAAGATGTGCAGATATTAAGGGGCTCCTGGAGATGGATTCTGGCCCAAGACATGAAGTGACTCAGGACTAGGCCACAAGGCGCAAAAAACCATGTTCTCAAGCACAGCAGGTAATTCATTTCAGTTAAAGAGGCTGTGCCCTCATCTCTCTTTACGGAGAAATCTACCAATGAGGGGAACAATCCATCACCTCCCTCTTCCTGGGAGTTAGCTTGAGGCAGTGGCAGTGGCTAGAATTGGAGGCAGTAGGGGTCAGGGGAGACAAGCAGGAGAAGCAGAGAGAGCAGGGACATCCCAAAAAAGGAGCAGGAGGTTTCTGTAAAGGGGAAAGTGTCTTTAGTTCTCCAATTTCCTCTCCATTTTTTCTCAATCTTTTCTTCTGGGATTCTGAACCTTCCCCCTCTCCCGCCTTTAGAATTCGGTTCGTTGCATAAATATCAGTAATTCACTTGCTTGGAATAAGGTCTATCTAAGAGTCTCAGTAAATGTGTTAATTTATCCACATAAAAAGAACTGACTTTTGTGTGGCCACAGACCTTCAGCTGTCCCTTAGTTTAGGGTCTTTCAGACATCCTTCTCAGAATTATTGGGGAAATGTAATTAAACCCAAAATTTCTGGCTGGGCACGGTGGCTGACGCTTGTAATCCCAGCACTTTGGGAGGCTGGGGCGGGTGTATCACGCGGTTGGGAGTTCGAGATCAGCCTAGTCAAGATGGTGAAACCCCATCTCTACTAAAAATATAGAAATTAGCCAGCTGCAGTGGCGGGCACCTGTAATCCCAGCTACTTGGGAGGCTGAGGCAGGAGAATTGCTTGAACCCGGGAGATGGAGGTTGCAGTGAGCCAAGATCGCACTCTAGCCTGGGTGATAGAGTGAGACTCTGTCTTAAAAAAAAAAACACAAAACAAAAAACAATTTCCTCTCAACCCAGAAAACCTCACCTCGAAGTTAGAAAAAAAAAATTATTATTAAATAAGTATTAATCCAGAATATACTGTGCATCATGGCCAATTTCCTAACAGATTGCAAAGATATAAAGGATTTTCACCCTTTTATATAGTGACACATACAACCAATTATATATGTTTTCCTTATAAACAATACCTAGTACTTGCTTTAAGAAATGGGAATGCAGCCGGGCGCTGTGGCTCAAGCCTGTAATCCCAGCACTTTGGGAGGCCGAGACCGGCGGATCACGAGGTCAGGAGATCGAGACCATCCTGGCTAACACGGTGAAACCCCGTCTCTACTAAAAAAAATACAAAAAACTAGCCAGGCGAGGTGGCGGGCGCCTGTAGTCTCAGCTACTCGGGAGGCTGAGGCAGGAGAATGGTGTAAACCCGGGAGGTGGAGCTTGTAGTGAGCTGAGATCCGGCCACTGCACTCCAGCCTGGGCCACAGAGCGAGACTCC
>NW_016807975.1:1407463-1475211 GCF_001698545.2 Rhinopithecus bieti
AAAAAAAAAAAAAAAAAAAAAAAAAAAAAGAAATGTGAATGCGTAAACTCTCTTCTGTTTTCAACAGGGAGAATTATTTCTGATTTTTGACTTGTCTTTCCCCTTATATGTCACACCATAACTTCCATGCTTTTCTGTCTTTTATTCTGACTGATTTTGAATTTACTCTCCTTGAAATGTTATGCATGTATTAATATACAGTGAATGAATTAATCAATACTTAAACTTCTTCCAGAACAGTAAAGGATCTGAAACACTTCCTCCTATTATACCCCTTGTGACATGTAAGCATTTTAATAATTTTTATTTGAATATTTTAGCAACATAATTAAGACTGCATTATAGCTTGTATTCATTCATTGGTAAAATTTGTATATATGACAACTTTTATTTCTCGGATATTTATTTTAGTATCTTTTATCTTTTCCATATTACTGAAGTATCTCCTTAAAATTCATTTAGTGGGGATACTTATGTGGTTGTCTCTAATTTCGTTCATCCAAAATATTTTTTTTCTTTTTTAAAATTAGTTTTGCTGGGTTCTTGATTATTTATTGATAAGTATTACAGAATTTTGAGGATATTATATTACTATTTTTTATTTCAGTTAATGTTGTTTTATAGTCTACTGTTGGTTCCTTGCATATGAGTTATCTTTTCCTCTGTCTAGTGTTAAGATAATTTTTTCCTAAAATCCCTCCTACATTTTGTTTACAAAATAACCCTAACTGGATTTATTTTTAATTATAAGGCTGTGAGTACAATGTGTTCTCTTTACCTGTTGATTCATGCCTACCATCGCATTGTAAGCAAAGACATGAAGGTTATACTGCCCATTTAACTGACCTTTTAACATTATGAAATTGCCTCCTTTATCACTATAGTAGAGTCTACTGTGCCTGATACTGTTATAGCCACACAAAGTTTCTTTTGGTTGACATTTGTGTGATGTCATAGATGGAATTTTGCTACCCTGCATAATACCCACAATTATCTTCACTCCATAGTGTCTAGTATAGAGCTATGTTACACTGAATGACAAAAGTGACTTTGTAGAGGTAACTTGTTTAAAAATTTGCTTTATATACAGATAAGGAAGATGTGCTGAAAAGATACAAATACATGGCACTGGAGACTTATTTATTCTGTCTTCTGGGAATATAGCAGACAGTTGGCTTAGCAGCCCTGAGTGGTGGCTCAACAGAAGAACAATGTAATAAAAGTCCTTGGGCTCTGAGGCTCCATTCTAATCAGAGTACTTCTCCAACCAGAGGACTTCCATTGATCCATAGTCACTTAGGCATTCTTTGTTTGCCATGAGTATGGGACTTCAGTCTTCTGGAAAGATGACCATGGTGCCTAAACACATCTATGCCTGGCCTCACCTGTGGGTTAGTAAAGGTTTGGGGATTGCATGTGTTCTTCTACTATGAAGCCTATCTAAGAGGCCTCTATCTCCTCTCAAACGTCTTTTTTATGTCTGTGCTATGTAACATTTCTGGTAAGTGTCTATGACTTCTTTGCTGCATAGCTATTCACTTTATCTCTTTATAAAGAGGAGCCCTAATTATATTGTTTGGCTTGCTTTACACTTATATTAAGATTTTATTTGAACAGAGGATTCTCTGGTTTTAGATATTGAAGAAAAAAAAACATTTTATTAGAAAAGCAAGACCAAATGCAGTGGCTCATTTCTGTAATCCCAGAACTTTGCAAGGCCAAGATCATAGGATTGCTTGATGCCAGGAGTGGAAGAACAGTCTGGGCCACAAAGAAAGATCCCTGTCTCTACCAAAAATTTAAAAATGCAACGAGGCATGGTGGTGGCATGTGCCTGTAGCACTAGCTATTCAGAGGGATCTCTTGAACCTGGGAGTTTGAGGCTTTAGTGAGCTGTGACCACACCACTGCACTCCAGCCTGGGTGACAGAGGAAGGAAAAAAAAAAAAAGAAAGAAAATCAGAAAAAAGAAGAAAGAAAAGTAGTAACTAGTTTGGTTTGGGAGAGAATGAGTTATAAAACAAAATTATAAAAAAGTAAAATAATGATACCACCGCCATCTCCACCAAAAATACTAAAAAAGGTTGTGGGAAAATGGATGCAATAGTCCTTTAAAATAAATACATCAAAAGTAGTGACCACAGGTTACATATTATTATATCATCTTTAATAAAATTTGAGGTAAATATTAAGCAATATTTAAGTGTTTGTAAAATAAAAATTAGTAAGTGCATGAGATACCCTAAAGCTTCAGGACATTTGACTTTGGAAAAGTTTACTCTGATCACTGCCATTCATCAGTTTAATTGTTTGTGATTTTAGTTTCACGTTGTTTTTAATTGCCAGAAAATTGGCAATACTTGTTTAATTGACCATTAGAATCCATGATATTTTAATATATCAACACATTTATCAAATTCTTTTTTCAACATTGTTTCTTATATCCTCATTTTTACTTGGGAGTTCATTGATTATTTTTTCCTGAAGTATATCTTTTAATTATTATTCGAACCATAATCTATGATTATGTTAATCTCCTAAAAATATTATGGATTCACTTATGCTCTTCAGCTACAGAGTTCAGCTGGGTATACAAGTAAGCTGACAGCTACTTTTCCTCAGTACTTTAAAGATAAATGTCCACATTTTATGGTCTCTGGTGGGATTTCACTAATTAATTTATACATATTTTATTTTCTTCTTGAGCATAAACATTCAAGACTTTTTAATTTTAATGATTCCTTTTCATTTCAATTTTTTTAACATTTCTGAATTTTTAAATTATATTTTCATTGTACGTTATCTCCCTTCTTTTATTATTATACTAATTTAAGCCACAATTATGTATTTCAGGGCTTTTTATTTTATTTTATTTTTTTTGACAGAGTCTTGCTCTGTCACCCAGGCTACAGTAGCAGTGGCACAATCATAGTCACTGCAGTCTGGAGCTCCTGGGCTTACGCAACCCTCTAGCCTCAGCCTCCTGGTATATGCCACCACACCAAGCTAATTTCTTTGTTTTTGAGTGATGGGGTCTCACTGTATTGCCCAGGGTGGTCTCAAACTCCTGGGCTCAAGTGTTTCTCTGGCCTCATTCTCCCAAAGTTCTGGGATTACAAGTGTGAGCTATTATGCCTGGTCCAGATCTTCCTTTACCTCAAGTTCGTTTTAGCTCTCTCATGTTGTGTGTGTTTTCTATTTTTTTTCCCCATTGTATGAAATAAAATTTTATTTGGAAACTCCTCTTGCACATTTGCTTTCATCTCCCTCCATTCATTCCTATACAAGTGAGGAAAATATAGCTACAGAATGATTTTTTTTAAAAAAATTTCATTGGTTTTCTGAGAGTGTTTGTTATCTCCAGTACAATTCATCAGCCAATTTTCTTCATCTAGGTCTCTTGAATCATCCGAAATATAGATTGAGATTCCATACCCATGAAGGTATTTTCTCACTGAAGGTATTTTTTAAAAATTACATGAATTTCCAAATTATGACAAGTTTTCCTGACACTTCGTAAAGCTAGTAGGGTCTATAATAATTCCTTTACAAAGGAGCAGTCAACCTTTTTTGTAAATGTCAATAATTCTTGTAAAGATCAGCCTTTTAAACGCACTTTAGTAAAGGGTCTTTACTTCTAACCACCTCCCTTACATGAGCCTAATTCCGCCTTTCCTGTCTTCTAATGAGTATTATCTTCTAGTTCCTATTGTCATTATCTGATCCTTATGAGTCACCATAGAATTTAGTTTATATATTTACCAGTAACTTACATCTCTCTTTATTTATGGAAGTTGGAGGTGTCCTTTCTTTTTTTTTTTATATATATAAACCCATTTGTGGTTAAACATCTTTACTTTTAATCTATGATTTCAATATATTTGTACTTAGAGTGAGGATTGTATGAAAAAAATGGAGGAAAATCTGTAACATCTCAGTAGGTCCTGGGATAGGAAAAAATCTGTAAGTAATTTTCTGTATAATACGTGGTGAAGCTTTTAGAATCCCTGTGAAAAAGACAGAAAGACCAAGAAAAGTACCACTTAGTTTTGCAAAGGAAAACTAGGGACAATAATTAGAAGTAGAAGGGGATAAGGAACTATGATGTGTAGGAGCTAAAGAACTTGTATAATAATAAAAGGTTAAATCTGGTTTGGTAGAGTTCTGTCTTTCCATACAATGCATATAATTCCTCAGAAAATATTTCTTTCTTAGAATGGATTTAGGCTGTGTTATGCCTGTGAAGTCATATTTATTCTTCTGTAAAAGTGAGTGCTTTGGGTTATATTGTATTGTTTTTGAGCAATTGCAGAAGACTACAGAAACTCTGTGCAGTTCTTTTCTCTACCAGAATCAAGATGAAAGATTGATGAAAGTATCTGGATTGGACTTAATAAGCACTGTCTTGATTGGGCAGATACCAGTATTATATAAGCTCTTGAGAAACAGGAAATATTTCTGGAGCTTCTCATTCTTTAACTTGGAAAGAGTTTTAAATAGAAACTATCAATTTACGTTTTGTTTGGTTGAGGTTTTGTTTTGGTTTTGGTTCTGATTGTGAAAATCTCTTTCCTTTGATTTTTAAAACTACACGTTACATTTGGTTAATATAGAAATAAATATTCATTCTGTCAAACATTTTTGGGACAAGAAATATGACCTGGGAAGTTGGATAGTATTTGAGGGTGAGAAAGACATTTCTTTTCTTCCCACTTCCTCATTCACTCTGAACTACAGTCTGAGCAGATCATGTGTGTTTAAGGGTACCCAAAAGTGAAACTGAATTTTGACACAGAAGGAGTGACAGGACACAAGAAACCCCTTAGATTGTTAGAAAGACATCTAAGGAGGCCTCACTACTCAATAGCCAAGAGAATATTAGTATACCAGAAGCAGCATCACCTGGGAGGTCATTCCCTACCTCTGACCACAACATCTCCATTTTTCATAAGATTCTAAAATGATTTATAATGAACATTGAGGCTTGAGAACCCTGCTGTAAAAACTCAAGCATGATGTGTCAGAGTTGTAGATCTTAATTTCTGTCAAATCCGTTTGCTAATCTTCACTATTTGCATAATCCATTTAATAATATCCTTTTATTATCTTAGAATCTTTAGGAAAGTGCTATTAAATTATCTCAGCCTAGTCTCCTAAGGACAGAAGAAAATTAAGCTATGCATGTTCAACTGCTTTGGGTCAGAGTGACAAACTGAGATAAATCTTATTACAAATCACTATAGTAAGAAACAGGAGCTTTAATAGTCAGTGTTAACTGCCAAAACTGCAGGAGATAATGAGATGCTGCATGGTCAGGACCCATGGATAGAATAGAAAGCATCTTAAGATCAAAGGTAGTTGCACAGAGATCTGCACTGACATGATACTGTGCTGTATTAATCTTGATATCTTGGTTCCTTGCACACTGCCATAGTGCCTGTTCTTGGGACTGGATAAATGTTTGTTGAATTAAACTGAAACACAGTGACTAAAAGCTCTTGACATGGTATATTATTTCATATTTTATTCATTTTATTCTTTAGTGTAATTATACTAAATCTGCATTCTGTCTTTTACAAATTGATTTTTATTTGACTCTCTGAAGGTTTACACAATAAGCCTATGTTCCTATAATAAAGCAGCCCTAAAATATTGAATTATTTATAATGATAGAACAAGCTCAATTGTCCAACACCTTATTTCTTCTACATGTTAACTCCACTTACATATTTAAAATATCTAACCACTAGGTGTCATTTATACAGATGCTGCATGATTAAGACCACCATACTCTTATCAAGCATACAGGTGTTAATGTCTGTTTTAAAGAGGAGAGAACTCAAGAAGTTCTGTAGAAACTGCTTTCATTGTCATATCTCAAAGGATATGCTGAGGATCTCAGAGTTGCCACGAGTTGAGAGAAGTGAGCCAAAAAAAAAAAAACTCAGCTGAAGTGTTTGGACACATGAAATCAATGGCTGCTGATTAAATGAGAAGCACACAGCCAGTACACTGTAAAATAATTAAGTAGTAATTGAAAATGCCTGCAGAAAGTTTGCTTAGAATCTGAGGAACCAACAAAAGTAGCCAGATAATAATAAATGCATTTCCAAAGCCTGTTTAATTTTATCGATGTACCTTAGTAAATATGTAGTTAGTCTCATTAAAATAATTAATGTAAATGCATTAAACTTTTCAGAGTAAAAGTAGTGTTTTAGAAAACTTTGGGTGTACCTGAAGTTATTTTCCTTGGGGTTCCATAGGAATGGGTTATTTAACCTATATTTTAGAAATGTATTTAATTATTGTATTTGACTCACTATGGCATATTTTGCAACACTGATAAAGTTAAAATGACATTTTTATTACATGAATTCAAATTATAGACATACAGATGTTTCTGATAGCTGTGTTCTGCAAAGAATATTGCAAAATATTGTCTTGAAGCCCAGTGTGATTGAAAATTATATCACTGAACTCTGTCAAAACAAAGGCACCAATCTGTATAAAATACAAAGTCAAACATATATCTACGTATAAAAAAGAATAAAAATGTTCTAGGCATGATATAAGAAAGTCAAAGATTCAAGAAGTAGCTGAGAATTTCAAATATACTTGGACAAAGGCGTCAATCAGCTAACAACACTTTTACATGCCCAGACAATGAGAATATTATTAAGACCTCAAATGGTCACAAAATAAATTGTGTCCCACTTAATGAAATTACAGCCTGTGATATTCAAGGATATGAATAAGAAGACAGACCAAAATGAGCCAAGATCAAGATATATGTATCAGAGACCTGGGGAGAAAGGATGAAAATTATAATCTCAAGAAACAACATAAATAAAGCAGAGCAACTATAACATGGAAGTTTCAGGTAGACAGTCTTAATCAATGATCGATGATCAATTAAGTGAGATATTATTTTTCTGACTTTGAAGTTGTACCAAAACACACACAGAGAGAGAGAGAGAGAGAGAGAGAGAGAGAGAGAGAGAGAGAGAGAGAGAGAAATTAAATTAAGTAACATGCCCAGGGACATAGAGAAAACTTTAAATTGTTTTCTTAGGTAGATCTTTACGTCTTCCTAAAATGATCATTGATCATTAATCATTTTAGGACTCTAGTAGCAAGGACTCAACGGGATGAAAAAAGGGGGATGCTTAAAGAGGCAGACATGAAAATTAAGGTCCACAGATGAATTGGGTTTGGGGGATTAGTAGTCAGGATATCAGAATTTGGGCAACTACACATGGAGGTCAAAATTTGGCTTCTAAATATAAGTGGAACTGATTTAGTTATTAGCTATGCTTTTGAAAACTGGCCGTCTTTTCAGAGATCTTCTGAAGAATGTACTGTCAAACTTGGTGTGTTCTATAAAGCTCTGGAGTCAATTTTGGCTTGGTCAGCTTTATCTGTGTGTCCCCAGACATGTTACTTAATTTCTCTCTCTCTCTCTCTCTCTCTCTCTCTCTCTCTCTCTCTCTCTCTCTCTCTCTCTCTCTGTGTGTGTGTGTGTGTTTTGGTACAACTTCAAAGTCAGAACAATAATGTCTTACTCACAATTACCTTGAAAGGATTACATGAGATAATATAGTACCTTGGGAATGTTATTATGATGCTTTAAAGTGTTTAGTGTAAAACACTGGCAAACGCTCTTTATGAAGAAAATTCCGGCATCAATTTCCCCAGAGAAAAAACCTACTTAGGAAAATGTAAGATAAGCATAGGGAATGAGGGGAAGTGATAACAAGCAGTGATGTTTAGGATGACTTTCTTCTGAGTCAAATAAAACCATCATAGAATGATCAGAATGATGCAATGGAAGCTAAAACTAATGGGAACAACTTAATTCTTACTAGAGTAATAGAGTAAGCAAATAATTTAAAGTTATATGAGAAATTGTGAAGATTCCAGCCTGTAAAGTAATAGTATAAGCAAAAGTAAAAAAGAGGAAAACTATTAATAAACCAATAAATCAGGCCCAATGTAGTATATGGTAATGGAGGTCCTAAAGTCATGCTTTTGACTTAAAAAATGTCAAAAAGTTGGCCCCATGTGAAAATAGGAGTCAAGAAAAACTTGGTAGTGGAAATTTAGGAAGATACATCACAACACAAAAATTATTTCACAAGGAAAGAATATTGACATGTCCATATTAAAATTTCTAGCTTATTAAGCACTATATCAATCTTAGTGAAGAACATGCATTTCCTCTGTTAAAATTTGATTCCTTTTATGCAATCTCCATGGAGACATATCCTTTTCTTTTTAACGTACAGAGAAGTTCTTTTAGTTGATCAATCTACTTTTTGATTCCTTCATGACTGATTTGTAGTAATGCATAGATTCCATAATGATGTAACTATAAGCATTGCTTGATTTACTGAACTAGGTTAACATATTGTTTTATTTATTTAAGCTAAAAATATTTCTAGGGTAGAAAAAAGCCTCTAAGAAACAAATCTAGCAAGAAGAGTGTTCATTATTAACTAATTTATGACAAAATTATTTGTTAATGCTGATCAAAATATCTGTTATCTTCACATAAAACACTGTAAGTAAAAAACGTATATGAAGTATGTGTTCCCAGCTAGCCGTATTACAATGTTCTTTTGAACCCTTGTAATGAAGAATTATGGGGTCAAATTTTCTGTGTTTAAACTCCAGTGCCAACATATATTAGCTATGTGACCTTAAATAAATGACTCTATTTATGGCTTTGTTTCCCAATCTGTAAATTAGGTATCTATTTCAAACGGTTATTATGAGGATTAAATGACATATGTGAACACATTCAAAGAGTCCGTGGCACAAAATAAGTACATAACAAATGTTGAATATCATTATTATTTTAGTAATCAAAATGACAATTTTTATTTCCTTGAGACAAGGTGTGGCTCTATTGCCTAGGCTAGAGTGCAGTGGCATGATCTCTACTCATTGCCACCTCTGTCTCCCTGGCTGTCGCCATTCTTTCACCTCAGCCTCCAGAGTAGCTGGAACCACAGGTGCACACCACCACGCCTAGCTGATTTTTGTGTTTTTTGTAGAGACAGGGTTTCACCATGTTGCCCAGGCTGGTCTCAAATTCGTGAGCTCAAGCAATCTTCCTGCCTTGGCCTCCCAAAGTGCTGGGATTACAGGCATGAGTCACCATGCCCAACCTAAAATTGTTTTTTGGATGGCATTAAATATTTTTCAAAATTAACTCATTGCATTGTAATATAATTTGATGAGACATAACATATTGCATCTTAACTAAATTCCATGGCTTACTAAGATTTCCCTAAATTTTATTTAAAGCATTATACTTTATCATTGTTGCTGCCATATTACTGAGTAGCTATAAAATGTTTCTCATTTTTATATTCCACCGTCCTCCATTTACAAATAACGAAAAGATCATTTCACATTTGAAGCAAAAGCAAAACAAAGCAAAATTTAGATCATGTTTAGAAATGTATCTCAGTTAAAAATTGCTGTGACTGTGCAGCTAGAGCCTCTCAATATTTTCAATGCCTGGAACTCCAGCTAGGCAATTTAAAGTTAACAGCAGTAGCTAGAAATACAATTAAGCAAAACTGTTCTGCTTATAGTCAGTTGCAATCTCTCTTTCTTTCTCTCTCTGTTACACACAAACACATTTCATGCATATCTTTTTCTTCCCACTTCTAAATATCATCAGGGGAAATAAGTACTGAAATAATTAAGCATTTTTGTCAAGTGATCTTTTAATTTATTATTTTCTTCCCAGAACTCTAGTTTGTTGGCATATATAGAGCTGTTCATTGACTAATGAATTATTTCCCCCAGGTATCTGTGTGTGTTCATGTATAAGTGGCAGTACATACCATTTTTTCCCTTCTTTTTGTACATCACTTTGAATATTTTGTGAATTGTATAGTGTGAAGTACAAGAGAAAAATCAATTAGCATATTTAGCAATATTCCTTAAGTGCCACATTACAGTTAAACTTGATTAAATTCTGACAAGGCTACAAATTTAATTATATTTAAAGGTAAATTTCTATGTATTAAAAGGGGAATACACAACACAAGTGATTTTTATTGTTCTCATTGCTATTTTAGTTTTAGTTTTATAAAACCCCTTTCCCACTATTGTGCAACCTTTCCCACTATTGGCATCCTGCACCACAGTCATGCATTTGTCACAATGGATGAACCTATAGTGTTACCTCATTATCACACAGAGTTCATAGTTTACATAAGGGTATGGTTTTGGTATTGTACATGCTATGGGTTTTGACAAATTTTTAATAACATCTATCCACCATTGAAGTGTTTTTGCTTTGATCCATGGAAAATAACTTTCAGGCTGGCATGGGTGTTCATTCCTGTAATCCCAGCACTTTGGGAGGCCAAGACAGGCTGATTACTTGAGCTTGGGAGTTGGAGACCAGCCTTGGCAACATAGCAAAACCCCATCTCCACCAACAGTACAAAAAATTAGTCTGATATGGTGGCGCAAACCTGTAGTCCCAGGTACTTGGGAGGCTGAGGTGAGCCTGGGAGGTGGAGGCTTTAGTAAGCCCAGATCATGCCACTGTACTCTGGCCTAGGTGATAGAGACCCTGTCTCAATAATAAAGAAAAAAAAAAAACCCAGAACCTTCAAAGTTTACACCTATATAGTTTTCCATACCCTCAGGACTTTGGACATTTCAGTTAACACTGAAAACTCACTCTACTGCTGTTGGGGGTGTTGGGGGGGGGCGGTCCTTGCTCCCAGAGCTCCCAAGATGGTAGCCAGCTGCTTCCAAAATGGCGGCAGGCCACCTCCAAGATGGTGGCAAGCCTTGTGTTCTCTGACCTGGGGTTCTTGGCCTCACAGATTCCAAGGAGTGGAATCTTGGGCCATGTGGTGAGTGTTATAGCTCTATTAGAAGTCGTGGGTGATGGAAGAGAACCATGGAACCCAGTGGCTAGTGTTCAACTCGAGTAGGACAAACCCATGCACATAGCTGTGCAGGAACAGTGGCAAGCCTTTAGCCTGATCGGGAGCAGCAATGGGCACCTAGCTGGATCAGGAGCACAGTGGACACCCTGCTGGATCCGGAGGGATGGAAGCCAGCGGTGGGTCTGAAAGGGTGGCAAACAGCGGTGGTGGGGTGAGCAAAAGCTCAGCTCGAGCTGTAACAGACATGGACCAGAAGAGTGCAGTTGCAAGATTTAATAGAGTGAAATACAGTGAAAACAGAGCTCCCATACAAAGGGAGGGTACCAAAGAGGGCTGCGGTTGCAGGCTAGAATGCCTGGGTTTATATCCCGATCATTATCCCTCCCACTGTGCTCTCAGGCAACAGATGATTGGCTATTTCTTTGCCTCCTGTTGTTGCCTAATTAGCATTTTAGTGAGCTCTCCTTACTATCTGATTGGTCATGTGTGAGCTAGGTTGCAAGCCCTGTGTTTAAAGGTGGGAGCGTTCACCTTTCCAGCTAGGCTTAGGGAGTCTTAGTTGGCCTAGGAAATCCAGCTAGTCCTGTCTCTCACTGCCACTACTCAGAACTTCTGATGGGCATGAAAATCCAAGCCTGCTTTATGCTATTAACCTCTGAAGCTCCTAAATCATTTATAACTTTAGAATGTCCTGATAATTAACTATTATCAGGTAAAAATGCCACAATTTAGTGTCTTAAAGCAATGCTGATTTAACATTTCCGAGATTCTGTGAGCTGGACAGGTGGGTCTTCTGTTGACTTCACTTGAGTTCATTCATTGGCTGAATTAGGCTGCAGAGTTGTCTGGACTGGAAGGTCAAAAATGACCTTGTTTGCCAGGGGCAGTGGCATATGCTTCTTATCCAGTCTAATTGGGAGGCAGAGGCAGGAGGCTTCCTTGAGTCCAGGAGTTCAAGACCAGCCTGGGCAGCATAGGACCCAGTCAAAATAATAAAATAAAATAAAGAAAAGTTACATTAAAAAAAAAAAAAAATGACCTCACTCAAAAATCTGGCAGTTGTACCTGGCTGTCATCTGGGACCACTCAGTTATCTTCCACATGGCCATTCATACTTCATTAGGCTCCATCAGTTTCCTTAAATAGCATTCTCACTGTGGCATCCAAAAGAGCAAAGGCAAAAACTGAAAGATGTCTTGAGACTTAAGGTCTAGAACTCTCACAACATCACTTCTGCTAGATTCCATTAGTTATGAAAAGTGTTTGGACCAGTCAAATTTAAGAGGTCGGGAAACAGACTTCTAAAGTTAGTGAAAACCGCAAAGTACTTGTGGCCATTAAATCTACCTCTGTGCCTTGCTCTTGAATTTAAAATGTCTTTAGAATGATCTTAGGGAATAATTTTGTGAAAAAAGGGCCAAATGTTGTAATGAATTTATTTAGAAAAAAATCATACATTGTCAAGTCTGTAAACCTCTTGCTGATTGTAAACTCCTTTTTTTCTTTTTTTTTTTCTTTGAGACGGAGTCTCTGTCGCCCAGGCTGGAGTGCAGTGGCACAATCTCGGCTCACTACAACCTCTGCCTCCCAGGTTCAAGTGATTCTCCTACCTCAGCCTTCTGAGTAGCTGGGATTACAGGAATGTACCACCACGCCCGGCTAATTTTTGTATTTTTAGTAGAGACAGGGTTTTGCCATGTTGGTCAGGCTGGTCTTGAACTCCTGACCTAAGGTGATCTGCACTCCTTAGCCTCCCAAAGCACTGGGATTACAGGTGTTAGCCACCACACCCAGCTTGTAAACTCATTCCATGATTCCTGCCTTCTTCACATTTCTATTCTATTTAATATAGTTTTTGAGACAGAGTATGCCTTGAAAAACACACTTTCAAATAACTGATGTTTCATAAGTAACTGATTGAAACATTTATTTAAAATTATTCTTTAAAAGTCATACTTTTAAATAGGAATAGAAAATGTTGAAGCTTATCTACTCTTCTCAGGCCTTAGAAACTCCAACAGGCTTACAGTTCTAGTTAACCCCCAAACATTAATAAGTAAAAGTAGCAACTGAATTCAAAAGGACTTTATAAATTCAATAAGGTATGTTTTAGATATTTAATGAGCTACTTCAGATAAGAAGCTTGCAATTTAGTTGTCTTTCTCAGGTGGACAAAAATATTGTCTACATTGGGGAACATCACAGAAGATGCTATTTGAAATAAAATATTCAGCACCCTCATTTAATGTTAAGATGTCACTACAAATGACTTATAGTGTGTTATCAGTATGACCTAAAACTCTACATCTTTTTGCAAAATTAATATTTATTTCTATTGACTGGGCATGGTGGCTCATGCCTGTAGTCCCAGCACTTTGGGAGGCTGAGGCAGGAGGATCACTTGAGGTCAGGAGTTCGAGACCAGCCTGACCAACATGGCGAAACCCCGTCTCTACCAAAAATACAAAAATTAGCTGAATGTGGTGGTGGGCGCCTGTAATCCCAGCTACTCAGGAGACTGAGGCAGGAGAATTGCTTGTACTCGGGAGGCAGAGTTTGCAGTGAGCCGAGATGGCGCCACTGCACTCCAGCCTGGAAGACAGCAAGACTCCATCTCAAAAAAAAAAAAAAAAAAAAAAAAAAAAAAAAAAAAAAAAATATATTATATATATACTATATTATATATAATTCATATTATATATAAAATAGCAGATGATACTTTTTACTTTGTTTTTCCTTAAATTAATTAAATGAATATGTGGTAGTTTATGTAGAGAAATTCCTAACTTTAAAGCTGTTAGCAACTTAAAAGTAGAATTAATAAGAAATGCAAGAATGAGACTAATGTTTGGAATATCTGCCAAACGTTTAACGTTTGTATGATTTAGGGCAGTTCTATTACATTTTTAGATTCAGTCTGCTCAGCTGGAAAACTAGAATGACAATGGTTACCACAACATCCAGTAGGCTCAATGAATAAACCAGGATAACTGATGTAAAGATCTAATTGGCATGACTGGAACATCAGTAATTGTTACTTTATTTTTGTTGTTGTTGTTGTTAATGTTATATTTGTATTAACTCAATTTAGAGACACTCGGTAAATTCTGTTATTCCTAAAGTGTTGACAAGATAAAGGAAACTCTAAAAGAAAACATTTTAAAAGTATATATTTTAGTTGTTTTTTTTTTTCTTTTATATCCTACTTGGAAGACAATTCAATAATTATAGTGCTAAGCTCATTATGTAGATTAATCAGTAGTGTTTGGCAGGCACTGCATTTGTGAATGATAACAGCATGCCTCAGGTGGCCTTAAAACATACCAAGCTGAAGGCTATCAATTTTACCACCTGAGAAGTGTTCTAATTGACCCAAAACGCAGAACCTAAAGTGGCTGCTCCATTACTGCCAATGAGACTAACAGTTGGGTTCTTAGATTTATTAGCCTGCAAATTGCTGACTGTAAGTTCCAAAGCACCAACTGTGCCTACCTTTTACAAGTTTGTTTTTTCTTTTTTCCAATATTTAAATGAAATGTAACGTCAGTTAATTATAAAAGAAAATACATTAAGTGGTAATAGAAATGCTTGGGCACCAGAATCAGACTTATCCTTCCCAAAAATCCACTGTACTTTTGCTTAGTGACCTTGGAAGAGTTAGTTAAAGCATGTTTCCCTGTCTATAAATTGGAAAAGGATAATTTCCTTATATATTGTAGTGACAATTAGTAAAGATACACCTAATGTGCCTACAATAGTTTTTACACATAATAATCAAGAATTTTTTTCTACTGTGTTTCTCATCCTTTATGATATACAGAGGCATATAGTCAAATGAAGGGTCCTGTGTTAGAGGACTGCATGTGTTATTTCTGTTTTATTAATTTAATTAGAGAATACGATTAGCCAATCTACAACAGTACAGTGTTATTTCTTGTGTGTAAAGTATAACTATAATTTCAAATTCCCATTTTTCTCTCAACTGTATCAACAGGTTTATGGTATCCTATTGAGGGCTAAAGAATTTATAGTGTTTAGCAGACAGGCCTTTGACTTTCATAATAAAACTTATATTTCATTGGGCAGACAAGATGAGGAAATATTTCAAACTCCATATTGCATCTAAAATGTTTACAGTGATACAATGGTACCTTTCCTTTATTGTTACATTCAATGATCCGTACTATGAAACTATTTTATAGAAAAGTATGCTTTACAATATTTCCAAGTCTGTAACTAAATCCTATCCTTTGAATGGAAGTAGTGTTCATCTATTTCTATGCTGTATTATTTGGAATAATGATTTCGGTTTTATGAAGTGATGCCAGTGTGTTTGATGATCAGGAAAACTTGGAAATTATAGTATTGAGTATAATCTTCAGAGACAAGTAAAATGTGTGGACCTATGTTATGTACAAGGTTACCACAGTTGTCATATAATACAGTCAGGTTCTATAGAAAGACCAATAGCTCTATTGGATAACAAAAGGCAGTGTTCGTTTGCTTTGTTTTCATGATGGGTTTCTTTTTTTGTTGTTACTTTCAAAGTGAATCTATTAAAACTCCACTCCCAAGGTGGATTGGTATTGTAGAAATACAAATTGCATATTTATTCTAGACTTCATTGTGTTATGTGATATAATTGCCAAGGGCTACATGTGGCCACTGGAGCACTAATATGTGGCTCCAAGTTGAGAAGTGCTGTTGGTTTAAAACGCACATTCAATTTCAAATACTGAACATGAAAAAGAAGATTAAAGTATCTCAAAAATAATTTTCCATGTTGATTAATTATTGATCCTATATATTTTAGGTCAAGCAAATTAAGTTATTAAAATGGGTTTCACCTGTTGCTACTTACATTTTAGAAAATTAAACTTTTCTACATTTCTAGAAAACTAAAATTACATATTTGGCTCACATTATTACATACTACTTGCAAATATATATATTCCTATTGCTTATTTTATATATATAATATATACATGCACACGCACACACATACACACACTCCTATTGCTTATTTGCAAAGTTTGCACTTTGTGTATATCCCACAGGGACTGAGTGCTGAGGTAGGTGGCTAGTGAAAAATTGTCATTGTAATTCTATGTTGTCTCATAGTTTCTTTGCATTCTAGAGGTTTGATTTGTGACACCTATAGGATGGCAAAATAAAAAACTAAATGTTTAAAGTCTGCAGAATCTAGGGATAAAGCATACGTTTTATGTATATAATCAGTGTTACAGTTCACAGGCAGTTGTCTGAATAGAATATTTAAATTACTATCAGAAATGACCCAAGGATGTATTTCTTGACTGAGTGAATCATTGTAGCACATAGAAAGGACAAGCCTGACATCCATCCTGATGAACTGTATCAAGCACTTGTAGATTAACACATAAAATATCTAAACAGGCTCTGAGGAATGTATAGAAAAGGAAAAGATGCTGAAATTCAGAAATCACCAATAAAATGCACCCTAAAAAGGGAAGATCCTACTGAGTCGAATCATTGGAAGTGAATCTGACAATAATTGCCAATCTTGGAGAAGACTCCAAAAGCACTGTCAGCATTGGAAATTGCTATGGCACCAACTCGTTGTTTATGAAATTGACTTAAAAAATACAACTCCCCCACACAAAACACATACACACACACAGAGAGACCCATCCGCTGGACACACACACAAACATAAAACTAGACATTCATTCTGCATTTTAAGTATGATCTATATTCCAAGGTCACAGTAAATTGTTAAGGGAAAGAATATAAAATTCCAATTTATAAATTCAGATGAAATGACAGGATAAGAATAATAACCATGGTTGGCTGTAAAAATAATCACAATTATCTAACATGTTTATTTGTAATTATGCTTTACAGAATTTTACATCAACAAATGGAGTTTAATTCTCCACTCTGAATCCAACCTAAAGCTCATGTGGGTTTGCATACTTTTCTTTTCACTTTTGGAACTCTAACACTTCCATGTGAAGAAACCCCTACAGTGTGAAGGAAGATCTCTTCCTAGAGCAGCCAGCTCTAGCCAGTCTGGCAGCTGAGCTCAAATACCTGAGCAAGCTCAGCGGTGATCAGTTTTGCCTATCTCTGTAGAACCATACAGCTTACTAGAGGCTCATGAGCAATTATGAATGGTTATTGTATGAAGCCACTTGGTTTTGGGATAACTTGTTAAGCAGCAGTAGATGACTAATTTAATAAGCATTGTGAAACCTCCAATGAGATAATGTATCCAGGAAATAATCAAATTATTCTGAATCCATGGATATATAATGAAAATGATGCAAGAAATAACTTTTGAGCTATAGGTAGGAATTGTGGATCTATGTACTTAAATTCAAACGTAAATAGTAATGGCTTAAAATATAAATTGGACAGCATAACAGTTACTAAACAATACTAAACAAATTTCAACTCACATGCACAAGGATTACTGTTCAGTAACAAAAATTAACAAACTATGAATACATGTAACAAGATGGAAGTATGTCAGAAGCATTATACTCAGTAAAAGAAACCAGACACAAAAGACTGTGTACTATATTGTACATAAACTACATTCTGTAGAAGGCAAAACTATAGGGACATAAATCGGATTAATAGTTGCTAGATTCTGAAGGAAAGAAGAGAGGGTTAACTTCAAAAGAGCAAAAGAACATGTTATGTCAATTGAAATGTTCCATGCCTGTTTTTTGGCACTGGATGCTTGAAAAATATTCAGTTGCTAAATGTATCAAAATATAGATTTAAGTAAATCTGATCTCAAACAACGAAACAATACAATATTGAAAGTTTCTTGCAGATTGTAATATGACCATACAGACAAAAGAATAAGCACAACATTTACCAAAATACCTATCTATGTAAAAGACAAAAGGAGAATGGAATTAGGGGAAACTGTGAATGGAAAGTTATTGGTTAACGTGGGTTTTTTAAGCTGAGCTGGGTTGTTAGTAAATTGTTTTATTATCATTTTTAGTATTCAAATTTTATGTCTTACATATAATAATTATGAATTATAATAATTCATGGAAATACAAAAAAAGACAATGTCTGGGGTGGAGGTAAAACAGAAAAATATAGGAGCTATAAAACCATACTAAGCTAAAATTCAGTAAGCCATGGGATAGAGAAGATAGTCCAAAAAGTTAAAGTAAAATAGTAATAACACACCAACAAAAGTAACTTAAAAAAATAAATACTAAGTATTGTCAAGGATGAGGGATAGTGGATACACTTTTTAAAATTTGTATTGAAAAACACACAGCATGAAATCCATCCTATTAACAAATTTTTAAGTGTGCAGTACAGTACTGCTAACTATATGCCGATTTTGATAGAGTGAATCTCTAGAACATTTTCATCTTGTATGACTGAAACTCTGTACCCATCAAACAGACATCTCCATTTCCTCCTCCTTCTATCCCCTGGAAGCCACCATTCTACTTTCTGCTTCTATGAATTTGTCTACTTTAGACACTGCATGTAAGTAGAATCATGCAGTATTTATCCTTCTGTGAGTGAATTATTTCACTTAACATAATGTTCTCAAGATTCCTCCACTTTGTAGCATATGAGAGGATTTCCTTCCCTTTTTTTTAGAGAGGAATAGAATAATATTCTTTTGTATGTATGGCATATTTAAAAAAATAAATTCATCTACCAGTGAATATTAGGTTTTCTCTACTTCTTGGCTATTGTAAATAATGTTCCATTGAACACAGGAGTGCAAATATCTTTTCGGGATCCTATTTTTAATTATTTTGGATAAATTCCCAGAAGTAGGATGCAGAATCATGTGGGAGTTCTATTTTTAATTCTTTTTGAGGAAACTTCATACTGATTTCCATAGCAGCTGTACATTTAACATTTTACATTCCACCAGGAGAACTAATTTCTCCACATCTTGTCAAAAATGATTTTCTTTCTTTCCTCCCTTCCTTTCTTCTTTCCTTCATCCCTCTCCTTCCCTCCTTCCCTTTCTGTGTGCTTTCTTTTTTTTAACGGACATCTAAACAGGTATGAGGTGATATCTCATTGTGATTTTGAATTGTATTTCTCTAGTGATTGGTGATGTTGAACATCTTTTCATATACCTGTTGGTCATTTGTGTGTGTTCGTTAGAGAAACGTGTATTTAAGTCCTTAGCTCATTAAAAAAAATCAGGTTTTTTTTTTGTTTGTTTGTTTTTTACCACTGAATTGTAGGAGTTTTCTGCATGTTTTGGATAGCTTCTTAGCAGATATCTGAGATATATGATTTGCAAATATTTTCCCATTATGTAGGTTGCATTTATACTCTGTGGATTGTTTACTTCTCTGTGCAGAAACATTTCAGTTTGATATATTCCCATTTGTCTATTTTAGCTTTTGTTGCCTGTGCTTTTGATTTCATATTCAGGATATCATAGCCAAGAACAATGTTATGAAGTTTTCCCCCTATGTTTTCTTCTAGAAGTTTTATAGTTTCAGATTTTAAATTTAAATCTTCAAGCCATTTTGAGTTGATTTTGTGTATTATCTAAGATTAGGGTCCAGTTACATTCATATGCATGTGGCTACCTGGTTCTCCCAGCATCATTTGAAAAACAGACTCTCCTTTCCCTAATGTGTATTCTCAACAACCTTGTCAAAGATCAGTTGAATATATATGTGTGGGTTTATCTGTGAGCTCTCTATTCTGTTTCAATGTTCTATATGTCTGTATTTAGGCCAGAACCGTACTGTTTTGATTTTGATAGATTTGTAATATGTTTTGAAGTCAGGATGTGTTATGCCTCCAGTTTTGTTCCTCTTGTTTTGGCTCTTTGGGTTTTTTAATGGTTTCGCAGGAATTTTAAAATAGTTTTTTTCTGTTTAGAATTATATTTTCTCTACAAAAAAGTATTTTCTATTTGAATGCTGAAAAGCTTTTCTATTTGAATTGCCAAAATCTATTGGGATTTTGACAGAGATTGCACTGAATCTGTAGATTGATTTGAGTAGTATAGACATTTTAACAGTTTTTGGTAATTCAATCCAGTAACTTGAGATTTATTTTCATTTATTTGGGTCTTATTAAATTTTCTTTCAGCAGTTTTCTAGTTTTCAGTGTAAATTTTTCACTTAATTAGTTAAGTGTATTCCTAAGTATATCATTTTTTTATGACAGTAAATGGAATTGTTTTCTTAATTTCCCTTATAGATGGATGATTGTTAGTATATAGAAATTCACCTAGCTTTTGGATGTTGATTATTTTAAGCTGAAACTGTGCTGAGCTTATTTATTATTCTAACGTGTGTGTGTTGTAATTGATAGAGATTTTTACACATAAGATCATATTATCTGAAAACAGAGGTAATTATACTTCTTCCTTTCCCTTTCCATTTGAATGACTTTCATTCCCTTTTGTTGCCTAATTGCTCTGGATAGGATTGCCAAATAGTGCTCTGAGATATGCAAGGCAGAAATCCATTCTTCAGTCAGCTCTTCACAAAGCTAGAATGCTGAATACTCATTCTATGCTTCCCTTTTCTTCTTGAGGGTAAAACTGCCAAGGGATATCAGCCTCTTTCTATTGTATTTTGGATCCTCTGGAGTAGCATCAAGGTACCCAGATCTCTTTTTGTTCTCAGCAGTCTCCAGGCATCTGGAGTACGTCAGGCCCTATAAATGGCCCAAGTCAGGCAACACAGAAACAAGTCCCTCGTGCAGCCTCCCCAAAAGCTGTACATTTTGATGCATGCTCCAACTATTTATCTCCCTTGGGTAAAGCCAGGAGTTGGGGATTTTTCTCCAACTCTCTTCATTCTGAACCAGGGAGAGAAGCAATGGTGAGTAAATACTTAATAACTTGAACCCTTGCTTTTGCTCAATGATCCCAAATATAGTAACATTTTTTGTCAGTGCTTAGATTCAGTCAAGACAGAAAACAGTCCTTTCAGTAGTCCCACAAAATCCTAAACATAGACACATTCTAGTCTTCTCTTTCCCTCTCTATGGCGAAATTTGGAGGTGGGAAGTGTGATATCAATGACATCACACTGTGGTAGGGGGAGGGACTCTGGCAAATGAGAGCCATGAGTTTTCCTTCTGCCTTTGGTACAGCTAGTTTTGCATAAGCCTAGTGGTACAGGAACCTCTCATCTGGTTTCAAGATTTCTCACAAAGGAAATTGCTCCATGTATCATTTAATCAGTGTTGCCATGGGAAAATAAGGTCTAGGGCTTTCTATTCCATCACCTTGCTGACATCACCCCTGGAACTCTGACGTGATGTTATTAGGAATTTAGATAGGAAATGGCTCACTTTTTAAAACAAATGAACAAACTTGTTAATGGTGAACACTTGTGAAATCTGTGATCCAGCAATTCCATTCTCAGACATGGACACAAAATATATGTGTACATATGTGTAAAATGTTGACTGTAGGAACATCATTCACAAGTGTCTTAGAGTTAAAATAGTTCGTAGACAACAGAATGTATACATAAACTCTGGAATTTTCAGAAAATGTAATTATATGTACTGCTGTACACTGTAAAATGGATCTGTCTCACAGATATAATATTGAATGAAAATAATCTTGATATTGTATGAATCCATTAGAATAAAAGAGAAGTATAGGAGAAGTGAGTTTTTGGTAATAGAAACTGGAACATTGGTTTCTTTGAAAAGATGGTATTGACTAGAAGGGAAACAAAGACAGCTCTGGTGCTATATTTTTTGACCTAGGTGGTAATTACACTGATGTATTCCCTTCATAAATATTCATCAATTGTGTATTTAGAATTTTTGCATTTTGTTATATTTACATAATACTTAAATAAAAATAAATTTTAAAACATTTAAATTTATTTGCAATGGAGAAGCAATATCAAAAGTTTGCTGGTGGTCAACATTAAAACCTTTTAACTATAGAATCACCATTAAAGAATGATTAGAAGTATATTATAGAAGGCATTATGGACTGAATGTTTCCATTCACCCCCAAATTCATGTCAAAATTATAACTTCAACGTGATGGTATTAGGAGGTGGGACCTTTGGGAGGTCATTTTGATAGCAGCAGGAAAAAAACAAATGGCCAGGCAGATACGGGCAGGTCCCCAGTGAAACCTGACCTTCGAGGTGAAGATGGTGTAAAGCCTGGCTACATGTTCTGGGGAAACCCACAGACCAGACTGAGAACATGTCTTCCCCTTTGGTGTGCTTTTCTCTGATCCCCATCCTTCACCTATATTACATATACCTACCCTTTCCTAATTGGCTTTCTGCACTGCCGTGCCCACCTTTGAGTAGTGTCTTTGCCTTAATCTTGTTTGCATTCTAACAAGTCAATCAGCATGCACTTCCCATTCTGAGTCCATACAAAGCCCTGGACCTAGCCACAATGGGAGAGAAATGACCTGACTGCTGACTGCTGGGGTATGGGATCTCACTCCCACTTTCTGCTGAGAGCTCTTCCACAGCTTAATAAAAATCTTCTCCACCCATACTCACCCTTCAAATCTTCAAATTGTAAGTGTATCCTCATTCTTTTTTTTTGAGACGGAGTCCCGCTCTGTTGACAAAGGTAGAGTGTGACTCACTGCAACCTCCGCCTCCTGGATTCAAGTGATTCTCCTGCCTCATCCTCCTGAGTAGCTGGGATTACAGGAGAAAGCCACTGTGCCCAACTAATTTTTGTATTTTTAGTAGAGATGGGGTTTCACCATGTTGGTCAGGCTGGTCTCAAACTCCTGACCTCGTGATCCGCCTGCCTCAACCTCCCAAAGTGTTGGGATTACAGGTGTGAACCACCGCACCCGGCCGTGTATCCTCATTCTTTTTGGACCCAGGACAAGAATTCAGGAACTGCTGAATGTGGGCACAAGCTCTAACACAGGTGAACCAAGTGGGCAGGGAGTCTCCAGTGGCAGACCCAGGGCTGAGCGAGGCCTAGGTGGCAGGGGCATATTGCTGGCTGTGGAAATCCCTGTTTGACTTAGTGGCTGAGAAAATCCCGTGTCAATTAGATGATGAGGGTGAAGCCCTCGTTAATTGAATTAGTGCCCTTATAAGAGGAAACAGGTGAAAACTAGCTTGATGCCTCTCTCCTCTCTGGTATTTAAAGATATAATGAGAAGGCAACCATCTGTAAACCAAAGCAAGGTTATCTATCAAGAACTCAAACATGCCTATATCCTGATCTCAGACTTTTGGCCTCTGGAATTGTGAGAAATAAATATGTGTTGTTTAAGCCACTCAGTCTATGGTATTTTGTTAAAGCAGGCTGAACTGATTCAGACAGAATGTGATTGCTTAATTTATTTATGTTCTAATACAAACATCTAAGAATGTAATAAAAGTGAAAAAGCACAGAAGGGGTGATACGATGAGGTGTTAGTGCTAATTTATGCATCTGAAGTAACAAAGTATCAATCAATACTGTCTAAAAATGAACGATCAAATAAAGGAGAAGTAAAACACATAAAAACACCAGTATCTCAAGATGTTTGTAGTTAAATTTCTTAAGTTTAAAGGAAATTTTTAAATTAACATCCCCAATTGTGAAAAAACCCTTATTTGAAATGGAATGAATTCTCCTATTTCACCTTATCTCCACCTGTAAAATTCAATTACACTTAATAATAATTTTTACATCAAAAGTAGCATAGAGAGTATTGCCTCTTTTAATAAAAAAAAGTCTATTTATTCCTCTATCTGTATATAATATGGAGATTTCTTAGCTAATGTTCCTGTATTTATTGACATTTTTTCACTCTTTTAAAATATATACATATATACACATATATGTATATTAATGCACACATATACACATGTGTATATATTTAAATAAGTCATGAATACAATAATTTGCACAAGATTCTTTGGTAGACTTTTATTAGAACAGTGTTTGCCTTTAATTTTAAATTACTTTAGTTTTAGAAAATAGGGTAGAACATCCTATTAATGTATTGATGAATTGGGGGAAAAAGGCATCTCTATAATACATCATACTATAAAGAGAGAATCATCATTGTTACTAGTATCCAAACACATAAATACTGTTTTATAATTCAATATAATAATAATTTATACAGAACCTCTTCTCACCTACGTTCTTAATGCTATTTCCGAAATCAAAGACATTGTTTTATAAACTCTCACACAGGGTATCAGAGTCCTCACATGGTACGCTTTCTTCATGTTGTTCCTCTATTCTTTGTCTGTTTGCTGAATTTCAGGCCTTTCTTCAAGACTATTCTCTAATAAAAGTTACTCTCTGAAGCTTTTCCTAACTCCATCAAATGAATTAATCATTTTCTTTTTTTTTTACTCCCAAAAGACTTTGTACTCACCTCCTTGACTGTAATGAGATTTGTGTAATATCTAGCAAATAGCAGGTCCTCAACAATGGTAATTGCCTTTTGTATTTTGTGCAAGGATACTTGTTTTCCATTACCTATACTACACATTGTTAAAATGTCCTTTCTCTCCTGCTCCTCTGTGACCTCTTCATGTCAGTCTTTTTATTTCCATTGCTTAACCTAGCACATAGCTGGTTATTCAATAAATGTTTGCTCAAAAGAAAAGGAAATTAATGATGAATTTACAGAGTGATTGAAGAGAAATTTCTAGAAAATGGATCACCTATATTAAATGACTCCATTTTACAAGAAATCTGATAGAGGAAAAAATGTTATGTTGAAGGGATTTTGTGAGGATGTGAGCAATGATGCTTTCCCAATTGAAAAGAAAAGAAGGATACAATCTTTAAGAACATGGGGTAAAGCAATCTGCTGTTGTTATTTCAATTGAATTTAATTCTGTAGAACTGAATTGATTGTCCATTCAGCATATTACATGTTGGTATTGTGCTATTTGTTAGAGTAGGCAGAGAGTCAGGCATGAGCAGGAGAGGGGAGCCCCTGAGAAATGGGAGGTCTGGGGAATCTCATACCCCATCAACCAGCAGGAAACAGGCATGCTCAGTATGAACAGACGGAAGGGGAGGGCAATGCCTATGCGGAAGGAATGCCTATTAAGATGCCCAGTAATTACTCACTCTGGAGTTAACCTGTCAGAATGTAGCACTTGCTGGTAAGGAGGGCAAAGAAAAAAATACCTAAGATATTGGTAGGCCTAATAAGTACCATTTAACCACTATACCCTCTTCCTGGAGTGGCAGTAATGAGCAACACTGTCTGAGGAAGGATTTGAATCCAGCACCAGCCTGCACATGCACAGCAGTAGTAAAGGCAAGTACCACAAGCCTGGTGGGGGAGCTAGGTGGGAACAAGGCAGAGACTTAAGACAGGAGTGGGTAAACTAGACAAAGGAAAAACGTGGAAGCTTAAGAAAGAAGAGGGAATTTTTAAAAGTCCGACATAATAAAAACCCAATGCAGAACCCACAAGCTGTTGGATCACTTCATTCAGCAGCCTGCTCTGCTTCATCTTTGCAGAGTATGCTGTCTCTTTAATGTACTGTTTCTGCTCGCTATTCTTTAAGCATATTCTCTTTTTAACTACATCAGTCCCTTGGAAAAATGCTTTCTCCAAGTAAGACAAAGAACTGAGGATTCTTGCACTTCCCAGTAACAATATCTTCAAAGTTGAATAATTCATATGTTTTGAAGTTACTTCTGGTTAGGAAGATAAGACACATAAACAAAAGAAGCAAAACCCAAAAAGATAATAAGAGTACATTATTTGTATCATTCTCTTCTGCTTATTGGAATACAGAAGTTGACCCATGAATACAGAGAAAATTAGCCACAGACATTCCTCTTAACAATATTTTTCTGTGTCTTTTGCCATTCCTAAGAAAAGTGGGATTAAAGAGATTAATGGACGTTGTATACAAACACTTATTTGTTGTGTATATTTCTATATGCATGTATGTCTATGTATGTGTGTGTATCTGTACTTATCTATCAACTGATTTAAAACTAGCTGTTTAAGGTAACTATTTGATAAACTTTATGAATAATGATATACATTTTTTCAAGTTAATACTTTTAGCAAATTACATACATTTTATGTATTGTATACAATGTTATTTGTTGTGTACAATTAAACCATTAAATATTGTGGATTTGTTATTCTCAACTAAACATTGTGTTGCTTCTATAAAGTAAGATAATCCTTTCAGTTATTGCTATCTTTTTTTTTTTTTTTTTTTTTTTTTTTTTTTTTTTTTTGAGACGGAGTCTCGCTGTTGCCCAGGCTGGAGTGCAGTGGCCAGATCTCGGCTCACTGCAAGCTCCGCCTCCCGGGTTCACGCCATTCTCCTGCCTCAGCCTCCCGAGTAGCTGGGACTATAGGCGCCCGCCACCTCGCCCGGCTAGTTGTTTTGTAATTCTTTTTAGTAGAGACGGGGTTTCACCGTGTTAGCCAGGATGGTCTCCATCTCCTGACCTCGTGATCTGCCCATCTCAGCCTCCCAAAGTGCTGGGATTACAGGCTTGAGCCACCGCGCCCGGCCAGTTATTGTTATCTTAATCACAGATCCTAAGTTGAATTCAAATGACACCCTGCTATTAGGATCTAGGTTTCCAGAGAGAACAGATTAGGTATTAATAAATACTCTCTTTTCCTCCCTGACAGGGCCATGTGTTATTCAAACAACAGAGGTAGGTAACTGAACTTAGGAAGCTAGGCTCACAAGAGGTATCAAATTTAGTTTGTTTCTTAAAAGTTAAAATCCTGGGGAAACATCTTTTCCTAATATCCTTCTGCTGCAAATGAAAATGACTTATATCCATTTATTTGAATATGCAACATCTGCTCAGGTAAGAAATAAGTGTTATTCCCTCTGTCCCAGATAGTTCCAACAAGAATGAGATGGAGTCACACACAGGATCAGAATGTGCAGGCCCTACAACACTCTGATCAGAGCCACTGAAACACTCCTTGCAATGCTACTGCTTTCAGATTCTTTGCTATACTTAGGAGTCTTCCCCAAAGCATCATGTAAATTAATCTACCCAAAGGCTATTCACTTGACTCTCCCCTCTGTTGTATCTTCAGTGCCTTAACTCTCCAGATATTTTATTCATGAACAGGAAGTGGATACATTTCCTGCTGGATCTTAAATGATAGATGAAGTCATTAGAGATAAAGTAACCATGTATTTTAACCTACCCAGAAAAGTTTTAGTGTATGCCTGTCAATCTGCTGTAATTATTAATATCCTTTTTATGCTCCAAAGTATCTCAGTTTGGACAATAAATTATATGGTTACTGTATTTATAGATCTACCAGTGACTTCAGCACTTCTGAAATATGTTTTAAGAGGTAAGAGGCCTCAGTATGTCACTACTTAATTCAGAGGCATTTTTTTTTTTCCTTTTTTTTTTTTTTTTTTTTTCCTTTGGGACAGGGTCCTCTTTGTCACCCAGGCTGGAGTACAGTGCCATGATCTCAGCTCACTGCAGCCAGACATCTTTTCTAGTCTATTACCAAAGATTCCTACTCAAAACATGTCTACGTATTGTTACTGAATTAGTATTTCCTAATTAAATCTGATTATGACATTCTTCTGCTGATAAAGATTAAAACCTTCCACAAAACCCATAGAATAAAAGTTTAATTTTGTTCTTTGCATATGAGGATTTAAATGATCTGACAACATGTAAACGCTTCTTGCTCCATTCCTATACTTCCCTTACACATGCACTGAACTCCAGACATGTTAAAATCTTGTGGTTTGTCAGTCATGACTCTTTCTCATGCCACTGCGTTTTTTTTTTTTTTTTTTTCTCCTGCTGATGCCTCTGTCTGGAATTGCCTTCTTCAATCTCTTTAAGTTATTTTCTTCTTCTTCTTCTCCTCCTCCTCCTCCTCCTCCTCCTACTTCTTTCTTCTTCTTTCTTCTTCTTCTTTCTTCTTCTTCTTCTTTTGAAACAGAGTCTCACTCTGTTGCCCAGGCTGGAGTGCAGTGGGACAATCTTGGCTCACTGCAACCTCCGCCTCCCGGGTTTAGGCGATTCCCGTGCCTCAGCCTCCCAGGCAGCTGGGATTACAGGTACATGCCACCACACTAATTTTTGTGTGTTTTTTGTTGTTGTTGCTTATTTGTTTGTTTTAATAGAGACGGGGTTTCACCATGTTGGCCAGGCTGGTCACGAACTCCTGACCTCAGGTGATCTGCCCTTCTTGGCCTCCCAAAGCGCTGGGATTACAGGCGTGAGCCACCATGCCCGGCCTGATTCTTATTCTTTAAAACAATTCTAAAATCACGTTTTTTATTCCCACGTCAAGCATCTCCAATTTAAAATAATGGCATCATGCACGTATTTCTCAGTTGAAAATTTGTGATATGACTCAATTATAATTTATATTTTGTTTTTCACTCTAAACTGAATGACTTCAGAGACTATATTATTTGTTGCTGACTTTTCCAGAACTCACCATAATGTCTGACATATGGAGTGCTTAATAAATGGTTCCAAAAATGAATAATTCCCTTTCTTTATTTCAAATTATTAATCACAATGAGTTAACAAGGCAAAATATACAAATGATGGTTATCCATGCATCACCTGAGGGCTTTTTCTGTTTCAGTGGCTTTGGTTTAAAAAATAAAAAAGTAAACAAAATAAAACAAATACATAAACTAAGCAAAGTTGTTTATTTTTTAGCTGCTCTTTTGACAATGGTAATTTTAGTTTATTATGTTTATTGTTAATCAATTCACAAAGTCTATCTGTTAAATGATTTTGAATGCTAAATATGGATGAATAAGCTATCTTCATAATGTGTGGAACAAATGGATTTTTCCCTTTAATATCCACTCTGTAATCAAAGAATGAAAAATGGACCATTACTCACAAGAATTGCTAATAATGCAAATATCCTTGAAGTTAATCCTCAAGGAGAGAATATGAGCAGTTTGAAAATGAGAAAAGAACATCAATAGGAAACTCAGAAAGTAATTGGTAAGTCCACAAAAATCATATAAAACTATCAACATCTTCAGTTATTAATATAGAAAAGTAAATTATTAGAACTTCATATAGGTATCATTTTATTGTCTATTAATTTGCAACACTAAAAATCAAAGGTGATAATATACTATCAAGTATGTGGCAAAACTGATGCAGAGTGTTGGTGGCAGGAAAAATTGGTACCTCTTGTGAAAATATTGTGGCAATGTACTTTTAAAAACATGAAAATTTTAATAGTTTTTTTCTCATTAATTCTACCTTTGAAATGTATTTTAAAATGCAATATAACATGAAGCTTAAAATATGAATAAATATGCTCTTTGGGGTGTTATAAAGTCTACTGTATTGAAATATCTCTGTGGTAGGCTATTAATTGTGAAAAATCAATTTTATAGAATTGTAACAAACACATTGCACTGTTAATTAGGACTATGTTAAGTTAGTTTTGGGGATAAGGAGAGCTAGAAATACATTTGTGTTTCATATGGTCATACTTTTTCAAAACATGTATTAGTTTTCTACTGCTACTCTTACAAATTACAACAAACATTTTTTTCTATGACACAAATTTTTTTCATACGGCATCACCACCTCCCCCTTTTGCATGTGAAGTCCGCTTTTGATTACATTGGGTCTATCTGGATAATCCAGGATAATCTCTTTAAATCAACTGATGAGCAATGTTAATTCCATCTGGGTAAAAATTAGCAAACTAGAAAATAAGGCAACTCTCAACTATAATATGCTATGAGAAAAACATATTTGTGCTGACATAGAAACCTAAGGAATAGAAGCCTGCCAAGAGAGATCAAATGGAAATCCCATGCAAGTAGAAGAAACAAGGGAATCGAGTGTGCAGTGGCTTGATGTAAAAGAGTGCATAATGACCCGTTAATCAATTAGGGTGTAGTTTGGCAGAAATATATGCAGTCCTACCCCCAACTGATCACTAAAGTCTGTGGCTGAATTACTAGTTCAAGAGAACAGTTATAACCTTTATGATGGCTAGTTTTGTATATCAACTTGACTGGCTATGGTGCACAGATTAAACCTGATTTCTGTGTGTATCTGGATGAGATTACCATTGAATCTGTGAACTCAGTAAAGCAGTTTTCACTCCCCGATCCATCCAGGGCCTGAATACAACAAAAGGCAGCTGAAGCAGGAATATATCCCTTTTCACTTCCTATCTGCCTACTTAAGCTGGGACAATTCACTTTATCTTCTGCCCTTGTACTCATTCTGAATTACATCACCCTTCCTTGGTCTCCAGCCTGCAGACAGTAGATGGTTTAACAATTTCCCAGCCTCCACAATCTTGTGAGCCTATGCCTCGTAATAAATAAATCTACTGGTTCTGTTACTTTGGAGAACCTTTACTAATACAACCTTCTTATGATATTTCAATAGCTTAAGTGTCAAAGATTCTAGTTATGCAGGATTTTATTATATCTATTTTTACATATCATCTTGTATAATTTTTTCATGCCATGGTGATTGGCCCATCAGTAGTTCATAAAATCAATATAATTTGATACCATACATTTAATAAAATAGAATATATTATAAAATATTATAAACATAATTTTTTCTTAAAATTTCTGTTGGCTGGGTATGTGTAAATGTATATGTACATATGTTGTTACCAGATCATGATGTTGTAGGAGCCAAGGAGAACTTTCCCCTTGGCTCTCTGAAGGTTTGCCGAAAAGTCAGCTTTTATAAGAAAGATACATTGGATAAAAGACATACAAATTTATTTAATGTGGGTACACAGGGGGCTCCAGAATGAAGACCCAAAGATACAGAAGAAGAAATTGTCCATTTTTATGCCTAGCTTCAACAAAGTATGAACAGCTATGTAGAAATGACAGCCTGGCTAGCAAGGCCTATCTGTCTAAATTAGTCTGGACATCTGAGCATGCATTCCTTCCTTTTAGTTGTGGGGAAGGACTCCCTTTGGAATGGGGGCCTTATGACCTACAGTCAAACAAGGTGGGTCAGATAATTTCTTTATGACCAGTTTTTATAAAGAAAGGTAGTGGGGAAATTGAAGTAATATTCTTTTGGCTTTATGACTGGCTTTGGGGAAATGTGCATTCTGGTTTCTGTGACCTGCCTTGAGGAGGAGAGGTACAAGTTTCTATGGCTAGCCTCAGGAGAAAATGGAACTCAAGAGACTAAAGAAGAGACGATCAGAGAAAAACTTCTGCTTCTGAACCAGCTTCTGAAGCCTTCATTTTGGGATATTATTATCTGAGCCCCCAAATTCCCTGGTATAAAACTTCCCCAAGAAATTTTACAGTCCAGAAAATGGGTTGGTGAATTGTCTTATAAGCCATTGAACCAGTCTCTCAGTCTTAAGAATAGGCCAGTCCAGTTAGACAATTACCAGTTCTGTCTCATTTCAGGCAGTGGTGTTGCAGATGGGCTTCCAACAAAGTCAGGCCTCCATGTAATTTGAGCAATCAGATATATAATGAAGCATTTCTATGGAAACAAAATAAAAATAAAGTTTAATGGGTAGAACAAACTGCAAACTCAGTTTTTTCATCTAGAAGGCAGCCCAATCAAGATTTTTAGACATTGGGCTCGAAAAACCTTCAGATGAAGTGACAGCAGATAGTGGCAATCTGACAGGTTTGTCCTGGTCTGCAGTTTGCATCAGGTCTCAGTGAACTTTCTGAGTATTCTAGACATCAACAGCCATGAAGGATGTTCATATATTAAGTTGCTATAGTGATTTTTTCCAAAATTCATATCAAGTTGTCTAGATTCAGCTTGCAGGCCTGCAGAAAAATAGTAGTTTTAATTTAAATGATTTTGGAAGCATTAGCTTGGAGACTTGTAGCCAGAGAAGAAATCAGAATTCAGTCCAAATTACAGGCAAATAATAAAAATTCAAAATCAATGAACAAAGCTAGAATCTAATAACAGATGTACTACAGTTTCATTTTGAGATATAATTTTTCTTTTTGCAGTTTCTCATTTCTATCAAAGACAAATCATAATAGGACCAATTTATTTGCAAATTAGATTTTAGTCTTATAATCCTTGTCCTGATTATTTGCATAAAGTGCAGCAAAAATAGTGACTGGGCGTATAAGCTTTTAAACATTGGCTTTACTGGAACTTTTTAAAGGAATTTCAGATTCGATTTTCGAAAGCCTCTTGAGGCTGGGAAGCCAAACCAAGGAATTGCCATCAGACTGTCTATAAATACCTACATGAATTGGTTGAATTTCTCTTTTCTCAAGGTCCTAAAGTAACTTGAGGTTCCTGGTCCTGTCAGCAAGTGACATTCTTTACTTACCACAGGTCAGGAACCTTGTAAAGGAACCATGTATACAGGGTATCAGGCCAGTCTTTCCAAGTAGCTTTTTATTGGTTCTACGAAGTCAATTTTAATTCCTCAAAGCAATCTGAGCCTACCTGAAAATATGTCGTTCCATTTAAACCCTTGTTAAAATAAACATTGTCTCTAATTGTGTCCGGTTATAAAAGAAGACAATTTTTTATTGAATATTTGCAAATAACTATATTTCCATAATTATAAATACAAATAGTTTCCAAATACTGGATAAATTGAGGATATTGTTTTCTGTGCTTCAATGATGTAAAATATTTTTCTTATTTTTGATCACTGTCAAAAGTTTAAGAGCCGTTGCTTTAGCATCTATGTATGGACAATAAGGGTAATTCTTCAGAGATTAACCTGAACTACATTTTATTGGCCTCTGTGAAAACAATGGGCCTAAATTAGCTCTATTCACATTGAAGGAATGCATTTATAAGAAACTTAATAGATATTATTACTATGTTTAAGATGAAAACATTACCCTCTTCATCACACAATGAGTATGTCATCTCTGTATTATAGCCTGAAGGAGAAATTATTTATATGGTATCTGTAAAGAGCATAATTGCTACATTTTTTGGTAACCTTTGATTGACACGATAGTCACAGAAATATTATTTTTTTCCCCATGTGGCTTCTAGAAATCTTAGGACCAAATATTGAGTAAATTGTTCCAGGTATACAAGATTTCATGGTGTTTTACCTTCTAAATTAATTTATGCCTTCCATCTAATTTTTCTATTTGTACTATATTTTTGTTTCAGTTTTTTTACTATTTAAAATTTATTTTTATCTTGTCGTATTTTAATTTGTAAACTGCCTTAAATAGTTTTGGACATACTGCAACCAAAAGGCAAAAAGATATGTGTTAAAGAAGAAATAAACCTGTTTTAAATAATTTTCATCATCTACAAAAGGATCTGTTAGAGAAGAAAATATTTTCTAACAAAGCAAACAGCCTCCAAGTTTTAAGTATTTAAGTCAACCGTATAAACGTGGTTCATCTTTTAATTGAGTAAAATATATTTATTATTTATTTGAGAAAATAGATGACTTTCCCAAGATACTATAACTAGTGAATTACTGAAGTTAGACTTAAACCAAATTGTTTTATGGTAGATATGGTGATTTATTGCTGTTTCTCCATGTGGGTAAGTATGTATATGTTTAAATACTACTAAACAGTTAAAAACTACTCCAAAATTAATGGACATATTAGGAAAATAGTATTTTTGTGTGTGTGTGTGTATGTATACATATAGAGAGAGAGTTGTATATTTGTGTATATATATATCTATGTGTCCATATATACATGTACACATGCTTTTATCAAATATTATTGATTGAACATTTATTTTTTGCTCTTGAAACTCAAAATTGCATTTGCAATGTTGATATAGCCTTCTAATAGCAATATATATATGTGTGTCTTTTAAAATTTTTCTGACTAACCTTTTTGTTTCAAAATCAAGCAGAGAAGTTGCTAGCTTCTGCCTTCCTTTGTAGTGCCTCTGACAAAACATAGATCTAACAATGTCATTCTGCTACTTCTTTTCAGAAGTCTTAAATATCTTATTACACTCTGACTTTATGGTCTGTGCCTGTTGCATAACAGTTTCTTCTGTTGCATGATTCAGTGATGCAAATAGCTATACATCTCTTCTGATTTCTCTTTTTGATTAGAATGGACATTTTCATGATGAGTGTAAGTGATACATCAAAATACAAATATAGAACAAGTTTTGTGCAGAGCATAGGTTGACACACTGGAATGTGTTACATTTATTTCTTTGTGACCGTTGTTTTTTTCCCCCCGCCGAGACAGAGTCTCACTGTTGTCACCCGGGCTGGAGCGCAATGGCATGATCTCGGTTTACGGCAACGTTTGCCTCCCGGGTTCCAGCAATTCTCCTGCCTCAGTCTCCCGAGTAGCTGAGATTATAGGCATCCGCCACCATGCCTGGCTAATTTTTGTATTTTTAGTGGAGATGGGGTTTCACCATGTTGGCCAGGCTGATCTCGAACTTCTGACCTCAGGCGAGCCACCTTCCTCGGGCTCCCAAAGTTCTGGGATTGCAGGCGTGAGCCATCTTTAATACTGCTTTTGCATATATTATTCTACATTGCTTCAGATACATTTGCATAAAGGATGATTATAAGTTATTAATAAAATTAAGTCATTAGAGTTTCATTTCAATATATAAAATATGTCCTACACTTAGATGATTTCTGAATATGGAAAAATGTCTGACATGGGGGAAGAGGAGTTTCTGCTCAGAAACTTCTCAAACAGAGACATAGATTGCCAGGACTGACAAATTTTTAATCAGCTTGTGTTTAATGGATGGAGTAGGACTGAGTGTTACTGACAAAGAAGTAAGACTACATTCTTGCCAAAATCTTGTCTATAAAAAATTTTACAACTTTATTTGTAGAGTTTTTTTGGATTATTTTCCATAAAATAATTAAAATAAATAACTGTTAGTTTTGCAAGGGAACACTTGTACTAGTCTTCAAATGGAGGAGAAATCAAATAACTGATAAATATTGTCCAGCTTAAAACAGGCAGAAAATATGTGCAAAAACTAAATATTACAACATAGTCATCTGCCAAGATTTCTGGAAGACCTTGTTACAATGGAAGTCATTTATTTGTGTATCTCTAATTGAATTTAAAGAGTTCTTATATATAGTTAGCTTATAAGAGGTTTTTCAAGACACAAGGGGCTATTTAAGGGCTGCACAGTTCTTATGTTCATATATATGTACCATTTTCTAATATGAGTAGATGGCATTTACCACCTGCTTTGGGTGGCATTCCCAAGGCACATGACCCTGGGCAGATCCAGTCCTTGCAGGCCAGGGGGCTCAACAGGCCTCAAAGGGACGAAAGTCTGGGCCTCCATAAGTAGGAGTTGGGCCCCTCCGCCAGCATGTCCAGTGAGTGGTTCTTCACATTTCACGTCATACACCAAGGGTCTGGGATTCAGTGCTGAGCTCTTCCTTATTCACTCAACATTACTGAGGGAATCCTTGTTGACATATTTCCCTGTGCTGATAATATGCATAAATTCAGCATGTTGCCAAATCTAATCTGAGATTGGGAGACAATTGTGTTTATAATATCCAAGAGATAATTATCAAAATTTAAGAAATAAATACATTGCATTGCAAATTACATTGAATTCAATCTTCTTTAATCAACTAAAATACTGATAGAAATACCTTTTATTCACATACAGAAATAGTAAGTAGTAAATAAAAATTATGGGGAAAGATGGCTTATTGGTTTTGGAGTTTCAGAAGACTTTTTTAAACAAATAAATTGCTTGGACGTATGAAACTTCTAGAACTGGTTGGGAAGCAAAGAAATGTTGAAAGTCTCTAGCACACTTAAGTCAGACTGTCTCGTCTGTCACTGATCTCATTTTCTAAATGGAGTAGGTAGTGTCAGTTCTAACTGTTTTATTTACCCTGATTTAGAATTTTAAAAAATCTTCAAAAGTCAGAGCAGCCAGATAGCATAGATTTTAAGGTAAGTTTTTTTTTTTTTTTCAACTTTTATTTTAGATTCAGAGATACATGTGCAGGTTTGTTACCGGGGTGTATTGAATGATGCTGAGGTTTGGGATATAAATGATCCAGTTCTAAGCATAGTACCCAATAGTACCCAATAGTTAGTAAGTTTTGAGGTTCAGTGGGGAGTATAAACTATATGAATAATTTCCAGCATGCTCGCCACTGAAATACACAAACTCAAGGAATTTTTTCCCCTGGTTAAAAGTAGTTTTATCTGCAATAGAAAACTTACATATAGTTAGTTGCTGGTGAGCCAGTAAACAGATCAGAAAGGAAAATGAACCACTATCAGAATAAGATCTACATCAGGCTGTTCTGCTATATGTCAGCATTTGCTTACCCTTTCTGTCATTATAGCATATAACTGTTGACATGCCCAAAGAAGAAGATCCATTCACAACCACTAAAGTCCATGGATATTTAAATATGAAAATGGTAAAACCACTTAAAACTGCCAAATAGAAAGGCAATCAGAAATCATTGATTTCCTCTAACCTCCTTTAAAACAATAATTTTTTCTCTTATTGGATGTCAAGTATGCGCTCAAAGCAAATACTTTAGGGCTACATATTGGCCATCTTGTAATGATAAACTTTGAATTCCTAAATCTTATATTGAAACCCATTATCACAAAACATGAAGTACATGTGAAAGTTTATGTTACCACACAATTGTGGTTTATTTTGTATTATGATTATTTTTCTTCAAGAAATTTCCACCCTCTCCGTACCCCCTGCAAATCACCAATCTTATTTCCTTAATAGATTATAAAACTGAGTTAAGAGAGGAATCTGAAAAATATGTAAGAGAGAACATTCAAGAAACGAGACATTTATTGATATCCCCAGGTTGGCTCAGGGATGGCTTTAACTATCACCTGCAAAATTTCAGTATCTGCTTGTCAGGAATTAACAGAAGAGATATTCTGAAGAGGCCATGTATAGAAATTATGTTTAACCTATGAGAATTATCTCTAATACTATAGGCCTGATTCTTCCATTGTTATTCAGATCAGTCTTGACATAATCACTGAAACCTTGGAATTGTTTTTGAATTCTGTTCTCCAGCCTTTGCATACCTTTGACATTAGAGGAATTCTGTTCCCTTCTCTTGACAACCCTTGCAAAATAGCCCCAAACTGATGTTAAGACAGAGTATGCAATTGTGTGCTCACCTGTATAACTAATGTTAAGTTGTATATCAAGGTAATTTGTTTCTTTGAAATTATAAAATTTGCCAAACTTTATTATTATTTTCTTCAACTTTTTAAGTTCTGGGGTACATGTGCAGGTTTGTTACACAGGTAAATGTGTGTCATGGTGGTTTGCTGCACAGATCATCCCATCACCTAGGTATTAAGCTTGGCATACATTAGCTATTCTTCCTGATACTGTCTCTCCCTTGGCTCCCCAACAGACCCCAATGTGTGTTGCTCCCCTCCGTGTGTCCATATGTTCTTATCATTCAGCTCCCACTTGTAAGTGAGAACATGTGGTATTTCGTTTTCTGTTCCTGCATTCAAACTTTCTTTTTTTTGAGCTAATAAAGTAACATGAAATGTTATAGAAATTTATTTTGAGCATGTGGAATTGCATACTTTAATCCTCTGTAATTTAAACTCTGCGTTCCATGGCATAATATCTGAATTGATACCAATTTATACTAAATCCCTAGCACTGTATACATTTTCTTGTTGGAAAACTGATTCTTGTTTCCAGGATTATTATTTAAATAGTAGGACAAATATATCATGAATCAGATCTTTTTTAGGTGGAACCTTTTTTGTGCAGAAGTTTGTTGGGAAAAGCTGAATGTTGGGAGAAGCTGAGGCAGGGCTTGCATGTCTGACATAATGTAAAAGAGTCTTTGAACACGCCCTGGGTCCAGGGTCTAAAGCCCCTTGTGGCCCTTGAACACCAAGCTCTGTGCTAAAGGGTGGAAGGCTACCCTGATGCACCAAAATCTGAGCCCAGGGCATAAAACCCCTCGTGACTTGGATAGAATCCAGGGCTTGTGGCCTCTGGAATGTGTCTAGACTTGCTGGCTCCTTGTTCCTTGCTCTCCCAGGATCGATTGTATCTTGAGTTAAAAGAACCTGCTCTCCATTATCTCAAGTAGGGGAGCATATGCTAAACCGTCACAGCTGTAAATCATGTACTTAATGCAATGCTCCCTTTCACACCCACATTCTCACCATCTGTTTCTTTGATCACCAATAAATAGTCTGGGCTTCCAGAGCTTGGGGCCTTTGTAGCCGCCACACTTGCAATGGGCCCCTGGACCCACTTTCTCTCTCAAACTGTCTTATTCCTTTGACTCCACCAGAATTCGTCACCCTCATGACCTGGTGTTGGGTCTGATCACCCCAACAAAGTTTAATACATGCAATTTGGAAGTTCATTGTATATGTCTAGTAAATGCAACATATCTGCCATACTGAAGCCATACTGAAGTTATGACACAATTTTGTTCTAATAAAGAGAAACAGCTCCGTTCCAAATATGAATTGGAATACAAAAGAAACAGTCTTATTTGATGTGGATGAGACTTCTGGACATATGTTAACTTTGGAAAAGAAAATATATTTGTAAATTGTGCCAACATATTTATAAAAGCTATGCTGTGGTGTATTACAAGTTAGGTACACAGAGACGTATTTGGGCATCTTGTTCATCTTTGGGACTGTCTTACTCAGCGTGATTGTTTGCACAACCTATATGCTCAATAAAAAGATTTGTTAATTTTTTAATGGAAAAAAGGAACATGATTTATTTGTATACACTAGAGAAGTATAATCATTAAAGAGTTTGATAAAATGTTCTTGGAAAGTTCATGAGGATAGAATTCAGTAGGGGAAAATCAATAGAAGGAAGATAGCAAAAAGGACTTTGAAATAATGTAAATGTTGGATGAAGAGAACCTAAAATATAGAAACTATCTTGAAATCAATATAGATTCCAAAACTATGACAATGAAGCAACAGTTCATGAGTTGGATATGAAAACCAAACAAAAGTCATTAAATATTAATGGAATTGAACAAAATAAATAGTCATGCAGTATCATTTACCACTCTCTAATGGTTCTGAAGAGTATGGACTTTTTCCTCATTACCAAAATCACAAACTATTTGCATACAGGAACTGTCTGTTCATTACATTATCATACATGGTTCATAAGAGATATTCAATGATTATTCAATAAATACATGAATAAAAAGTAAAATTATATATATACGATAAACTGTTTCAAAGACAAAAACGAAATTCAGAACAATTATGTTTTCGTGTTTGAGAAGATTCTTAGGAAAGCAGAAAGTATCACTTCTGCAGGCATAAGACTTCTATGTCAACATTGTTAAAAATAGCATTGTTTGCATCCTTAAACATGTTCAGTAACTGGTATCCAGTGACGGTAGAGCTATTCTTCCTCATTCATTCTTGGCACATGCCTTATACCTGTGGAGCGATGAGAGAAAATTCAACAACATTCCACTTTAGTTAGCAGCAGAATCTAATTGTCTTAAAGAAACTCTGAATGTTACACTCCTCCTGCATTTTGAAAAGCTCCCATACCTGAACAAGAGCTAGTGTTCTTCTCAGGTCCTTAGACAATCCTTAGCTGATTAGTGGGCTCAGAATTTGAGGCAGCTGCACAGGCAAATTGTTTTGCATCTGAATATGGATTTTTATGAGGCTACATAGCTTTTGTAAATAAACCTGAAGAAGTATTCCACCTGTGCTTTTGGAATATTGGGAAAATCCTTAGATAACAGCTCTTTTAGGATTAAAATGTATTATTGCAAACTTGTTTTGAGACAAATCGTTGCTTTGGCATCATTCCATGAGTTCGAGAAGCATAAACTTTGAAACGAAGTGTTCAGCAAATCTCGAAAATGATAATGACAGGAAAGAAACATCACAACATTTCTGGGGCAAGATAGAAACATGTTATGTTGGAAAAACATTTTCAGTGCACAGTGTAAAAAATGCAGCTTGAGTAGTATTAAGCAAGGAGATTGAAAGGGTTCAGAAAAGAAGTGATTTGGGAAAAAGTGCTCAGATTCAGGAGATACCTAGATTTCAAACATCTGCCACGGGCAAACTACCTTTGTGATCAAGTTAAGTAACCTTTCATTCGAAACTTTTGCTTTTTATCACTACTATGAATATAACAGTGGTGAATATTTTATATTAACTCAAATGATAAATGTTCATTAAGTCTCTGATTCACAGATTATCCAATAATTTGCACACAGTTGTCCTTCATAAGATTTTTTTTTTGAAAAAGTTTCATTCTTATTGCCCAGGCTGGAATGCAATGGCACCACCTCAGTTCACTGCAACCTCTGCCTCCCAGATTCAGACAATTGTCCCGCCTCAGCCTCCCAAGTAGCTGGGATTACCGGCACCCAACACTACGCCCAGCTAATTTTCATATTTTTAGTGGAGATGGGGGGTGGGGGGGGGTCTCACCATGTTGGCCAGCCTGGTCTCGAACCCCTGACCTCAGGTGATCCACCCACCTCGTTCTCCCAAAGTGCTAAGATTACAGGCATGAGCCACTGAGCCCAACCTATGAGACTCATATGATGATTATGGGATGTTGCATATTTGAAGGGCTTAAACTGCCTGGCACATTAGTCAAGAGGTATTTATCATCTCTCTGCTGGTTACATCCCAGCGTATCCATGTTACCAAGAAGATATGATTTCTTCACTAGCATGAGACTTTTATTTACTGATTTATGACAGTGTCCCTCATTTTAATTTGGAAATATTTCACTTTTGCTTAGCTCATTAATGTTTGTATCTTATAGATTGATTATTATAGCTATAGAGTGAGAAGATAACTGGTATATTTCTTCTGTAAATATTTACAGACACATGCCCACAAATGCTTTACAATATCATCTTAATGTTTGCTTAAATGAAACAAGCAAAAAACAAAATATATATGGCATGATTTTCATTTCTAACAATGATTTCCTTAAGTTGTACAACTCTGGGTAAGTTGTATTATCTTTTTTACTTTCTTATTTTCTATTTTTTTTATTAAGGGTAGCAAAAAGATTAGAAACATTAACCTGAGATAAGAGACAATGTTTTGTATTAAGAAGGCCTAATTGTTAATTTAACCAAATCCAATGGATTTATGACTCTATTTTATAAAAAAAGAAAATCCATTACCTAAGTATTATAAAAAGTGTAAGGAGGTTTGTTGAGCAAAGGAAATGGTAATCGTGTGAGTTATTTTAAATAAACATTAACCAAATAAAGCAACAATTACATTACATAGTATGTGGAATCAAATAAATTGAATTAAAATAGTAAAAGTGCATAATGCTAGAAAGAATGTCTGGAGTCAAATCAGTCTATATTAAATAAGTCTATTGTTAATCGTAAGTATTCAAAATTTTATTCAAAAAGGTTTTCAAGCCCCTCAGATAAAGTTGGATCCCTCCATTAAGTGTTCTCATAAACTATATTACTCTCTCTCTTTTTTTTTAAGAGTATGCATTTCTATTCTTACTGATTATTTAATTAAAATCTGTTCTCACCAGCAGTCTAGATGTTCCATTAGGTAGGACATTTTTTTTTTTTTTTGCTCTCACTGGTATATCCCCAGTAAGTGCGCAGCCTGTGGCACACTGAAAGAGCACCAGAAAAATGATTGATTTTTTAAACAGATAAATGGATGAAGATAAATGGGTAATAAACACAACAGAATAATCAAGTTAATTTGGGGTTAGAAAAGGCTTCTCAAAAGAGGTAACTCCATTTTGTTTACAATGAATAAGTGAGTCACTTGGGAAGAAGAGGACTACAGAAGATCAGTGGTAGAAGAGTCAGCATAGGCAAAAGCCTGCAAATGAAAACTTTCATGTGTTAGTATTGTCAGAGCATGGAGGAAAATGGAAAAATAATGGGACTCAGCATGGCCATGGCTTATGATGGCCAGCACACTGGCAGTTTGTATTGATTCTCTATGTAGGTTGGAAAAGACAAAATGCATTTTCCAGTGTTGGTTATAGTATCTATGTGAGCTCAATAAACAAAGCTTGTTAATTGTGCTTTTCATATCTTCTGTGAAGGTATTGCATTTCTTTGATTATTCAATGCTAACAGTGGTAGATTAAGCATGGGTCAATGTCATGGCATATTTGTTATTTTCTCCTTGTATTTTAGCCATTTTTTTGCTTTATATAATTTGAAGCTATTTATTAGATGCATTATATATTACTCAAAATTAAACTTTTATAATTAATCAGTGTTTTCTTTCTCTCTAGAAATGCTTTGTCTTAAACTCTGTTTCATCAAATGTTAATGTCATAACATAAGCTTTCTTTTGCTATTTTGTCTGATATATCTATTTTATATTTTACGTTTGACTTTTATCCGATGTTTAATACTTAGCTCTTATAAACAACAAATGGAGATACTTTTCTGTTGTTAATTCAGTTTAATCATCTTTGTGTATTAACTGGAGAGTTCATTTCAGTCACATTCATTTTGATTACTATATAAACTCACTTTTATAAGTTTACTTTGTCCTTTCTACTTGTATAGCTTTTCTACCTAATGTATTTTTTCCTTTCTACTTTTGATTAATTGAAATTGTGATTTTATATTTTCTCATTCTTCTTGTTAGTTATGTATCTTCTTATATTTTAGTGGATGTTTTGAAAATCATAACATGGATTTAAGGAATATGTATGGAGTAAATCAGTGGTTTTACCCTATTCTTAAACAATACAAAGGTTTAGAATGATTTAACTCCAGCTTTACTCCAGAGATAAGTGCTTCACCTATTTTAAATTGACTTAACCCCAAATATTAGGCAATATGATTATTAATTTATTTAGCTAATTTTGATTTAAAGTTGCTCACATGATTACTATTTTATTTACTCAATATTATTTCTTACACTTTTGATTATATATTTGTAAATAATTTTTCTACTTCGTTAAGTCAAATTGTAAACAGCTTTTCATGGTAGGCAGAATCCTAAAATGATTTTCAATGACACTCTCTCGTATAATCCCATTGCCTCTGGATGTGAATGAAACTTGTAAATATGATGAAATATATTGTTCATGCTTCTATTATGTTATAGGACACAGATTAGGAAGGGGAGATTGTCCAGGTGAGCCTAACATGATCACATGAGCCCTTTAAAAACAGAGAGATTGATTTAACTGGTTGCAAAAGGGGAACTCAGATTTAGAATGTGAGAGGGATTTGATTTGGGAGAGGTTCTTTGTTAGTGGCTTTGAGCTGGAGGAGGCCATAGAGCAAGGTTTGAGAACAACATCTAGGAGATCAGAGCATTACCTAACCAAGAGAAATCAGAAACTATAATGTGACAACAGCAAGGACCGGATTCTGCTAATAACAGAATGAGCTTGGGAACAGATAATTAGATAAAGCTTAGCCTTGTTGACAGGTTGATTTCAGCCTGATGAAAACCTTCACAAAGAACTCAATCGAGCCTACCTGCTGCTGAGCTGCCATACTAGGAGAAAATAAATGGGGGTTGTTTTAAACTCCTGAGTTGTGATAACTGTTTATGAATCGGTAGACAACTAATACATCTTTAGTGAGATTCCATTCGTGTTAAATTCTCTGTTTTCTGATACTTATTTCTAGATAATTATTTTCCTCAAATATTTAAATATACTTTTTATAGCCATCTGTTTTTAAAGGTCAATTTTGATTTTTTTTTGGCTCTTTTATAAATAATCTTTTTGTTAGCTGCTTTAGTAATTATTTTTTAAATGTGTGTCTTTCTTTATGCCGCTATAGTAGAATACCAAAGACTGGGCATTCCAGAACTGCTATAACAGAATATGACAGACTGGATAATTTATAAAAATTGGAAATTTATTTGTCATAGTTCTGGAAGTCCAACATCAAGGTGCCAGCATCTGATATTTAGTGAAGGACTTTTTGCCACATCCTCTGGAAAAAAAGAATGCTAAGTCCTCACATGGCAGAAGGTGGAAGGACAAAATAAAACAAGCTATCTGATGGATGAATGGAGCCTCTTAATCCCATTAACTATGAACTGTCCCTTATGGCCCAATCACATCTGAAAAGCCCACCTTTTAATGAGATGATGTTGGCAACACCTGAATTTTGCAGGAAACACATTCAAACCATAGCAATTTGACTGCACGACAATGTATCTAGACATGGGTTTATTTTTCTGTCTTTTTTCTTTCCCTTCTTTTTTCCTTCCTTTCTTTCTTTGTTTCTTATCCTTCCTTTCCTCTCTTTTCCCTCCTCTTCCCTCCCTCTTCTTTTTTTCTCTCTCCCTCCCTCCCTCCCTCTTTATTTCTGCTTTTTGTTCTTTAATCATTTTAAAATTTTAGCTGGTGGATTCCTCTGTCTCAACATTACTAAAGAATGGAAACTCTATCATTGCTCAATCTTAGCTTAATTTAGGAAGGGGCATTTCCAAGTTGAACTTAGTTGCATGCTCATTTTCAAGGTTTTGTTTATAATTCATTGTGTAGCCAAAATAAATGAAAGAGCAGGTCAGTAGGAACTGGTAAGTGTCCATCAGGCAGCTCCATCTTTGCTGCTATTTAACTCAATACATCTATATCTTTGAATTTGTTTATGGTCTCACAGAACGCGCCTTACTCTCTTGTCAGAACAGTGATGGTTCTATAAAAATGGTTCTCTAGATTATTGCTTCAATAATTTCATGTTTTTTTACATGTGAAGCTTTTCAAAGTATCCTGTTTTCTGTATCACCAGATATACAAGTGGAAAAGGCCTGAGATGCCATTTGATTTGTTAGGCAAACAAATTTTGGTGATTCAGAAACAATGAAGAGTGTGAGAACAAGGTGTAGCAATCACATTGGCATTTTTAAAAGTTATACTGTTGATAGTATGCAGGGTAAATTGTGGGGTATAATGAACTAGGGTAGGAGATGAAAGCCACAGAGAGAAATGGTAGTGCAGATAAAAGGGAAAAAAGGTGCAAGAGAATCTCAAATAGTGAACTCAACAGGAATTTGTAAATTGTTGGATTTTTAAAACGTTAAGAATAAAAGGTTTGAAGGCTAGATTTTCAATTATTTCTTGCTTGTATGAATGTTTTCATGGAGTTCTTACTACCCAGAAAAGAATCAGAGAAGAAAGGGATAGGTTAGGGCATGGTAGTGGCTCCAAAATTACTATTTTAGCATGAGTGTTTTGAGATTAACTATATGGAGGCAGAGCTCTTCCACTGGACATTTGTAGTTATTGATTTTAAGTTCGGAAGAAAGAGAACACCCAGAATTTTATTTATCTGTTTGTTTTTAAGAAACATCAACATGTGAAAAACTCAAAGGTGGGTTACCCTGTGATATTGCCCAGGCAGTATTTATAGTAAACAGAGAAAGGGAGCACCAAGATGTTTAGGAGTGAGCACAATTATTATATTATAGAACAGAAATTTGATCACCATGGCCCTAGAGAAAATGAGAAATCTCCATGATATAGTTTGGATGTGGGTCCCTGCCCAAATCTCATATTGAAATGTAATTCCCAGTGTTGGGGTTGGGGTCTGGTGGGAGGCATTTGGATTATAGGGGCAGATTTCTCATGAATGGTTTAGTACCATTCCACTTGGTATTGTCCTTGCAATAACGAGTGAGTTCTCATGAGAGCTGGTCATTACAAAGTTTGTAGCACTTCCAATTTTTTTCTCTCTCATTCATCCTTTTGTCTTGTGATGTTCCTGCTTGCCCTTCCCCTTCTGCTATTATTGTAAGTTTCCTGAGGCCTCCACAGAAGTCAGGCAGATGCCAGCATCATGCATCCTGTAAACTTGCAGAATCATAAGTCGATTAAAACTCTTTTCTTTATAAATTACCCAGTCTCAGATATTTATTTTTAGCAATGTGAGAATGGACTAATGTATTCCATAATGTGTTTATTTCAGTATTTCAGTTACACCTGTCTCTTCTTTTTAAATGTCATTGCCAACCAATAATAGATTGTGTTTTCCCTTATATTTTTATGCTATTCTTCATTGAATAAAACAAATCCCAAAATTAGTTTCAAATTGTCAGTACTCTTTCCAATTTCATAATGAAAAAACATGAGGTTGTAGGTTTTGAAAGTTGCAACCCGATTTCTCTCAAGAAAATTTTAAACCCAAATAATCTTTTGGAAATGCATTCTGCCCCATTAATCAGAGTTTCAGCTCTTTTTCACATAGTGAAATCTATGATTAAATTGCACATTTCTGTGGATAGTGATAGTCAACATGTGTCTCCAATCAAAGAAACAACACACCAAATTCAAGATGTTCTTCATGCAAGCACTTTAATTCCATGCTTGTTATGAGTTCTGTGATACAGAATTACTGAAGATTGCTCACAAGAAGCAGAATAATATAGTCAAGCTAAAAACGCATTGAAAGTGTTTTCCCCATCCATAATTCATTAAAATGAGTAAAATAAAATCATAGATGATGATGTCCTAATTCAGAGACAAATATCAAGGGTTTTATTCATTACTGCATGTGAATTCAAATAACTTATATTCTCATGATATAACTTATTCACAATATTGCCTGGAGGATATTCTAGGACAAAAGTATAAACTTGCCTTTTTGCTGAGTTCCCTGAATCTTCCTTGTTTCTACCTTTTCTGAATTTTGAAATATTCACGTACTTTCACAGAATTTCCTGTACTTGTCAACTTCTAGTGGAAGAAGTTTTATAGTAATGAACTTACTTCTCTTTGAGTGATAATGCTTTACTCCTTAAAAACCTGGAGAACAGATGCCTGTGTGTGTGAATCTAAATAAAAAACAAATGCACTTACAAATATTTTTTATGAAACCAGTCTTTTATCGTTATACTTTTTTGGTATTTGGTATGATTTTTTGGCATATTTTACATTTTTCCTGAAATTAGAATTAATTTCTTTTGTTTTACTTCTTTATTTAGTAATTCTCCAGAAGCATATCCTCAACAATGAGAATCAAAGTTATATATTGATTTTCAGAAAACACTGTTAGAATATGGACACATGAGACAAGGCCAGCAAGGAAGTCAATAAAATGTGATTACTAAGCAAATCACCATCAGAGAAGCAGGAGGAAATCCCACTTCAATATTTTGAGAGACAGCAAAGAACATTCCCTGGAGTTAGGACAAATGAAGAACAAGAAGTTTGTATGTATCTGACAACTTTTCTTCCATCACTGGTTGAGGGCTACTTCCAAAGATTTAACGTTCCTGCCCTTTCATATTAACTGTTCTGGCTTAGCGTAACCACAACGAGGAAGAAAAAGAAAACATCCTTAGGTAGAGAGTCTCAGGTGTTTGTAATCGGCATCATGACTAGCTAGAGGTGAATTATGAGATGATGTGGGCAATATCCCCATTATCTCTTACACATGCAAATAATATGCCTCATTTTTGTTACACAGTAACTCATTTGAAATTTTCCAAATAAAAAAGATAAATGCATGCTCTTTGTAACAAAGAAAACAATGGAATTTGCTCATACCTTTAGAAATAGACCTAAATAGACAAGTTGTCCTCTTGGCATGGCTTGGATAAGTACAAGTTTAGACATTATGGTATATTAACTGCATCATAAGTACAAGCTTCACTGCTAGCTCTTCTTTCTAATACTAGAAATAACCATGCAAATGACTGGTGTGCACCATGATCAATAAAAAAAAAAAGTCATGTTACTTCTTTTTAAAGAAATTTCATCTTTTATTTTAAATACAGGTGGTACAACTACAGCTTTCTCACATGAGTATACTGCACACAAGTAGTGAGCATAGTACCCAGTAGGTAGTTTTTAAACCCACACCACCCTCCCTCTCCACTCCAGTAGTTCACGGTGTCTGTTGTCCCATGCTTATGTCTATGTGTACTCAGTGTTTAGTTCCCACTTATAAGTGAGAACATGTGGTATTTTGTTTTCTTTTCCTGCATTAAGTAACTTAGGATTATGGTCTCCAGTTCATCTGTGTTGCTCCAAAGAACATGAATTCATACTTTTTTTATGGCTGCATAGTAACCCATGGTGTATATGTACCACATTTTCTTTATGCAGTCTACCATAAATGGGCAACTAGATTGATTCCATGTCTTTGCTACTGTGAATAAACATACAAGTAGCTATATCTTTTTGGTATAATAATATATTTTCCTTTGGATATATATTCAGTAATGGGATTGCTGGGTCAAATCATAGCTCTGTTTTAAATTCTTTGAGAAATCTCCAAACTGCTTTCCGCAGTGGCTGGACTAGTTTACATTCCCACTAACAGTGCATAAGTGTTTTCTTTTCTCTGCAGCCTCACCAGCATCTGTTATCATTGACATTTTTTTTTTTTCAGCATCTTGCTCTATCACCCAGGCTGGAGTGCAGTGGCACCATCTCAGCTCACTGAAACCTCCACTTCCCGGGTTCAAGCAACTCTGCTGCCTCAGCCTCCTAACTGGGGTTACAGGTGTGTGCCACTAAGCCAAGCTAAGTTTTGTATTTTTTAGTAGACATGGGGTTTCATCATGTTGGCCAGTCTGGTCTCAAACTCCTGACCTCAAGTGATCCACATGCCTCGGCCTCCCAAAATGCTAGGATTACAGTTATGTTCCACCATGCCCAGCCTTGTTATCATTGACTTTTTATTAATAGCCATTCTAACTGATGTGAGATGGTATCTCATTGTAGATTTTATTTGCATTTCTTTGATGATTAAAGATGATGAGCACTTTTTCATATGATTGTTTGCTACTTGAATGTCCTTTCAAGAATTGCCTGTTCATGTCTTTTGCCTATGTTATAATGGAGTTACTTGTTTTTACTTGTTAAGTTCCTTGCAGATTCTAAATATTAGGCCTATGTCTAGACCTATGTCGGATGCATAGTTTGCAAATATTTCTCCCAACAAAATATTTTGTTGATTGTCTGTTGACTCTATTGATAGTTTCCTTTGCTGTGCAGAAGCCCATTAGCTTAATTAGGTTCTATTTGTCAATTTTTGTTTTTGATGCAATTGCTTTTGGGGAGTTAGCCAAAAATTGTTTTCCAATGCTGATGTTGAGAAGGATATTTCCTAATTTTCTTCTAGCACTTGTTACAGATTGAGGTCTTACATTTACATCTTTAATCCATTTTGAGTTACTTTTTGTATGTAGTAAAAGATACGGGTCCAGCTTCAATCTTCTGCATATGGATAGCCAATTATCCCAGCACCGTTTATTAAATAGAGAGCCTTTTCCCCTTTGCTTGCTTTTGTCAGTCTTGTCAAAAATAAGATGGTTGTAGGTGTGCAGCTTTATTTCTGAGTTTCTTTTCTATTCCACTGGTCTATTTGTCTGTTTTTGTACCAGTGTCATGCTATTTTTATTAATGTCATCTTCTTGTAGAGTCTGAAGTCAGGTAGTGTGATGCCACCAAGTTTGCTTTTGTTTGTTCGTTTGTTTCCTTAGGATTGTTTTGTACATTTGGGATCTTTTTTGGTTATATATGAATGTTAGATTATTTTTCTAATTCTGTGAAGAATGACGTTGGTAGTTTGATAGAAATAGTGTTGAATCTATAAATTGCTTTGGCAGGATGGACATTTTAATGATATTGATTCTTCCAATCCATAAGCATAGAATGTTTTTTTATTTATTTGCATCATCTCTGATTTATTTCAGCAGTGTTTTGTAGTTCTACTTGTAGAGACATTTCACCTTCTTAGTTAGCTGTCTTCCTAAGTATGTCTTTTACTTTTTGTGGCTATTGTAAATGGAATTGTGTTCTTGCTTTGACTCTCAGCCTGGATGTTATTATTGTATAGAAATGCTACTGACATTTGAACTCTGAAACTTACTAAAATTGTTTACCTGTTCTAGTAATCTTTTTGGTGTAGTCTTTAGGGTTTCCTATCTATGGAATCATATCACCAACAAAGAGAGATAGTTTGATTTCTTTTTTTTTCCCTATTTTGGTGCCTTTTATTTATTTTTCTTGCCTGATTGCTCTGGCTGGAACTTCCAGTACTGTTTTGAACAGGGCTAGTGAGAGTTGGCATACCTGTCTTCTTCTAGTCCTCAAGGGGAATGGTTCCAGCTTTTGCCTGTTTAGTGTGATGTTGGCTGTGGGTTTGGCATGGATGGTTCTTATTATTTTGAGGTATGTTTTTTGATGCCTAGTTTCTTGAGGCTTTTTATCATGAAGGGATGTTGAATTTTATCAAAATATTTTTATACATATATTGAGATAATCATGTATTTTGCTTTTAATTCTGTTTATGTGGTGAATAACATTTCTTGGTTTGTATATGATGAACCAACTTACATCCCAGAAATAAAACCTACTTGATCACAGTGTCTTAACTTTTCTGTGTGCTGCCAGGTAGTACTAAACACCATCAAGAAGTTAGAAAAATTTGAAGTTACCAATATAACTTTGCACCTAATGAAATTAGGAAAAAAATAGAGGAAACCAACCCCAAAACTAGAAGAAAAAAAACAGTTAAAATTAAAGAAGAAAAGAAAGAAATTGAGATGCAGAAATTCATTAAAAAGATCAATGAAATTGAGAGTTGATTATTTGAAAAAAAAAAAAAAACAGTGTTGATAGACCACTAGCTAGATTAACAAAGGGAAAAATAGGAGGATTCAAATAAGTATAATCAGAAATAGAAAAAAGATGACATTACAACAGATACCAAAGAATACAAAAGATCTTCAAAGAATAGTATGAACAACTCTATGCATACAATTTAGAATATCAAAAGGAAAGAGATAAATTCCTGAAAACACATAATTCTCCATGATGGAATCAAGAAGATGTTGAAACCCTGAACAGATCAATATCTAGCTCTGAAGTTAAGTAATAACAAACCTACCAAGAAAAAACAATGCGCTGGATCAGATGGATTCACAGCCAAATTCTACCAGATATACAAAGAACTGGTACCCATCTTACTTAAACTATTCAAAAAATCCAGGAAGAACTCCTCCCTTACTCATTCTATGAAGCCAGCATCGTCTTAACACCAAAAGCTGGCAAAGACACAACAAAAAAGGAAACTTTGGGTCAATATCCCTGATGAACTTAGTTGCAAAAATTCTCTACAAAATGCTAACAAACCAAATCCAGCCATTTAGCCCATTTACATTTAGGGTTAGCATTGATATGAGAAATTTTCATACTGTCATCATGTTGTTAGCTGGTTGTTATGAGGATTTGATTGTGTAGTTGTTTTACAGTGCTTATGGACTATGTGTTTAAGTGTGTTTTTGTGGTAGCAAGGTATCATTCTTTCAATTCCATGTTTAGCACTCCCTTCAGGACCTCTTGTAAGACTGGTCTACTTGAAATGAATTCCCTCAGCATTTGCTTGTCTGAGAGAGATTTAACTTTTCCTGTACTTATGAAGCTTAGTTTGGTGGAATATTAAATTATTCATTTAAATTTCTTTTCTTTAAGAATACTGAAAATTACCCACCCCACCCCCTTATCATCTCTGCTGGCATTTAAGTTTCTGATAATAGGTCTGGTGCTATCTGTATGGGCTTCCCTCTCTATGTGACTTGACACTTTTCTCTAACTATCTTTAAGATTTTTCCTTTTGTATTGACCTCAGTGAATCTGATAACTATGTGTCTTGGGCATGGTCATCTTGTATAGCATCTAGGCAGGGTTCTCTTTATTTATTTGATTTGCATATGAAAATCTCTAGTGAGATTAGGAAATTTTTTATGGACTACATCATCAAATACATTTCCCAAGTCCTGTCTCCTTCTCTCAGAAAGGCCAGTAAAGCATAGATTTGGTCTCTATACATAATTTCATATTTCTCAGAGGTTTTATTCATTTTTAAAAATTCTTTTTTAAATTTTTGCCTGTCTGGGTTTATTTGAAGATATGGGCTTCAAGCTCTGAGATTATTTCATCTGCTTGGTCTATTCTGCTATTAATACTTCTGATTGTATTATAAGATCTTATAGTGAATTTTTCAGCTTTAGAATTTGTTTAGTTCTTTCTCAGAATGGCTATTTTGTCTTTCAACTGTTGAATTTTCCCACTAGATTCCTTGCATTGAGTTTTATCATTCTCCTGAATCTAGACGAGCCTCTTCACCATTAAAATTCTGAATTCTTTATCTGTGTTTTCTGTCATTTCAGACTCCTTAAGAACCATTGTTGGGGGGTGGAGGGAAGTGGACTCTTTTGGAGGTAAGATAATACTCTGGGTTTTTGAATGGCCAGAGTTCTTGCACTAAATCTGTCTGATCTAGGAGGGTTGATGTTCCTTTAACAGTGGTGTATGTTAAGTACAGTCAGTTAGTTTCATTTCTGGATGCTTTCAAGGGGCCAGAGTTCTCTACAGGATCTTTATGTGTGGGTGAATTTTTGCACTTGGTTTCACAGCTGTATATATTAAGAGGATAATTTTTGGTGTTGTATTGTGGGATGTGATTTAGTAGTAGATGACGATTAAGAGTAATGGCCAGTAAGTAGCTAGGCAAATACCCAACCTCATGGCTCTTTGATACTAACTGGCATTCACAACCATGCTGCCTTTCCCAGGAGCCATTTGAGAGTGGGAGCTAGGCCTAATCTTTAAGTACTCTGTGCAGTGTCCCCAGACTCCTCTCTCTTCAACTTTGGCTTCAGCATCAATTCTCCATACACTCTCTAAACTCGATACTTTCTAGATTTTTTGAGGATAAAATTTACCCACTTTCTTATAACCAGACTAAACATTTGGTGTTGAAGCATTTAGGTTCTGAAATGAGTTCTTCAGACAGCACAAAAAGCATAGTGCTTGTATCTGCTTGTGGTGAGGACTTCAGCCAGATTACAGTCATGGTGAAAAGTGATGGGGAGGCAGGCATTTTACATGGTGAGAGTGGGTACAAGAGCCATTCTTATTTCTAAGTTGGCTACAGAATCATCACGTTGCTGTCTGGATACAGATGTCAGATTTCAAAGGATCTTCTTTCTAGGCAATCAGGAATGCAGTTGCAACTGGCAGTGGCAGGGCCAACTAGAGAGAGACCAAAACCCACCTTTGCGCAAAAAGAAAAATCACGTTATTTCTTTCAAGTCTGTCAGTTATTGGTTACTGTGCACATTTCATTCAGTTCACACACCAACAGCAAACCACATAGTCATGCTGTCTTTTTGCATCCAGTAATAAAGTCACATGACATGTTATAAAAAGTTACTCCAAACAGGAAATTAGTCAACAAGGATACAAGTACAGCAATAAAACAAAAAGTGATAACACCAGAAGTAAGATTGGAATTGAATATAAGTTTAGTTAATTGATAAAATAGGAAACTACGGAAATAGTTTAAGACACTCTGGATATGTTGCTAAATAAATCCAGTGGAACGTATAAATAAGAAAGTGCATATGTGGAAAAGGATAAAGATGTTACAGAGGAAGTCATATCAACAGAAAATTTCACATTAGAATCATTCTTGGAGATATTTAATCAAATTTAAAGTGCAAAGAATAACATGTTGGAAGTTGATCCAAAGTACAAAAGGATACCATAATTCACCAAAGTATGTATACTCACTTCTTATCACAAGTTAAACAATGAGAAGAAAGCGAAAGCTCTTCAAACTATTTGTAATCAGTTTTATTAAGGAAATAATTCATAAATGCTTCTAATGTTTTAATTTACATTGTATTAAATAAATGTCAGTTGCACTAATTTTAATTTTCATATACATTTATAACTGACAATAAGAGTGTTTTAATGTCTTGGAAAATAATTTTAAAGACCATGAAACAATTTTAATTTTCTCATTGATTATCAAGATCCCTTTACATTACTTAAGTTTTATGGTTATTTTATAGTCCCACTCTAAAGTATAGTAATATACAGGACTGCCTACATACACAGATATTACTATATATATTTATTACTATATGCATTGATAAGCATATATAAATGCATATAAATTTATATATTCCCTATCTAAATGACTTACAAGCTTAGATCTTTCTTGTACCCAACTTTCGATAGCCTGTTTTGTATTTTTGCACACATACTTGTTTTCATATAAATATATGCAAAAATATATTCACACACGTTAGTGTTGAGCTCATTTGCTTTTTATTGATTAAACATATTACTGATAAAATATACATACACACAAACTCACATATAGGATATAGCAGTGAGGATGTTTTTGCAGTATTTTTTAATAGTAAAAAATTCATATAAGTTAGAAAATACTCCTCTATATAAGAGGTAGTTCAATTATGATGTAGCCACTTGTTTGGAGATGTAGACATGAAAAAATAATATTTTATATTTATTCCAGTTGCCATAGAATGATTTGTGTTTTCCATAAGATATTGTGGAAGATATTTAAGATATATAGAAGTCTGTAAATAATTTCACCTTGTAATATTAACCATGTCAAAATCATTCTGTATTTGTGTGCATTTGCTATGTAGATAAACATGAAGAAAATTATGAAAAATATAGATGTTTATGATTTTCTATTGTGATTAAAATGTAACTTAGATTTTATATGTTTTATCTATTATGTTATGTATAATTACAAATATCTATATGTTATATATAGATACATAAAATTATAAATGGTAAGTTTAAAAATGGTTTATTCTTGCACCCACTCTTACTGTATGAGATGCCTGATTCCCCATCAGCTTTTACCATGACTGTAAGCTCCCTGAGGTCCTGACCACAAGCATTTGCCAGCATCATACTTCTTGTGCTGTCTGAAGAAATAATAATATTTTTATACTGATAATATACATAGCAATTTTGCTAAACTAATATTATAATTGAATCATAGGATTTTTGAAAAAGTCTTTTATTTAGTCATATCATCTCTGAAAACTTACAGCTTTGCCTTTTTCTTTTCAATGCTTAATATCAGATTTTTTTGCTTTTGCTAATCTTAATTTACTTCCTATGATGATTAAAATATTAAATATTAAATAGAAATGATGGTAATGGTCATGCTTCATTTCCTCACAACATGAAACGAAAACACAAAGCTTGTTGTTATTCAAAATTTATACTTACAATGTTGCAGGCAAATGTGGTGAATATATCTGAATTAATTATACTAATCTTCCAAACTTTCCATGGTTATAATTTTATAAACTTTTTTTTAGAAACAATTGGCAGATAAAAGCAAGCACATCCATGTTTTCTTTTTTAACTGTAATACCATGACTCTGTACAAAACAAACTATAAAGTTTATAAATTAATCAAAAGGATTAATAGAAAACAAATAGCAAGGCAGATAAAAAACAGACAGAGAAAATATGGTGTTTGCTAGATTAATTCCTTATCTACAAGGCTTTACTTTTTAAATTATGAATGAATGTTATATTACAGAAACTACTCCTTTTTTATATATTCAGATCTTAAAATTTTACTTAAAATTTTCATTATATGCTATGAGTACGGTGACTTGTATTGACTGATTTTCTTAGGTTTAAATAATAATATGTTCTAGTTATAAACCAATCCTACACATGATGTTTATCTTTTTATATACTTTAGATTTGAATTGATACTATGTTAGTTCTTATTTTACAATTACATTTAATTATTGTCTTGGGATCTTTATTTCTGTCACTGTCCTTACTGGCTTTTTCTCGCTCTAATCTGAATCTACTGTCTAGGACCATTAAAATATTAAATAGGAATGATGATAATGGCCAAGCTTCCTTTTAATTACTTCTCCAGAATAATTTGTAAAAGTTTAGAATTTTGGTAGAACTTGCTAGTGGAGTCGTCTGAGTCTAAAATTTTGTTTATGAAAATATTTGTCTAATAATCAAATTTCTTTATTGTTACAGGTATTTTCAAATATCTATGGTTCCTTCAATTAAAAAAATTTTTTTCTAAAATTTATATATTTCATTTCTATTTTGAATTCACAAACAAAACATTGTTCACAATATACTCCAAAAACATTTTAATGTCTTCAGAATCTGAATCAATGTCTTCTCTTTTATTACACATATTTGTTATTCTTGTTTGCCTTTACTCTTTATTTTTTTTTTCTATCCAACTTGTCAGATATTTATATATTTTACTAGAATTGTAAAAGGATCAACTTTTGACCATATCAAGTCTTTGTGGTATTTTTGGAGCTTCTTCTCGTATTCATATTGTATATATTCTAATTTATTTTGTTGTATCTTTTCATTCTTTCTCTAACAACCTGAGGTAGATAGCCTATTAATTTTAAGTATTTTTATAATATATGGATATTAAGCTACATATTTTCTTTTCTGTGCTATTTTAGCTGAATTTAAAAGTTTGATATTTAATATTTAGTTAAAATAATTAGTCCATAGGCTACTTAGAATTATATTCTTAACTTTTTGAATATATGAAGATCTTCTAGTTGTCTTTTAGATGTTGATTCATAGTAGATTTTCATTGAAGATGAACATGTCAAATACAAAGAATCAATGAAATGAAAAGTTGGTTCTTTGAAAAGATAAATAAAATTAATAGACCACTAGCTAGGGTAACCAAGAAGAGAGAAGATGCAAATAAACATAATTAGACATGAAAACGGAGACATTACAACTCATACCAAAGAAATACCAAAGATCATCAGAAACTACTATGAACAATTATATAAACTAAAGAACCTAGATGAAATTAACAAATTCCTAGGAATGTAAAACCTCTTAAGTTTGAACCAGGAAGAAATATCAATTGTATTTCCAAGTAGTAAGATTGAATCAGTGATAATAGTAATAATAATAAAAAGAGCCTAGGACCAGATGAATTCACAGCCAAATTCTACAAAACATACAAAGAACTGGTATCAATCATCCTAAAGCTCTTCCAAAAAATCAAGGAGGGAATACTTCCTAACTCATTCTACGAAGCCAGTATCACCCTGATATCAAAGCCAGATAACGACAAAATTAAAAAAGAACTGCAGACCAATATTGCTGATGAGCGGAGATGCAAAAATCCTCAATAAAATACTAGCCAACTGAATCCAACTGCACATCAGAAAGGTAATATGCCACAGTAAAGTGGATCTCATTCCAGAGATGCAAAGATGGTTCAACAAATGCAAATCAATAAATACGATTCATCACGTAAAAAAAATTTTAAAAATCATATAATTATCTTGATACATGCAGAAAAAGCTTTTGAAAAAATCCAGCATACTTTCATACAAAAAACAAAACACCCAACAACTAGGCATAAAAGGACGTAGATCAAAGTAATAAAGGTCATGTATAACAAGCCACGGTCAACATTTCAATTTTTTTTTTTTTAGCCGTATGTTTGTCTTGTTTTCTTGCAATCCTTCCTAGGCAATGTCTTCACTAATATCCCCGACACCAGGCAATCTCAGATCTGCTCTCTGTCACTATAGTTTTGTCTTTTTCTAGAGTATTAAAAGAATGAAATCATATAATGTGCTTTTTGTGTATGGATGTTTATTTAGAGGAAAGGTTGGTCTGCCACAAATTATTTAATCATAACCAGAAGAAAAGTCTTCCTTGATATTTTAAAATCAATTTTAATAAGGTCTAAATTAAATACAATAAAATACACCCATGGTAATGATATAGGCTAACTGATCATTTTAAACACTCATGTAACCAACTTACTATCCAAATTACAAAATCTGACCAGCACAAAATGTTCCTCATGTCCCTCTGCAGTAAGTCCCCTTCTGTCCCCAGAAACAGGATACCGCAGGTCTACTTTCTGTCACTTTGGATCAATATTGAGTGTTCTATAATTTTCTATAAGTCTTATTTCAAGTTACTTTTTGTTTTCAGAGTAAGATGAGCATTGTGTTTCATTGTATTCATTTCTGTAACATTAAATGTTACAAATCTGTATTTGTTTCAATACCACTGCTTAAAGACTTTATTTTCTGTCAGATTAATTCAGTGTTTTTGTAAGTAATCCATTTTGAAGTAACTGTTTTGTTCTATGTGATCTATAAGTCTATATTTATATCAATACCAAACTATCTTGCGTATATGTTTTTCCCTAATTTTGAAAGAAAGACCAGCTTTTGATAATTTCTTATAATGATAGCTGCAGATTTTCATAGATGCCTTTTACCGGGTCGAGTGTGTTCCCTTTTATTGAGTGATGCGAATATTTAACAACCAGTTGTCAGGGAGTAGAGAGGAGATGCTGGTTTGTGACATTTATGAGTTTCATGGTATAAATACTCCCACTGAGCTATGCAAAGCTTTAATTGTTATATTAATTGAAATATCTAACAACTTAACAATCAACTTTCTTGGGCTAGCTCTAGCACAGCACATCACTGCTTCTGTTTTTAGATTGCTAAGAGCTTTCTATCACTCCCAGTAAATGTAGCTATATTTAGAAGTGGTTTGTCTTTTTATAAACTGGCCTCCTTTTATTATATAATATCTGCTGTGAAAGGAAAATAAATATTGGGACTCCAAAATCACTAAACTAAAGGGGAAAGTCAAACTGAGAACTGCTTAGGGCAAACCTGCTTCCCATTCTATTCAAAGTCATCTCTCTGCTCACTGAGACAGCAGCCTATCTGATTGCCTCCTTTGGAAAGACTAATCAGAAACTCAAAAGAAGACAACTGTTTGGTTTTTTTGTACCAATGACCTATAGTTCCCTCCCAGCCACTAGTTGTCCTGCCTTTGCTTGAGTTGTCCTGCCTTTCTGGACCAAACCAATGTTTTTCTTACATATATTGATAGATGTCTCATGTCTCCCTAAAATGTGTAAAACCAAGCTGTGACCCGACTACCTTGGGCATATGTCATCAGAACTTCCTGAGCCTGCCATGGGCATGCGTCCTTAACTCTGGCAAAATAAACTTCCTAAATTGACTGAAACCTGTCTCAGATGTTTGTGGTTCACATTCTCTTTATCCTTTAAGATAATCACTTTGTTTTGTGATTGATTATCTGTCAATTTTCAGTAGCTCATTTTGGTCTTCTGCTGATGCATCTTGCTATCTACTCAAATGTACAAATTATTTATCATATAATCTAAAGCAGGTTATCCAAAAAAATTAATATAGCTTACTTTTGTTTATTTATTTATTTACTTATACATGCCTTTAATAGTGGAAGTGTTATGGCTATAAATTTTCCTCTGAGGATAGCTTTTACTATGCCCAACAGAATTAGTTATCCTTTTTCATTACTTTCTCAGTAGTATAAAGTTTTGGGTTTTGATTTACACTTTGATCAAAAGATTAAATATTATATTACATTACAATCAGAGATTACTGTCTGAATGTATATCTTTATTAAATATGTTTATATTTTTCTTAGATGTACTTTTAACATTTTAAATAAATTTTCCAGGAGCCTGGTAAAGACTGTTTACTCTCTTTTAAAGGGAGTTGATGTGTTCCACCATAAGTATTTTTTAGTCAAGAATTCTTTGTATTTCTGACATATTTTGCTTAATATTTATTGAACATGTTGTTTGGTGTATTCAGTTTTAAACATTTTAGAGCATTTTCTTGCACCTCTGACAAAAACAAATGTGCCTATCATACCTTCAACATCTATATAATTTTCAAGAAACACGCTTGTTCTACAAATATTTATCAAACAACAGCTATATCTATAATCTTGAGTACAATCTGGAGGGTACTTTCCTTTGATAGTGTTCTTCAATTCTTTTTGTGGGGAGAAGCAGTAATTCCTAGACAAGTCATGAATTTGGCACATAACTTGCTCTAAACTATTGTGTTTTAACAGAGTGAATAGATAACCTACAGAATGGGAGAAATACTTGCAAGCTATTCATTCGACAAAGGATTAATTCCGAGAATCTACAAGGAACTCAAACAAAGCTCAACAAGAGTAAAACAACCCCAATAAAAAGTGAGTAAAAGACATGGAGAGAGATTTTTCGAAAGAAGACATACAAATGGCATACAAAAAGCAAACAGGCATATGAAAAAATGTTCACCATCACTAATCACCAGAGAAATGTAAATTAAGTGCAATGAGATACAACCTTACATCTTACAAAATGGTTATTACTAAAAACAAACACACACAAAAACAGATATTGGCAAGAATGCAGAAAAATGGGAAAATGTATACACTGTTGGTGGGAGGGTAAATTAGTATAAACCTTATGAAAAACAGTATGGAGATTTCTCAAAGAACTAAAAGTAGAACCAGTATTTGATCCAGCAGTCCTACTACTGGATATCTATCCAAAAGGAAAGAAATTATTATATCAAAAGATATTTGCATTTGTATATTTATCACAGCACTAGTCACAGTAATTAACATATGGAATCAACCTAAGTTCCCATCAACAGATGATTGGAGAAAGAAAATACTATATATGTAATATGTATATATTATTATCTACATAATATACATACTATTGTATTATATATGTATATATACACATACATATAAAATACTAGTCAACCATAAAAATAATAATATCATATCTTTTGCAGCAACATGGATGGAACTGGAAGCTGTTATCTTACGTGATACAACTCAAAAGCAAAGTCAAATACTGCATTATAACACTTATAAGTGGGAGCTAAATAATGTGTATACATTATGTGGAATAATGAACATTGGAGACCTCTAAAGGTAGAAGAGTGAGAGAGAGGTGAAGGATGAGAAACTACCTAATAGGTACAATGTATACTATTTAGGTGTTAATCTACAAGCCCAGACTTCACTAGTACTCAGTACATCCATATAACAAAATTGTGCTTATATTTCCTAAATCTGTAAAAATATAAAAATGAAGTGTGATTGTTGTTTTAAGGTAGAGAAGAGTATATAAATACACTATTATCTTTTTGTCAAAATGTTACCAGGAACTGCTGGATACAAAATGCCTGATTCACATTTTTATTTATCTAACCAGTGTTTTCTAATATTTAATTTTTTTCTAATTCTTCCTTTAGAGTAATTTTCTTAATTTTTTTTCTCTATTTTCTATTCTTAGGTTTTCCCATCAATATCCATAGAAGATATTTTAAATCTAAGACTGTGTACGCCAAATATTAGATTAGTCGTTGTATTAGTCAGGGTTCTCTTAGACAGAACTAATAGGATATATATATATATATATGTGTGTGTGTGTGTGTGTGTGTGTGTGTGTGTGTGTGTGTGTGTGTGTAAATATGCGTGTGTGTGTGTGTCTCTCTCTCTCTCTCTCTATATATATATATGTATAAAAGGGAGTTTATTAAGTATTAAGTTACATGATCACAAGGTCCCATAATAGGCTGTCTGCAAGCTGAGGAGCCAGGAGAGCCAGTCTGAGTCCCAAAACTGAAGAACCTGGAGTCCTATGTTTGACAGCAAGAAGCATCCAGCACAGGAGAAAGATGTAGGCTGGGAGGCTAGGCTTGTCTCTCCTTTCCACTTTTTTCTTTCTGCTTTACATTCGCTGGAAACAGATTAGATTGCACCCACCAGATTAAGGACGGATCTGCTTCCCCAGCTCACTGATTCAAATATTAATCTCTTTCGGCATCACTTACAAAGACACACCCATGATCAATACTTTGTATCGCTGAATCCAATCAAGTTGACACTCAGTATTAACCATCACAGTCATCTTAAATAGTTTGTGAAAAAAATGTGGAACCTTTCATTTCTTGTTTGTTCCTTAATGGGTCTGCTTTTCAATGTCATTGTTCCCATATTAGTAAGATTTTAAGACAAAGTTATTTCATTGATATCTATCTATCTATCTATCTATCTATCTATCTATCTATCTATCTGTCATCTATCTATCTATGTATCTATCTATGTATCTATCTATGTATCTATGTATCTATCTATCTATCTATCTATCTATCTATCTATCTATCTATCTATCTGGCAAGCTAGCTAGCTTTATCTACCATCTATCTCCAACTTTATTTTTTTTAAGATGAGAAATATTTGATTATCTTTTCTTGGAAATTGCCAACTTGCTGATATTTCAAAATCAGTTTGAAATATAGAAGAGAAAGAACTATTTATCCTAGTATGTTTGATGCCCTGCACAGTCAGCAGCACAATTAGAAAGTACATTGCAGAAAATATTAGCACAATTATATTCCATGTCCTTTCTTTCTTTGTAAACATTTAAGTTATATTGTTAAGCAAGTATCACTATTATTCTCCCTGGTGATCAGAGAAAATGCTCTTTTTGATGGGAGAAGACATGTAAAAATAATCTAATCTGTCACTTTTATAAAATTTTTATTCACTGTGTTTCATTAAGTTTGCTTTTATAACTTTCACTAAGAGAGTTTTACAATGAATTTGGTATTGCCAAGTGCCTGATAATTCCCCAGCATGCATAGAAGTACAAAATAACACTTCCAACCTTTAAGACCAAACACTTCGGTAAATACCACAGATGCCAAATTGCTCGAGCAGGTGCTAAATTGCTATTGGTGTATCACCTTGGGATATGATGAAGATGAATGGAACGCTGTGCATTTTCTCAGTATTCCACAATTACTGGAACACCTGTGCTAAACAGTGTGGTGCTAATGCACCATAAACATGCTCACAATACTCTGAGGACCTTGTAGTTTTACATTTCCACTTACTTAGCAGGGCTTTAACTTAATGTAGGTGTTGGAAGTGTTTCACCTATCCTTGACACTGTTACCACATAGTGACATATTAGTACCATGCCAGTAAAAGTTGACTTTCTTCTCTGTGTGTTTGGTTTTATCTCCTTCTTCCCTTCCTGTATTCAGTCTAATATTTCCTCCCACCCATTCTTATCTCAATGTGTATTGCTATGGTGTATCGTAATTTGTAGTTGTGGCTTCATATTGTTTTTGTCATTTTTGCAGAATCTATTTTCAGTTATTGCATCTACCCTTTTTTCTCTGTCTCTGTTTTAGGCTGTGTTTGTCTTGCCACCAGTGTGTGTATACCTTTGTATAGTCCATCTTATAGGCTGAGGTTCCTACAGTAGATTTCTACAAATCTGGTAACTATATTTTAAATTTCATCATTTCAGGGTTGTGATATGTCTTATTACCAATGTTCAATCTCTATCAGGCTTAGGAGTGATATTGGAAAAAGAAAGGAATATTCTGAGGAGCTATCTGTTTTATATATGCCAGAATCCAAACTATTGTTTTGGATTTTGCTTAAGTAACATTCACAGTTTGCAGGTTTCTCTAAAATAAACACAAAAGAATCTTTAAGAGTCAAAGGTATTTCAAGCTTGCACCTCCACAACTGTGTATGGTGTTTATTTATTTATTTTGTTTCTCCTATCCTGATTGGAAAACACAATGTTCTTGTTACTCTTCATAAAAAGTAAATATGTAAGAGGCATGAACTATTTTATCACGATAGCTTCCAATGCTATTGCAATATTGAAATCTGAAATATTTTTAGAATCAAGTTCCAAAGTAACCATCCAGGCTTGTCCAGGGAGTGGTGACTCCTCAAAAATGATAATAAAGAGTAGAGACAAAATAAAGAAAGATTTAATCATCCTTGAATCTAAAGTGTTCATCATACTCCAACAATTTTAAACTTCCCAAATGTCATCCTGAACCACAGGTGTGCAAAAAACAGACCCTGATCTGTGGAATAGTGGAGAAGCAATCTTTTTTATATTATTTGAAGACACCTTACTTTTCAGCTAAAATACCTGCCTGAAACTTTCATTGTGAACTTACTGTTTGGAATGAATGATGTTTAAATAAGAAGTTTATTATTACGTTGGTCCAAAAATAATTGCTGGTTTTGCCTAAAAAAAGGGGAAAAACTGCAATTATTTGTGCAGCAATTTAATAGTAAAAGAAAATTTTCTGCATATATTCATGAAAACATAAAATGATATGAAATGTTTATGAGAGTTTAATGGATTTTTGTCTGAAGGTATTTATTGATGTTTTCTCGAAGGCAAAGACTATTATTTTAAGAAAATGAATAATAAGGTCAATGCCATCTCAAGCTTAAAACACTAGATAAATAAGGAAACCTACAGCCATTTCAATCACCTCTTCGTTTACTCAGTAAATGTTTATATCAAGGCCTATGGCTAACATTTTGACAGCTAATTTATACCAAATTATTGCCTTTCGAGTCTGCCATAAGAAATAAGATACCAAGCCAGTTCATATAAAGGTCTTTGAGCCAACAAGCAAATGACTGAGCTGAGTTGTCAGAGAAGAACTGACAGGACCATCCTGTATTTTATATCATAGTGCTTATTTTTTTTTTTTTTAATTTGAGAAAACATCAGTTTCCTGAATAAGTTTTAATGGCTTAATTATATTAAAGTATGACATGAGTCAAAATAACCATCTTGGAAAGTTAAACATATTCAACTGAAAAGGTAATGAAGTAAAAAGAAGTGGAAGATGCAATTCTAGTCTGGGAAGTATGCCCAAGTTTTCAATAAATGAATAATGGAAATGTTTGCATAATAATAATCAATCCTTCCAATAATGAGTTTGCTGTCAGTATATAATCATGTTGAGTAATTAAATTCCAATGAATTCAGTTGCTAAGTCAGGCATATGCTTTGAGTTATCAGCATGGCCAGAGACCTTTCCCGGGTGCCTGCCTTGAGCCACTTGCCTGGGTCAGGTTAGAAGAGTTTCTACACTAATAGCTACAATTTCCTTCTATACAGGTATTGTTCATTAGATCAAGTTATTAACCAGTTACTGCTATGAGAAGGCAGAGAGGAATAAGCCAGAGAGACATAGTCTGTTAGCCTGGCCATGGCCTTGCTGTCAGCTCACAGATCCCTGTCCAAGTTTGGGTTCTAATCCTATACCATGCCTCAGAATGGCATAAATAATTCCCTCTTAGCATCCTTCTATTCCCTCTAGTGTTCTGCTCCTCATTCCTTCTTTTTAACTCTCTCTCGTTTTTCTCCCCTTCTTTATCATGCATACACAGACATGAATTCACACATGACATGTGTCTCGTAATTTAGCACATGTTCTTAGATGCTCACTCTAGAAACTCAATGGAATTATCTAATGAGAATGTATTCCTGGACAAAATGAACCCTACTCAAAGAGAAATGCTGACAGATGCTATCAAGAGATAATATATGCCTTTATATGTGATATGGTTTGGCCATGTCCCCACCGAAGTATCATCTTGAATTGTAGCTCCCAGAATCCCCACATGTTGTGGGAGGGACCTGGTGAGTGGTAATTAAATCATGAGGGCAGGTTTTTCCCATGCTGTTCTTGTGATAGTGCATGAGTCTCACATGATCTGATGGTTTTATAAAGGTGAGTTCCCCTGCACAAGCTCTCTTGCCCGTTGCCATGTAAGAAGTCCCTTTGCTCTTTCTTCATCTTCTACCTTGATTGTGAGGCTTCCTCAGCCATGTGAAACTGTGAGCCCATTAAACCTCTTTCCTTTAGAAATCACAAAGTCTCAAGTGTGTCTTTACTAGTAGCATGAGAACAAACTAATATAGTAAATTGGTACCGGGTAGTGGAGCACTGCTGTAAAGACACCCGAAAGAGTGGAAGCAACTTTGGAACATGGTAACAGGCAGAGGTTGGAACGGTTTAGAGAGCTCAGAAGAAGACAGGAAAATGTACGAAAGTTTGGAACGTCCTAGAGACTTGGAGGACACAGAAAACAGAAAGATGTGGGAAAGTCTGGAACTTCCTAGAGACTTATTGAATGGCTTTGACCAAAATGCTGATAGTGATATGAATAATAAAATCCAGGCTGAGGTGGTCTGATATGGAGATGAGGAGTTGGTTGGGAACTGGAGTAAATATCACTCTTGCTATGCAAAGAGACTGGCAGCATTTTGGCCCTGCCCTAGAGATCTATGGAACTCTGAACTTGAGAGAGGTGACTTAGGGTATTGGGGGAAGAAATTTCTAAGTGGAAAACAATTCAAGAGGAAGGAGAGGGTAAAAGTTTGGAAAATTTGCAGCCTAAAAAGTGCAATAGAAAACAAAAACCCATTTTCTAGGGAGAAATTCAAGCCAACTGTGGAAATTTGCATAAGTAATAAGGAGCCAAATGTTAATCACTAAAACAATGGGGAACATGTCTCCAGGATACGTCAGAAATTTTCACAGCAGCCTTTCCCTTCATAAGTCCAGTCACCTAAGAGGTATAAATGGTTTCTTGGGCCAGGCCCAGAGTCCCCTTGCTGTGTGCAGCCTAGGGACTTGGTGCCCTGCCTCTCAGCCATTCCAGCCATGGCTAAAAGGGGCCAAGGTACAGCTTGGGCCATGGATTTAAAGGGTGGAAGCCCCTAGCCTTGGCAGCTTCCATGTGGTGTCAAACCTGTGGGTACCCAGAAGTCAAGAATTGAGGTTTGGGAACCTCCACTTAGATTTCAGAGGGTATATGGAAATGCCTGGATGTCCAGGCAGAAGTCTGCTGCAGGAGCAGAGTCCTCATGGAGAACCTCTGCTAGGGCAGTGCAGAAGAAAAATGTGGGGTCAGAGTACCCACACAGAGCTACAACTGGGGCACTGCCTAGTGGAGCTGTGAGAAGATGACCACCGTCCTCCAGACCCTAGAATGGTAGATCCATTGACAGTTTGCACCATGTACCTGGAAAAGCTGCAGATGCTCAATGCCAGGCTGTGAAAGCAGCCAGGTGGGCACTGTACCCTGCAAACCACAGGTGTGGAGCTGCCCAAGACCGTGGGAGCCCACCTCTTACATCATCACACAATGGATGTGAGTCAAAGGAGATCATTTTGGAGCTTTAAGATTTGACTGCCCCATTGGTTTCCAGACTTGCATGGGGCCTGTAGCCCCTTTGTTTTGGCCAATTTCTCCCATTTAGAATGGCTGTATTTACCCTATGTCTGCATCCCCATTCTGACTAGTAGGTAACTAACTTGCTTTTGATTTTACAGGCTAATAGGTGGAAGAGATTTGCCTTGTCACAGATGAGACTTTGGACTCTAGACTTTTGGGTTAGTGCTGAAATGAATTAAGACTTTGAGGGACTGTTGGGAAGGCATGATGGGTTTTAAAATGTGAGGACATTAGAGTTTTGAGGGACCAGTACAGGATAATATGGTTTGGCTGTCTCCCCACCCAAATCTCATCTTGAATTGTAGCTCCCATAATTCCCACTTGTCATGAGAGGGGCCCAGTGGGAGGTAATTGAATCATGGGGGCAGGTTTTTCCCATGGTATTCTCGGGATAGTGAATAAACCTTATGAGAGCTGATGGTTTTATAAAGAGGAGTTCCCCTGGACATGCTCTCTTACCCACCATCATGTAAGAAGTCCCTTTGATCTTCTTTCATCTTCTGCCACGATTGTGAGACTTACCCAGCCGTATGGAACTGTGAGTCCGTTAAACCTCTTCTGTTTATCAATTACCCAGTGTTGGGTATGTCTTCATTACCAGCATGAGAACAAACTAATACAATATGACCTTACTGTAAACATGTAAAACTATAGTAAATAGCATAGCCTTATGTGTTAGTCACTGTCCTGCAACTTACCAGATGGATGATCTAACAGAAGATATTTAAAAGATCCTCAGTTACATTATAGGCATTATTGGGAAAATCATACCATCAATCTTGTATAATTATTTTGAAAAGTAAGAGTGATAATGTCATAGAGGGGCTAATACAGTGCTTGAAACAAAACTCAGGTATCTAATAATTTATTTAACTATATTCACATTGTATGTGTGATATAAACATGAAAGTTGTTCTTTAAAAATATAATCAAATTCTCTGGGAGGCTGGGGCGGGCAGATCACAAGGTCAGGAGATCGAGACTATCCTGGCTAACACGGTGAAACCCCATCTCTACTAAAAATATAAAAAATTAGCTGGGCATGGTGGTGGGCGCCTGTAGTCTCAGCTACTCAGGAGGCTGAGGCAGGAGAATGGCGTGAACTCGGGAGGCAGAGGTTGCAGTGAGCTGAGATGGTGCCACTGCACTCCAGCCTGGGCGACAGAGCAAGACTCCGTCTAAAAAAAAATACATATATATATA
>NW_016807975.1:1475725-1477879 GCF_001698545.2 Rhinopithecus bieti
ATATTATATATAGCTAATATATATATATAATCAAATTTTATCTGGTGTTCTTTTTTAGCATTGGGTAGTTGGGGATATTTTCTAAATTGAAATCATAATTAAAATATTATAACAGTCAATTTCTCTACACTGACGCAGGTAACCATTAAATGACTTTTCCTGATACTTGATTATGTTTTGACTTTTTGGGAATTTCAAATGAATGGGTTTATACTGTATCTGTTCATTGGCAACTGGCTTGTTTTGTTCATCATTTGGTAAGGGATGGAGAGAAACATTTTTGGGCTGATGGAAATATTGTATACATTAATTTTGTAGTGGTAAAATAGGTGTATACATTTGTCCAAAAGTCATTAAATGCATAATTAAAAATGGGTGTATTTTATTATATGTAAATTATACCTTAATAAGGATGATTTTAAAAAATGACCCGGTACAGAAAACTCAAGGGCAAAATGCATTTGGTGATAAAATTTAAATATTTAAAAGTTCAGGAAGAAATACTGTAAGGACTTCCCCTTCCAAAAGAAAGAAAGAAAGAGAGAGAGAGAGAGCTAAAGAGAGAAAGAGAGAAAAGAAAGAAAACACACACACACAGGGAAAATAAACTCTCCAAGTTATTCTATGAAGTCAGCATGACCTAGAAACCTGAACCTCACAAAAATTACAAGAAAAAAAATTTACAAGCAAATTGCACTCATAAATATAGATGTGAAAGCCCTAAAAAAAATAGTAAATTAAATTCAGCCAAAAATTTTACTCTATGAAACACATACTTTATCATATGGGTACATGTGTGTATATATAAACATAATAATTATTATGACAAGGATTTTATTATAGAAATGCAAGTATGCTCTATAATAGCAGATATTTTAACACTGTATCTCAACATTTTAGAGAAAAAATAATATCATATAACCACATGAAGAGACAGAGAAAACATTTGATAAAGTTCAATACCTTCATTTTAAGCCCTTAGCCAATTAGAATTATAAAAGATCAACTTTAACATGATAAATATTATCTGCAAAGAATTTACAGCAAACCCTGGACTTAATGCTGAAGTACTGAAACCTTCTTATTAATATATGAAAGGAAAAAATTATGCCTAAAAATAACAGTTCTCTTGTTTGACATTATACTGAAGATTGTAGACAGAATAATGTTAGGGAAAAATAATGTAAAGAATTAGAAATAAAGATATAAAACAATGTATTTGCCCCCAAATTCAGTACAATTATGGATGGTTAATTTGAATTACACGTACGTTCACTACACACAAACTCAAAATAGAAAAAATATTATATACCTACATATAAGCAACATACAGAATATAAACATTATTAAAACAATAACATTCCACTAACCTCAAAAACACATATCCTTGGGCTAAATTTGATAAAAGTTGCTCAAAATCTCTACATTAAAATTTATTTAAAATAAATTTAAAATTACCTAGATTATTTTAGTATTTAGTATATACATTTTAGACACATTTTGTTATCTATATATATACCTAATTATCATAATGTTTGATACAGTTATAAATTTTAGATTTAAATTTCAAATGGCTTATTGGTAGAATTTAAAAATATAATTTTTTTTACATTAAACACTTAGAATAGTTTAATATGACTGGGGATACAGAGATTCAAATCATCTTTAATACATATAACAAATTTAAGAAATTACTTGGTAATTTTTATGGATACATAATATTTGTACATATGTATGGGGTGTATGTGATATTTTGATGTAAGCATACAACATGTAATGACCAAATTAGAGTAACTGGGATATCCATCACCTTAAACATTCATCATTTCTTTGTGTGAGAAATATTAGTTTCACTCTTCAAGTTATTTAGAAATATACAAAAATTATTATTAATTATAGTCACCCTCTTGTGCTACCAAACACTAGACTTATTTCTTATCTATCTGTATTTTGTAGCCATTAACCAACTCTTTACAACGAAGTCAGGTACAGTAGCATACCTGTAGTTCTGGCTCCTCAGGAGACTGAGGTGGAAGGATTGCTTCAGCTCAGGAACTCAAGTCCAGCCTGGGCAGCACTATTTAAAAAAAAAAATGAAAGAAAGAAATGAAAAAGGAAACAACAACAACAAAAATCAACAAATACTTTCTGAGA
>NW_016807975.1:1478312-1484821 GCF_001698545.2 Rhinopithecus bieti
GGCTTATTGGTAGAATTTAAAATATAATTTTTTTTACATTAAACACTTAGAATAGTTTAATATGACTGGGGATACAGAGATTCAAATCATCTTTAATACATATAACAAATTTAAGAAATTACTTGGTAATTTTATGGATACATAATATTTGTACATATGTATGGGGTGTATGTGATATTTTGATGTAAGCATACAACATGTAATGACCAAATTAGAGTAACTGGGATATCCATCACCTTAAACATTCATCATTTCTTTGTGTGAGAAATATTAGTTTCACTCTTCAAGTTATTTAGAAATATACAAAATTATTATTAATTATAGTCACCCTCTTGTGCTACCAAACACTAGACTTATTTCTTATCTATCTGTATTTTGTAGCCATTAACCAACTCTTTACAACGAAGTCAGGTACAGTAGCATACCTGTAGTTCTGGCTCCTCAGGAGACTGAGGTGGAAGGATTGCTTCAGCTCAGGAACTCAAGTCCAGCCTGGGCAGCACTATTTAAAAAAAAAAATGAAAGAAAGAAATGAAAAAGGAAACAACAACAACAAAAATCAACAAATACTTTCTGAGAAACTACAGAGTCTGATGTTTCATCCATTCTAAGTCCTTGGAATACACAATTTATAACAAAATGAAAAAATCAAAAATCCTGCTTTTGTAGTATAGGTATCCTGGTAAGTGAGATCGATAATATATAAAATACATAATCATATGTAAAATATGGTGTAAAGTTACCTGACATCACAATAATTAATTATACGTAATCCTCAAATCTCAGGCAACACTAAACCTTTGCTTCTCGTGCATCTATGAGTCTAAACGGGGGTTCTGATGCTCTCACCTGTGTTCATGTATGTACAGGAGTCAGCTGAGGGACAACTGATTTGCATTATGCTCAGCTGGGATTAACTTCAATCTGCAAGTCACATCCAGATCCATTCCTCATGTCTTCCATGGTCCTGAACCAACAAGATCTCAGGTATATGTTCTTGAGATGGAGACTGCACAGCAGCTAAAGACAAGCTCCACTGTGCAAAAAATTTAAGACTTCTGCTTAATTCCATCTGTTAACATTATCTATTGGCCGAAGCATATCACATGGTCCCAAATACATGCTTGTTCTGAAATAATTCTCACATTACCACACACACAAAGTCAAGGGCAGAAAAGCATACACTCACATGGAGGCAGGGAGAATTAAATACATTTAAAGGAAAATGTAACCCACCACAGTTTACATGTGCTTGCAAAAAATAATACAAAGGATGAAGGAGATTGGAAATGTGGTGCATGGGAAAGGAATGGGTTATCACTTTAAGTAGTGTAGTCATTGAAGGAATTAGAAGGATGACATTTGAGGGAAGACTTGAAGCAATAAATGAGCTATGTAGCTTGTTGGGAAAAAGTATCCAGAGGTAGGAAGTACAAAGTGGTTTGAGCTTGATCAGTATATGGAAAGAAGTATAAGATGAAGTCAAAAAGGTAAGGGAGATTACTCAATCTTATGGATATTGTAGAATGTTATAAGTTTGCTTTTCATTGGGGTGAAACTGTAGTGTTTTGATCAGAGAAGTACAATGTCAGGCTTAAAAAGATTATGGACAACTGTGTTAAGAATAGACTTTTGGACACTATTCGTCATGGATCTTGTACAAAATAAATGGAATATTTAAACAAAGTAATTTGGACTTTCTTACTAAATATACGGTTGCATAAATTTCAGCTCTCTAATGCTTTGTTCTTTGCGTGATTCCTCACTTCCGGTCATCAGTTCATTAATTGCCCCTGTTACCTCACTTACTTTATTGAATCTGCTGTGATTCTGGGGGCTGCCGGATTGGAATCGTTCATTATGCAATTAAAGGCCTTTAAATTTAACTCAGCTGAAGTTTGTCTTTTATCAGTAGTTAAGTCGTAGGGGAGTCAAGAGTTTCACATGGATTTTCAACTACTAGGGTCAGTCTCCCTAACCCCTACATTGTTCAAGGGTTAACTGTAGATCTCTTAATATCCCACAGTTCATGGTACTTCTTTTAATTACTTTATGAATGTTACTCTTTTCTTCATCTTTGATAATTTTAGGTATGCGTATTTAAACCTTTGAAACATGGTTCTATTATTTTAAATACTTATGTGCAAATCTGTGGGTGATTGGGCTTTAGTGCTTGCTGGTCCTCTCATGACATTTACACTGATATTTTGTAACTTTTACAGGGCTCAGCTTTCTTGAAAATTTATTTTTACTTCTCTTTTCATCCCTGTGTTAGGCTCCTCAGTATATACAACAGAACTGATATTGTATTAATGTCTTGGAGTCTCAGGCTCCTGGATAGATAACACATGTGGTTCCTGAGATTGGGGAAAGCATAAACCAGATTCTGAGCAAATTGAATATCCTTACTACTTCCGTCTTTAGGCTTTATGTAACTTGTATCTGGCTGCACATTGGATAGGTTGAATAAGTTGGTGGATGCCTTTGTAATGACACTACCAGCTTGTTGCTTGCTGGGAGAAAAAGCAAAAAAAAGTCATGCAAATTTCCTACTACTTGTAGGATATGCTAGACCTTGTTTTCTTAGGCATCTGAAGTCCTGATTTCCATTGCCTGCTCCTGATTTGGCATCCTGATTTAGGCTTCTAGGTCTTCATCCCACACGCTTTGCTTTGATTTTCTCTTCCATTCCTGGCCCTCGACATTATTATTTTAATCATGGTTATGCATTTTATAGTAAAATATGAAATATACTTTTGTGAGGAAAGCTTTATATTTCTTTAGAGCCCTCAGACCAGGAAGCTCTCCCTCTTGCAAAATGTGGTAGAGTACACATCTCTTTGAGATTTACCTAAGGACAAGAGTGATGCTTTATAAAATAATAAGAGGAACTCTAACATAAAATTATGCACAAATGAAAGAAAATGTTTAAAATATATCCTTAAAGCTCCCTTCTTTTGTTACTTTAATGATAAAATGAAATCTCTGTCATATAGATTTTTTTAAATTGTCATATTGAATAAAAAGAACTGTGTTGGCTACAACTACCTGAATCCTTTTAGAGGAGAAAAAAACGCCCTTAAATATCTTGCACTTACACATTGGTATTAGTATCCCATAGGGTGCTTTTGAAAATTCTTTGTTGTATTTGTCTGCAGTGAAAATCAATGCAAATTTATGACAACTTTTATTTGTTAAAAAGGTATAAAATTCAAGGGTATAGCCACTTATATATTACATTCCCCTTCTGAAACAATTAGCATAGATAATGGTTTTTTCAAATTTTTTCTAAGCCATACATTCTAATGTACCTGTGGCAAAACTATATTCACTGATTTAAAACACATGCATTTGAAATCTTTGAATATATAAAACAATGTATTTCTACAATTTTACATAAATGTATTCAATTAAGAGTTAGGCTAAATGTAACCTTTCTTAGACAAGGTTAATATTGTAGTTTAAGTGTAATGTGTAGGAGGATATTTGATGTGCTTGTTACAGTTTTTAGAAAAGATTTTTTACCTATTATTATTCATTTATTCCAAATATTCTCATTCCCACAAAATAATCTCTTACAATTCAATTATGACTTGTAAATTATGAATTGTATGAATTATAAAATAAATTATAAATAACATTTTTGTAATTAATATTCCATTTTTACTAAAAAAAATTGCAACTTTTTTCCCCCAACTAATGTTTTCAGGAACCCATCTGCTAAATCTGATGAGATAACCAGGTAAATTATTTTAAAATATTGTCAATACTTGAATTCTCCCAAATATTGTACACACACACACACACACACACACACACACACACTTTTTTGGTTAATCTAATAAGTTCTGTGAATTTTATGATATTGTCCTTTGACTTTTCTTGGTAGCAGCTTCTTTCTCCATTTAGAAGAGCTAAAAGTTAATTTCTCGATTTTTCCACTTCTAGGGAGGTATACTAACTATACTGTTCCCTATTCCTCCTGCGAAGTATACTTAAATTCCTGGATATTTATGTGAAGAAAACCAAGAAAGTTATTCAACTAATATTTTAATGACAATTTTATTGAGATAATTGTTGATTCACACATGATTATAAGAATACCACAGAAAGATACCGTGTACCCTTTTTGAGTTTTTGTAAAACTGTAGTACAACTAGGATATTGACATCAATAACGTCACCTGATCTTACTCAGATTTTCCCAGTTTTAGTTGTCATTGTGTGTGTGTGTTCTATATGGTTGTATCAAATGTATGTGTTCCTGTATCCACCACGATGGTATGATTGGCCTTTTTCACTTGGCATAATTCCCTATAGTCATCCAAGTTGTTATACATATCAGTAGCTCATTTCTTTTTATTTCTTGGTAGTATTCCATAGTGTGTATTCATTACAGTTTATTTAACCTTTCACCTACTGAGAGACAAGTGGGCTTTTCCAGTTTTGGGTTATTGTGAATAAAGCTGCTACGAAAACTTGTAAACAAGTTTCACCCCTCTGGGGAAAATATCAAAGAATACCATTGCTGAGTCATATTGTAGTTTCATATTTATTTATACGAGAAACTGCCCAACTGTTTTCCAGAATGTCTGTACAACTTTACATTGCCATCAGTGATCTATGAGTGATACTGTTTCTCTGCATTCTTGCTAGTATGTGGTATTGTCACTTTTAAAATTATTATTACTTTCGTCATTCTCATGAACGTGTAGTGACCTTTTGTTGTAATTTTCATTTGCATTTCCCTGATGGTATTTATATTTTTATGTAAGTCTATGATCCATTTGGAGTTAAATTTTATATATTTTGTAAGGTTTCCATTAAGATTCTGGTTGTTTTTTTGTCTTTGTTTGTTTGTTTGTTTGTCTGTCTATACAAGTTGAATTGCCCCAGAATCACTTATTGAATAGGCTATTCTCTCTCCATTGAATTGTTTTTGTGTCTTTGTCAAAAAGCACTTAATATAACATATTTGTGTAAGTCTATTTCTGGCTTCTTTATTCCACACATATATTTAATAGTATTCAGCACTATACAAGGTGCTAGAGATACGAGAGATGCTAAGGTGTATCAATCGTGATCCTTCTCTTCAAAGTACTCAAGATACTGCAAGTGCAGGAGGCTTAAGCAAATGTGATAGAACATAAAAGACACCGAGTTTGAAATCTGCATCAGTATCTGTTTGGGGCAAAATGGAGAGAGGAGGCAATTTTGCGTAAGGAGAGAGATTTCAGAAAGGATTCTAAAGAATAGGTTAAACGTGATTGATGACTAAATAGATAAGGAGAGAAGGCATTTCAGGTACAAGAAGAAGGTCATATTTATAGAGTCTTTAAATATGCAAATGTATAGAGATTTGAAATGGTCTGGGGCATTTGGAGAACTGCAGATACTTTGGTACAGCCTAAGCATAGACTTCAAAAGGGCCTGATGAGAGATGAGGCTGAAAGCATTAAGCATATAAACCATAAAAGACCTATTTAACATTCTAAGGACCTTAGAAAAAAAAGATATTAAATAATTTTAAGGTACAAAGTGACATAATTAATACAAAAGGAACCATTATAGGCTTTATATTCCTTTCTTAAAAATAAATTATACCATATGTTAGTATTAACTTCTGCACTTTCTCAGTTCTTACAAGTGGATTTTTATTTATCCCCTGCACTTTCTAATTCAGTTCATACAAATAAAATCATGCCCATACCCTTGAAAATAAAGGCCCTACACATTACAGATAGGGGAATAAAGGGCAATTGATTCAGCTCCAGAAGGACAAGAAGTTCCAAAATTATAGCCATTTAAAATAATATTTTAGATAAAATCAGAATCTATAAGCATTTCCAAAAATTAAATCTTGTTCTGTATTTAGAAACTTTGACACACTCCATCTGAAGATACTGTTGGTTTCCATTTTGAAACATATGGACTAAAGTGCCTCCTTTGTAAATGTGCCTTTCTCTCTTATTATATCAATTGATCTTCATGAATGTGACTAGTCAAATCAATGCATATAAAGTTAGAATCTTTGCTCACTGGAAGATTCTTAAAATTCTGTTTTTACCTGTTTTATGTTTGAAGTTGTATTTACTTGCTACTGTTAAATCAGTTATAATGAAAGAGTTTATAATTATAAACAAAGGAGTTTATTCTGAAATGCTTTAATACAGTATTTAATTTGCATAATTTATATATATATATTTTAGTTTTGTGAGGCATAAAACCCAGTACTGATCTTAGATAAAACCTACTTAACAAAAACACCAACACATGAAAAAGAGAGCAGGTATTCTAAAAATATCATGCTAAAACATAGACTGGAATAAAATTAAAAGATTCCTGGAAACTTTCCATGATTAATAGGAGATAAATGAGCATGGAGTGATAGTATGGTAGATGTATGAGTAGCTTCACAGATCATTCTAATTGCCTTAAGGATGATGTTTTTGAATAGTAATCAGTAAAACAGTGATTAAATTCTTTCTCCTAGTATCAAGGTAAAATCAT
>NW_016807975.1:1484982-1509728 GCF_001698545.2 Rhinopithecus bieti
ATTTTGTAATTAATATTCCATTTTACTAAAAAAAATTGCAACTTTTTTCCCCAACTAATGTTTTCAGGAACCCATCTGCTAAATCTGATGAGATAACCAGGTAAATTATTTTAAAATATTGTCAATACTTGAATTCTCCCAAATATTGTACACACACACACACACACACACACACACACACACTTTTTTGGTTAATCTAATAAGTTCTGTGAATTTTATGATATTGTCCTTTGACTTTTCTTGGTAGCAGCTTCTTTCTCCATTTAGAAGAGCTAAAAGTTAATTTCTCGATTTTCCACTTCTAGGGAGGTATACTAACTATACTGTTCCCTATTCCTCCTGCGAAGTATACTTAAATTCCTGGATATTTATGTGAAGAAAACCAAGAAAGTTATTCAACTAATATTTTAATGACAATTTTATTGAGATAATTGTTGATTCACACATGATTATAAGAATACCACAGAAAGATACCGTGTACCCTTTTGAGTTTTGTAAAACTGTAGTACAACTAGGATATTGACATCAATAACGTCACCTGATCTTACTCAGATTTTCCCAGTTTTAGTTGTCATTGTGTGTGTGTGTTCTATATGGTTGTATCAAATGTATGTGTTCCTGTATCCACCACGATGGTATGATTGGCCTTTTCACTTGGCATAATTCCCTATAGTCATCCAAGTTGTTATACATATCAGTAGCTCATTTCTTTTATTTCTTGGTAGTATTCCATAGTGTGTATTCATTACAGTTTATTTAACCTTTCACCTACTGAGAGACAAGTGGGCTTTTCCAGTTTTGGGTTATTGTGAATAAAGCTGCTACGAAAACTTGTAAACAAGTTTCACCCCTCTGGGGAAAATATCAAAGAATACCATTGCTGAGTCATATTGTAGTTTCATATTTATTTATACGAGAAACTGCCCAACTGTTTTCCAGAATGTCTGTACAACTTTACATTGCCATCAGTGATCTATGAGTGATACTGTTTCTCTGCATTCTTGCTAGTATGTGGTATTGTCACTTTTAAAATTATTATTACTTTCGTCATTCTCATGAACGTGTAGTGACCTTTTGTTGTAATTTTCATTTGCATTTCCCTGATGGTATTTATATTTTATGTAAGTCTATGATCCATTTGGAGTTAAATTTTATATATTTTGTAAGGTTTCCATTAAGATTCTGGTTGTTTTTTTGTCTTTGTTTGTTTGTTTGTTTGTCTGTCTATACAAGTTGAATTGCCCCAGAATCACTTATTGAATAGGCTATTCTCTCTCCATTGAATTGTTTTGTGTCTTTGTCAAAAGCACTTAATATAACATATTTGTGTAAGTCTATTTCTGGCTTCTTTATTCCACACATATATTTAATAGTATTCAGCACTATACAAGGTGCTAGAGATACGAGAGATGCTAAGGTGTATCAATCGTGATCCTTCTCTTCAAAGTACTCAAGATACTGCAAGTGCAGGAGGCTTAAGCAAATGTGATAGAACATAAAAGACACCGAGTTTGAAATCTGCATCAGTATCTGTTTGGGGCAAAATGGAGAGAGGAGGCAATTTTGCGTAAGGAGAGAGATTTCAGAAAGGATTCTAAAGAATAGGTTAAACGTGATTGATGACTAAATAGATAAGGAGAGAAGGCATTTCAGGTACAAGAAGAAGGTCATATTTATAGAGTCTTTAAATATGCAAATGTATAGAGATTTGAAATGGTCTGGGGCATTTGGAGAACTGCAGATACTTTGGTACAGCCTAAGCATAGACTTCAAAAGGGCCTGATGAGAGATGAGGCTGAAAGCATTAAGCATATAAACCATAAAAGACCTATTTAACATTCTAAGGACCTTAGAAAAAAAAGATATTAAATAATTTTAAGGTACAAAGTGACATAATTAATACAAAAGGAACCATTATAGGCTTTATATTCCTTTCTTAAAATAAATTATACCATATGTTAGTATTAACTTCTGCACTTTCTCAGTTCTTACAAGTGGATTTTATTTATCCCCTGCACTTTCTAATTCAGTTCATACAAATAAAATCATGCCCATACCCTTGAAAATAAAGGCCCTACACATTACAGATAGGGGAATAAAGGGCAATTGATTCAGCTCCAGAAGGACAAGAAGTTCCAAAATTATAGCCATTTAAAATAATATTTTAGATAAAATCAGAATCTATAAGCATTTCCAAAATTAAATCTTGTTCTGTATTTAGAAACTTTGACACACTCCATCTGAAGATACTGTTGGTTTCCATTTTGAAACATATGGACTAAAGTGCCTCCTTTGTAAATGTGCCTTTCTCTCTTATTATATCAATTGATCTTCATGAATGTGACTAGTCAAATCAATGCATATAAAGTTAGAATCTTTGCTCACTGGAAGATTCTTAAAATTCTGTTTTACCTGTTTTATGTTTGAAGTTGTATTTACTTGCTACTGTTAAATCAGTTATAATGAAAGAGTTTATAATTATAAACAAAGGAGTTTATTCTGAAATGCTTTAATACAGTATTTAATTTGCATAATTTATATATATATATTTTAGTTTTGTGAGGCATAAAACCCAGTACTGATCTTAGATAAAACCTACTTAACAAAACACCAACACATGAAAAGAGAGCAGGTATTCTAAAATATCATGCTAAAACATAGACTGGAATAAAATTAAAAGATTCCTGGAAACTTTCCATGATTAATAGGAGATAAATGAGCATGGAGTGATAGTATGGTAGATGTATGAGTAGCTTCACAGATCATTCTAATTGCCTTAAGGATGATGTTTTGAATAGTAATCAGTAAAACAGTGATTAAATTCTTTCTCCTAGTATCAAGGTAAAATCATACCAGACAATATAACTGGAGGATATTGCATTTAGTAACTACTAAAGAAGTTAAAACTTTGATTAAAGTAAATTTCTTACCCCTGTATTCTGGGTTTCCATTTTCACATGGATTTTTAACTTTACCGTTACTTCCTTCTTTCTTTTAGCTTTTACACATGCTTAAGGGCATCAACTTTTACTGTTGACTTTGCGCTTGCCTCATTTTAGACTTTGATCTCCCCCCTGCTTAGATCTATCATCGGTGGACTCTGATGACACATTGCTATGGTTTACCTACTCAGATAACTGTTCCTCTTCACTATTTTCTACTGTATCATCTTCCCCTGTCTGCTCTTCAAATCTTGGCATTTCTCACAATTGTGTTACAGAACAAATTTTGTTCTCACTTTATGCTCTCTCTCTCTGTAGGCAGTTTCATCCATTCTCATTGTCTTAACTATCATAAATAAGCTGATATTTTTATTCTAGCCCATGAGTTGAAAAGCCATATATTCAATTGTTAATGAACATAGAAGAGGATAGTTTAAAACAATCCCTTTGGCAGCTTATATAGAATCTTTCATTTACTAGCTTCTTCTGGAATTGTATAGATAGAATGGATAATAATAACAATTTTGCAGAAATCATCTTCTTGAAACAAAGACACAGCTATTAATATTACCATGAACTCATTCTGTGCCACTAAATGAGGAAGGCTATATTTTGTTTTGGTTTTGTTCTTTATACAAAGAGAAGACTGAGATGTGGACACAATGGTAGCAGTTAAGAAATCCTCTGACAATTGATTTCAACTGTATGGAACCATCATACAGACTATAATTTTCAAAGCATTTTTATTGCGAATAACATACACACAAAAAAGTGCACAAATCCTAAGTCTGCAATATGAATATCTATGCATAACCTTTACTCAGGTAAAGAAATGAAATATTATCATCAACTCATAAGCTCCTTTCCTGTCTGCTCACAATTATTAGTCTTTTTTTCTTCCTAAATTTAATTAACTACTAACCTGACTTCCAACATTCAAGATCAGTCATGTCTATTTTGGATCTTTATATAAATGAAATTATTCCATATACATTATTTTGCATCAGGCTTCTGTTTCTTTTAGTTTAGGAAGTTTTATTTTATTTAATTTTTTATTTTTTTATTTTTTTATTTTTATTNTCTCTGTAAATCACAATTTCTAGTCTTCTCTTGTAAGACCTATAGACATGTTTGGTTTGATTTGGTTTGGTTTTTGCCACATTGTGCCACTTAGAATGCCAAGAAAATACTGAATGAAACTAGTAGTGACTGGTAAAATTTATTTCTTTTCCCAATATAATCCTCATTCACCATTAGGTCATATTTTTAATAGTTGTTTTGTTGGTAGCTAGTTAGTTTGTTCAAATATAGACTCCCTTTTTTAGATACAGGAACTTCAATTTTTTCTGTTTGCGAGATTTTTTTTTATTATTATTGTACTTTAAGTTCTAGCGTACATGTGCATAACATGCAGGTTTGTTGCATATGTATACTTGTGCCATGTTGGTGTGCTGCACCCATCAACTCATCAGCACCCATCAATTCGTCATTTACATCAGGTATAACTCCCAACGCAATCCCTCTCCCCACCCCCCTCCCCATAATAGGCCCCAGTATGTGATGTTCCCGTTCCCCAGTCCAAGTGATCTCATTGTTCAGTTCCCACCTATGAGTGAGAACATACGGTGTTTGGTTTTCTGTTCTTGCGATAGTTTGCTGAGAATGATGGTTTCCAGCTGCATCCATGTCCCTACAAAGGACGCAAACTCATCCTTTTTTATGTTTTATTTTTATTTTTGAGACGGAGTCTCGCTCTGTCGCCCAGGCTGGAGTGTAGTGGCCGTATCTCAGCTCACTGCAAGCTCCGCCTCCCGGGTTTACGCCATTCTCCTGCCTCAGCCTCTAGAGTAAGCTGGGACTACAGGCGCCTGCCACCTCGCCCGGCTAGTTTTTTGTATTTTTTAGTAGAGACGGGGTTTCACCATGTTAGCCAGGATGGTCTCGATCTCCTGACCTCGTGATCTGCCCGTCTTGGCCTCCCAAAGTGCTGGGATTACAGGCTTGAGCCACCGCGCCCGGCCGGAAGTTTTTTTTTGTTTTGTTTTAAATAGAACACAGACCTGTAGACTTTTGGCAACAATTATAAAACTCTTAGGTAGTTGATTTTAAGCTTTTGTGTCTCACACATAAACCATCATTAGTTTTGATGTGCTGATTGCATAACACCATTGCCAGTTCAAGCTCATTAGAGACAAAAGTGACTTGGGAAAAAGAATTATAATTTGTCCTCATCAAAATATATGGGTTTTCTTTTTGAGAAGGTATATAGACCAACAAGGACAACTGAAATATATTACTATGTATGAATTAGATTTCTGTGTCTATTAGCTAAGGAGCCTGCAGGTACAGTAATGATTTTGAACATGCTGTTTCTAATGAGAATGCTGAGGTTGTCTCTTATGCTCTAAATACACAGTGCAGCCTGCAAAGGCCTCAAGTATATAACTCACTAGAAAACTTAAATTAAAATTTGGCCTGGGGGAATAATATATATTCAAACCAAATTTTGTAAAATTGCAATTGATTTTGAAATAGTCTGTTGGTGAAACTATAGGCTCAAAAGAAAAGTACAATAAATGTGGTCATATTAACTGATTGTTCCATGTGATATTTCTTTCATCAAGACCATAAAATATTTTTTTTCCAGTGAGGGAAAGGTAAACATTACGCTAAGCCCTGTGGGTCACTCTTCTTCACTGCATACTTAGTAACACAGGACTTTTGTTATCAGCATCTCTATCATTATGCATTATAGTTAAATACAAGGGAAAAATCTGATCATGAGACTCTTAATGTGACAAGTATACCAATGGATCTCAGGCAGTGCTTGAAGAACTAGAGATCTAAGAGGTTTTGCATATGCCCAAGTGAAACTAGAGAAGCCTGCTGACATCTACATACAAAGCTACAGATCTCCTGTGTAAAAGAAAGGTACACAAATGCAAGGGAAATTTCAGTTTGTATAGCAGCCTGACCTTTTCATTTTCTAACTAATACACGTCTTCATTATGATAAAAGCCATTTTAATTTTTGAATTAAAGGTTTCTTCAAATTCCTAATTGCCGTTGCATCATGATGCCCAAGTAATACACTACCCATCAGAAACAATACATCCTATGATCTCTGCATTATTGTGGACTGCCCTGGATTCTACCCTGGGTGATTTAGAATTGATAGCTGTAGTGGTTAAACCATTTTCTATGTAAATTAGGAAGTAATTAAAATTCAGATTTATTAAGTCATGCAATCATTTGTGTGTTTAAGGAATTTTTGTATGGCAAAGACTAGCAAGTTAACCATACAGATGGTCCCTGATTTATGATGCTTCAATTGAAGATTCTTTGGATTTCTTATTGTACAAAAGCAATAAACATTCAGCAGTTCAGTAACTTAAGATGGGGTTAAGTCAGTATGAAACCATTGTAAACTTAAAATATTTTTAAATAGATGGGGTCATAATCCTATAGTAAGTTGAGCATCTGATAATTATCTATCTGACCCATTTTACTGATGAGAAAATTGAGGTTGTATAAAACATGCTGGAGATATATATATATACACACACACACATACATATATATACACACACACGCATACATAATACATATATATAAATTTCCATAAAAGGAATACATAATTTGTGAACCAGATAAAAGAAAATTCCTGACCATTATAGTATGATAAAGTACCATATTTTTGGGATATAGAATTCTGACTTGGACAGTGCCAAAATAAAGCTTTTGTTACCCGGTATATTGAACCCATGCAACAAACTCCACAGTAGTCTATATATTCTTGCCAGACTGCACAAAAATCTCCGCTATACAGTTTTGAAAATAAAGATTATCAGAATACAATTGTCAAAGGCATTTCAACCAGAGCAACTCTATCTTGAATAGAAGCTGAGTGAAATGAGGCTGAAACCTACTGGGCTGCATTTCCAGATGGTTAGGCATTCTAAGTCACAGGATGAGAAAGGAGGTCAGCACAAGATACAGGTCATAAAGACCTAGCTGCTAAACAGGTTTCAGTAAAGAGGCTGGCTAAAACCTACCAGAACCAAGATGGCGAGGAGAGTGGCCTCTGGTCATCCTCACTGCTACGTTCCCACCAGCGCAGTGACAGGTTACAAATGCCATGGCAATGCCAGGAAGTTACCCAATATGGTCTAAAAAGGGGAGGCATGAATAATCCACCCCTTGTTTAGCACGTAACTTTAAAAAAAAACATAAAAGTGAACAACCATTCTTTTATTCCTTTGCTTTCCTAATAAACTTGCTTTCACTCTGTGGACTTGCCTCAAATTCTTTCTAACACAACATTCAAGAACCCTCTCTTGGAGTCTGGATCAGACCCCCTTTCCAGTAACACAATAATGAAAAAAAGCCTTAAAATATATTTCTGAATAGCTTTCTTGTTTGGGAAGCTGTACACACTTCTAAAATCATTTAGCTAATTAATTAGGATACCGAAGATAACAATAATTTAATATCACCTACTTGTATACATTGTTCCTGCATGTTTGACGGACAGGAGAAGTTGATGGTGTCTGAAACTCTGAAAATATGCAGTCAGCACTTTTGTCTTCATGTAAATAGTTTGCAAAAGACCAATTTGATAGCTAAGAATGAAAAAGAATTAGGAGAGATAAATTATGTAAACTTTCTTTATTAAAGTGAACACTATGCAAATATTCGATTTGTCTTCTATTTCAGCTGAGTTAGCCAATGATTGATTGCTTTCTATTTTAGCATGTTAATGAATTTTTTTCATTAGAATTCTCCATAGTTCTTCTCAGGTTTTAAGAATTTTTTTTTCAAAATTAAGTTGTAGCAGTATACATTGCAGCTCTGCAACAAACTGAAAATAGAGCATTATTTATAGAAAAATATATTATCTATTTAGTATTTATTTGTCCTTTTCATCTCCACTTTCCTATCTTTTATGCCTCACAAAGCAGTCGTCTAGCACATGACTCTTATTCACTAATTCAATCACTCATTAATTAGCAAACATTAACTGATTAATTACTCTTTGACAGATTTTACTCTGCTGTCTGCATAAAGTTTCTGGCATTCTGTTGGAAACAGATCTTAGACATCTCGTGATTTTCCCTTGACTGTCATCTTCATTCTGTAGGTGCTGCTCTCCTCTCTTCACAGAAAAACTCTTACATTACACACGTTGAGGATACCACATGGCCTCCCCTTTTCTATCATCAAGCAGCTGGCCAAAGAGCTACACAGGTTCAGGCTTTTCTCACATGTTCTGGATTTAGATGAAGCAGTACACCGCAGACTATCAAACCTGATATCCTAAGGTCCTCCAAATGGACCAGATGATGGAACCCAGAATTAAAAGAAAATCTTCTTCCCATGGGTCCAACTCTGACCAATAGGAATGAGAGAAATTCCCCCCTCACCTTGTTCCATAGACTACATCAAAGAATAGTTTACCCTCCTAGTTCAATCAGACAAATATTGTGTAATAATACGTGAATCCTAGCAACTCTATCTTTACTCTTTGTCATTAACTGGTAGCAAGACTGATAATGCAACACTCTACAATACCTACTATCCTTCTCTCACATCCTATGGCTGACATGCTTACCATTAAATTTTGAGTACTTAACACACTGTCTAGCACACACTAAGTAATCACCCGTCAGCTGACAATTTTCTGTCTATGATATTGCCATGTTACATCACTTACTTTATATAAGATCTTTTCTTGGTAGTAAAATTCCACTGTTGCTATTTCTATAGAGATCAATGTTGTCAGAAAAATAATCTTACACCGGGTCATACTGACTATCTCTTGCTGTAAAACAGTCGTAGTCAAAAATATTACCCAAAACCCAAAACAAAACTTAAAATTTGGGGAGATGTTTTTCTGATTTGATTTACAGAAGATGTATTAAACCAAACATAAGGGCTTCAAGCAAAGACCATTTTTTTCTTTACTCTCCCACATTATGCTGTCCTATTTCACAGGGCAAAACTCACAGTGGTAGGTGACCCATACAGAGGCCAGTGAATTGCATCTGCTGAATTATCAGCATCCCTCATTCTTTTAATGAACTGTAACAACAGTGTAATGAATCAATCAGCCATGGGGAGAGGATGCCCTGGGGGAGAGCAGCAGAGCCTGTGAGACTGAAATCTTTTTAAATGAAGTGAAATGTGTCTTCAAAGTCTACCGATCATTTAAATAACAGTGCAAAGAATCTTAATATGCCTGCATGACTGAAGTAAGCATTTTATAAGTACTACGCCAGCTGTATTTGAGATTTAAGTAAAGAGTGAGGTTTTCAGATCAGTATGCTTGTATATACTTAGTAATACAATATTTAGAAAGTATGAATTGAAAATATACATTCTTTACAAATATTATTAGGGGAAAAAACTAATATTTTTATAAATACTACACAGGTGCTTTGCCTGAATCACTTCACATACCTGTATAATAAACACAGGAGGCAGATATATTTTTCCATTTAGGAGCATTTGTGTTTCTTAACTTTAAAATTGCTGAAACCGGGTTTCAACAGTTCGTTTGTATGAATCAAAATTTACATTTTACCCCTATTGTATTCCATAGCTTCAGCATCTGGTTTCTCCTTCCTGGATACATATTTGCTAGGATTATACTACATTTTTTTAAACTTTTAAGTTCAGTGGTACACGAGCAGATTTGTTACATAGGTAAGCTTGTGTCATGAGCGTTTGTTGTACAGATTATTTCATCACCCAGTTATTAAGCTCTTGAGTTCTTCTTTTCCAGATCCTCTCCCTCTCTCATTCTCCACCCTCCAACAGTCCCCACTGTATGTTGTTCCCTGGTATGTGTCCATGTGTTCTCATCATTTAGCTTCCATTTATAAGTGAGAAAATGGGCTCTTTGGTTTTCTGATTTTACAATTACACTACATTTTAAGTGAGATTAACTTAATATATTTTTAAGTATAGTGGGTGATTCCCTTACTCATTGCCAAGTAATTCTTCCATTTCCATTGAAACAATTATTTTCTCTAAAAAAGTTTAGCGCATTTTAAAGAAAAATTCTATAGATCTAGGCATTTGCTGGATAGCTGACATTTCTGCAATTAGGAAGGATAGTGCTAAATGGCATCATTCTCTATCGTTTTATCCTTTTCTGAAATACAGTGTGAGGCTTCTCAGAACCACAGAGGTAAGAGCAGCATGCATTTGCCTGGTTGAGGCTTAGTCCCTAAGAGTTATCTCATCTACTTTTTTGACTTCAAATACCAACTACATCGGTTTGGCTTCCAATTTGTATCTGTATTCTTTTCCTTACCCTTCCCTTGCAAGTGGGTGAAAGTGTTCTGAGGCCACATGAATTTTTCTGTTCATTCTTGGGTACCAGAAAGCTCTATGATCATAATAAATTGCCAAAACAATCTCAACAATAAAAAAGTTTACATTTATGTAATAGGAAAAAACCTTGAATGACTTCTCCCTCCACAAACTCCTGCTGCAGGATGGATCTTTTACTAATTGACAGTGTATCCTGTTCTTTACTACATTATAGTTCTATCCTTAACATCCTGTTGTTTATGGGGAAACAAGGAAGAAGTAGAGGTCAGGAAGGGCAGGGAATACAAGTAAAGAAATTCCTAAGACTGTCGAACAATGCTATTATCATGCCTGGGTTTGGGAATTGTTCAAATATCACTGTTTCCTTAATGGGGGATTTTATTAGTGTTTTGCAGAATTTCCACCTTCTCCAACACATGCAAGTGCACGTAGCCATACACACATGTGCCATGCACACACACACGTGTGTGCACGCGCAACCTTGATGTTGGTATATCTGGTTCAGTCTTGAGGTTGACTATGTCTTTCTTGTAGCGATTCACTCCATAGTTATCTTTTACTCCTAATGCCCATGTCACACCCCTGGAAGTCTGCATGCATAGGTACCCCTCTCTTCTACATTGCCCACAGCCAATCCACAAGATCCACTCAAGCATTCTCTTTCTGAGATATATATGGGAGTGAAAGTGGATCCCAAAGCCACAGTTGCTCCCTTTGCTCTGCTGCCTAAGTGGATAGTCAGCCAGTCTTTCATCCTATACATTACTCAAGAAGGCTTAAGATTCTGGTCCAGTGAGTTTTTCCTTACTGCTGGACCATCTATAGACCATATACAACGACTGTTGTAAGCCTCAAATGGATCTCCCTCAACAACGCTCTTAGTTTCCAGCCACACAATAATGCAAATTCCTCGTGAAAGTAAATAATCTAGATAATTCTCTAGTACTTTCTTTTTAAAGTCCCCAAGAAGGTCTGTGTTACAGGTTGTTTGGTATTTGATATCCGCTGAATGTTTGTCTCTTTCAAAACTTCACATTTTAACATGCTATTATGACAACATTTGTTTACCTGATGTGTCCATTTGAGTGATATTAGGCATGTTAAAATTAATATTTAGAAAAGATGATTTACTCTCTCCCCTTTCAACCCTATATCAGTAGATGTCATCCCCATCCATCTAATTGTGAAGCAAATGATTTAGGATACAGAGTGTGCTCTTCCTTCCTGTATTCCTCCCTCATATGTAACCTATCAGCAATTCTTATTCAGATTATCTCAAAAAGACATAATGAAATCCTTTCACTCTTGCATTTCCATGGCTACCACTCTAGGTTTCTCTCATTGCTTGAATAAGTGACTAAAATAACCTTCTCATTGGTCCCCTGCTTCTATTCTTGGCACAACACACCCTACCCTCCTAAAATTGTCTTACCTCATCAATAATGACTTTTACAAATAGTTTAGATTTCATCATTCCTCTATTTAAAAGCTTGTGATGCTTCCTCATTGCCCCTGCTGATAGCATAATAAAATCAAATTGAAAAACTTCTTACATGGCTAAACACACATAGCCCTCCTCAATCTCATCTCCTTTTCAATCATACTAGCTCTTTCTCAGTTACATAAAAATGCCAAATCATCCCAATCTCAGGGCCTTTCATCTGCCATTCTATCTTCCTGTACACTTCCCTCCTGCATCACCATGTAGTGGACCCTTATTTATTTTTCTTTCTTTCTTTTTTTTTTTTTTTTTTTTTTTTGGAGACAGAGTCTTGCTTTGTCGCCCAGGCTGGAGGGCCGTGGCATAATCTCGGCTCACTGCAACCTCTGCCTCGCGGATTCAAGCAATTCTCCTGCCTCAGGCTCCTGAGTAGCTGGGATTACAGGCACTCGCCACCATGCCCGGCTAATTTTAAAATATTTTAGTAGAGACAGGGTTTCATTATGTTGGTCAGGCTGGTCTCAAACTCCTGACCTCATGATCCACCCACCTCGGCCTCCCAAAACGTTGGGATTACAGGCATGAGCCGCCGCGCCCGGCCATTTATTTTTCAATTTCAGACGAAATGACACCACTTCCAAGCAGCCTCCCCTGAAACAAAATACCTTCTTGCAAACCTGTTACCCTCCATTGTATTANTTTTTGGAGACAGAGTCTTGCTTTGTCGCCCAGGCTGGAGGGCCGTGGCATAATCTCGGCTCACTGCAACCTCTGCCTCGCGGATTCAAGCAATTCTCCTGCCTCAGGCTCCTGAGTAGCTGGGATTACAGGCACTCGCCACCATGCCCGGCTAATTTTAAAATATTTTAGTAGAGACAGGGTTTCATTATGTTGGTCAGGCTGGTCTCAAACTCCTGACCTCATGATCCACCCACCTCGGCCTCCCAAAACGTTGGGATTACAGGCATGAGCCGCCGCGCCCGGCCATTTATTTTCAATTTCAGACGAAATGACACCACTTCCAAGCAGCCTCCCCTGAAACAAAATACCTTCTTGCAAACCTGTTACCCTCCATTGTATTACTCAATTTCTTTTTCTTTCATAAAACCTACTATACTTGTAAAGCATTTTGTGTAGTTTTGGTTATTTCTCCACCCAGTCAGTAAGTTAGACCCTCGAAGAAATAGCTCTTCTGTTGACAACTACATTTTCAATTGTAAACATTTCCAACTACAAACTTTATGTTTACATATTAATTGTAAATACATCTAATCTATTCATAATATAAAACCTCATTTCACTTTATACAAATATTTTCTATGGATACTTTGAAATAATTGTTTTAAAGTTTGATTTAGTAAATTCATTTAGTTTTGCATTCACAGGCCTGTATTAATTATGTATTTTTTCATAAATATTATTATACTAAACATTTGACTTACAATCTAATATGATAAGTACAATGATGAAAATGCATTGAGGCCTGACGCGGTGGTTCACGCCTGTAATCCTAGCACTGTGGGAGGCCAAAGCGGGCAGATCACCTAAGGTCAAGAGTTCGAGACCAGCCTGGGCAACATGGCAAAACCCCGTCTCTACTAAAAATACAAAAATTAGTCAGGTGTGGTGCCAGACGCCTGTAATCCCAGCTACTTGGGAGGCTGAGGCAAGGAGAATTGCTCAAATGAGGAAGGTGGAGGTTGCAATGAGCCAAGATCATGCCACTGCACTCCAACCTGGACAACAGAGAGACCCCATCTACCACAAAAAAAAAAAAAAAAAAAAGTATTGCTGTGAAAACAAATAGGTGGATATGTAACAATAGCAGGGTAAGAGAGAGGATATAGCTCCAGGAGTTAGTCAATCAGAACTGATTTCTTTAGAATAAGCATGAAAGCAAGAATTGGTTAGGAGCATTCGAGGCAAGAGGAACACCATTTACAAAGGCTTAGGGCTGAGTGAAAGCATGCTAGTATATATTTTTTTTAAAAATGGAGGCCAGTTGCAGTGGCTCATGCCTGTAATCCTAGCACTTTGGGAGGCTGAGCTGAGTGTATCACTTGAGGAGTTTGAGACCAGCCTGGGCAACATGGTGAAACCCCATCTCTACTAAAAATACAAAAATTTGCTGGAAGTGGTGGTATGCTCCTGTAGTCCAGCTACTCAGGAGAAGGAGGCATAAGAATCGCTGGAACCCAGGAGATGGAGGCTGCAGTGAGCCAAGATCATGCCACTGCACTCCAGTGTGGAACTGTCTCAAAAAAATAAATAAACAAATAAATAAGGAAATAATAGAGTGATAGAAAGTTGTGGCAGAAAATGTAGTTTAAGGATGATGAATTTAAAATGACAAATATAAATTGTGAAATACATTAGTGCAAATTACATGTGAGCACATTTGCCTTTTAAAAAGATAGAAATAAGAAATGATTAAAAAAAAAAACACCTAATGTGGTAGAACGAACACAGAAATTCAGGATAGAACTCTAAGGATAGAAATGTTAAGATGAAGTGACTGAGACCCTACAAGAATGAGGGAAAGGTCAAAGATGACTCATTGGTTTCCAACTGCATGGTTTGATCAGAATAATGTTGAAGTGCCTGCAAGATGTCATGATTGAGAAGTGCACTGCATGAGGACTGAGGGATCTGTGTTGGAGGTGTATGTTTGAGAGTCATTCACAAACTGATATTTTGAAGACTTGGGTGTATTGACGTGAATAATCAATGAAAGTGTATTTAACTTATATGTTGTCAACAGCCACTTTGAAAAGCTGTTGATGAACTTGCAAGTCAACAAGTTGGTATAACTTGAGTTGGACAGAAAGACTGAGAAATTTGGTAAACTCTTTGATTAATGGGAATGAGTACCTGTAAGTCCTGCATTAACAGGCAGCACAGAAGAGAAAGTATATTAGTTATGATTTTAAAGGAAAGGCAGTATTTTTAGGTACATTTCTAATAGTAATAGCCTGAAATCAGCATTGGTGTCTTAAGTATGTTATTTCTAATCCCAAAACTTGAAATATATAGGGACAAATTCTTTAGAAATTCCCTTTTGAGAATAGCAGTAGGGGTGTTTCCAAAAAAAAAAAAAAAAAAAAAAATACTGGTTTTCATTATGAAAATTTATTGTAGTATTTTCTAGAAACAGATTGGGGATATAAGTATGATATTTATAATGAAAAGAGCAATGTAACATAGGGCTTAAGGCTATGACAAAATAACTGGTCCTATGTTTTCAAATGGAAAACTGTGGTGGAATGATCCCAAAGCTAGCAGCTGTATCCATGTCTGGAAGTGTAAAGCTTAGAGGATCTTCCCACATATATTTGTTTTGTATTCTGTTAACAGATACATTTGGTGTTATAGGGTTAAAAAAAAAAAGAAGAAAAACCAGATGAATATGTCAGTAAGAAACTTAACAATAATAATAATTTCAATAATAATCATAACCATTGTAAGGCTTCCATTGTAATGAAAGAGGGTTAGTCACTTTGAAATAATTTCAGCTCTCACTTATTAATTAAGATTTTAAATAAAAGACTGTCTAAGTTTTGGTCTTGTTGTTATTCCTTTGGGCAAAGGACAAGAGGGTATCCTTTATTTTTTTAACTGAAGTGAACATTACAAAATATGAAATAAACCATTTTAAAGTGAAGAGGTGGGCACAGTAGCTCACACCTGTAATCCCAGCACTTTGGGAACCTAAGGCAGGAGGATTGCTTGAGTCCAGGAAAATAGTCAAAAATCAACCTGTACAACACAACGAGACCCTGTCTCTACAAAAAAATAGTTAATTAGCCTGGTGTGGTAGCACATGCCTGCAGTCCTGGCTACTAGGGAGACTGATGTGGGAGGTTTGCTTGAGCCCAGAAGTTCAAGGTTGCAGTGAGCTATGATCATGCCATTGAATTCCAGCCTGAGAGGTCTCTACAAAAAAATAAAAAATAAAAAATAAAAAATAAAGTGAATTATTTAGTAACATTTAGTGTATTCACAATGTTGTGCAATCATCACTTCTATCTAGTTCTAAAACATTTTTATTGCCCCAAAATATAACCCCCTACCCTTTAAGCTATTACTCATCATTCTTCCCTTCCCTTGGCTGTTGGCAACTGTTAATGTGCTTTCTGGCTGTATAGATTTACCTACTGGGGATATTCTGTATACATTGAATCATACATGTGACCTTTTGTGTCTGGCTTTTTTCACTTAGCAAAATATTTTTGAGGTTTATTCTCATTATAGCGTGTATCAATGCTGCATTTCTTTTTATTGGACAATACTGCAATACAGAATAATTTTATAGAATAGTATTTCATTGCATGTGTATACCACAATTTGTTTATCCATTCATTTATTGATGCACATTTGGGTTATTTCCACCTTTGATAAATGTAAACTGTGCTGCTATGAACATTCATGTATTCAAGTATTTGTTTTATTGTGAGTTTTAAATTATTTATGTTATATATCCAAGTATGGGCTTTCTGGGTACTCTGCTAATTGTTAAACTTTGAGAAATTGTCAGACTGTTTTTCACAGTGTCTACACAATTTTACATTCCTACCAGCAAAGGGTTCTAATTTCTCCACATACGCTTAAAGACTTGTTATTTTCTATATTATTTTTCCCAATAGCCATCCTGGTGGGTATGAAGTACTATTTAATTGTGATTTTGATTTGCAGTTCCTTAATAACTAATTATGTGAAGCATCTTACTATGTGCTTGCTGTCCATTTGTATATCTTCTTTGGAGAAATGTATATTCAAATCCTTATGCCCAACTTTGTGTTTTTGTTGTTGAGAAGGTGGCGGTATATATGTAGCCAAAGAGGACACATACAAAAGAAACAAATGTTCTTACCAAGATAAACATGAATGGATTTTGAAAAACCAAACAAATATGCACCACAGTAATTTTTTGCTTTCTTGGCTTAGAAAGGATCTATTTTGGAATTTATTGCAATGATTATATTCTTTGAATTTAAGGGGTATTATAGGTAAGAGCCAGCTATCTTTCATAGTTGTAATTTAAACTGCACAATATTTGTTTTATTGTTTAATTTATCAGTAACTTGTTTAATTCTGTGATCACTGTAGATATCTTCTATAATGTTATTTTTGTCAAGTTGCTGAAAATCAGAGTGCGTGTATCTTCTTCATATCTATGTCTGGGTTGAAAGAATAGTTATGGCCAGGCACAGTGGCTCATGCCTGTAATCCTAACACTTTGGGAGGTTGAGCCAGGCGGATCACCTGAGGTCAGGAGTTCAAGACCAACCTGACCAACATGGAGAAACCCTGTCTCTAGTAAAAATACAAAAATTAGCTGGGCATGGTGGCGCATGCCTGTAATCCCAGCTGCTCGGGAGGCTGAGGCAGGAGAACTGCTTGACCTGGGAGGCAGAGGTTATGGTGAGCCGAGATTGTGCCATTGCACTCCAGCCTGGGCAACAAGAGAGAGATTCCATCTCAAAAAAAAAAAAAAAGAAAAAATAGTTACATAGTAGATCTGAAGTGAACACTTTCAGTAGATCAATGGCTACATTTTGGAAGTTATTTATTATTTATTAGATGACATATTTGGAAATTTTGATGGGAAAATATTGAGGGGTTAGGACATGATTTTTTCACATTCAACATAAAAAAATTCAGGTGGACAGTGAATTGAATTAGGACTCTAGCCACAGAGTTCACTAAAGTGTTCATACAACACTTACAAATGAATTATGAGGTATTGTTTGGAAAAGATAATATTTTAAGATTATGCATTTATATTTGAATCAGTGGAAAAGGCTTTGAATTGTCCATCTTTGAGAAGTACAGAAAATATAACACTGAAATGAACTCAAACAATTCTCACAGTGTAATTTTCTGAGTTAGTGGAAGCTGTTACATTTAGGTCACCCATGGAAGAAAATCCTTAATCCGTTTAATAGTTCTGCCTTTTTTATTTACACATACCTTTGTTCCTTCACTATAGATAAGTGAATTCAATAGAGTTACATATTTCTTCTGTGGCTGTCATTATTATCCAGAATACAACCAGGCTAATAGTAGCAATTTCATTCTTTATTGTCAGAGTAAAATGCAACTGATGATGTGGTTTTGATATGCTTGCGGCTACTTAAAAATGAAGTATTTCTCAAAAAATATTAACATCACAGTATATAATTGAGATAAAAAACCATTTATTTTATTCCCAAATCCATATCTGACCTTAAATATGTTACAAATAAGCCCAGCAACTGAATAGTGCCTATGAACAAATGGCTAATGTGCCTTTCCAGTTGGTAAATGAGCATACTGTGCTTGTGTGAAAATTTTTGTTCTCCACCTACGCATTTGTTTGTTCAAACTACTGCTTTTTAGTGATCATTAAGTGAGAAATCTCTCACTCCCTAAATGGTAAGATAGCAATAAAAGAACATTATTTCTTAAGTGTGAGAGGTCCACGTTTGAATTCCTACTTTTACTCTTTTGTAGGTTTATAACTTTGGCAAGTTGAGTAACTTCCTCAATCCTCTGCTTTTCGTTTGACTGTTAGTTTCGTTAGTAACTTACCATCCTACAGAAAGATATTAATAATTTCTCTTTTATTCATTATTCCTGCATGAGCAACTGCATCAACCATAAAGGCAACTGTTTTAGAATGAATTTATGCCATGAGGATTCCAGTGATTGAAATGATTTAGTCTGGCAGTATTTCATATTTTTTGTCATCTATTTCAACCACAAGGGTCAATTCACAATCTCTTGGTTTGAATTTATGACTTAGACATTTACTCTACCTGACTTTGTGGGTGTTTTTGTTCTAATGATGAGTTATGAATTGTCTTTGGTTTCATTTCTACAACTATCAGATTGGTTGTGATGTCAGACCATTACTCAGATATAATTTCATTACCTTTTCTTTGTAAATGTATGTCATTTTAATTGCTGGGTGTAAGCCATTAGAGTCACTACACTTTTTGCTTTTTAATGGGAGATTGAGAGAACAATTGTATCGATGGTCTAGAAACTCCTCCTCATTTACATCTTCTCCACCAGAAAATAGTTATTAATTAATAATATTTTAAATTTATATTGATAACTAATTTTTACTGCATGCTTTCTGTGCCAGACCATGATTTAAGCATTTTATACAGGATGTCACTTAATCCTTACGTTCCTGAGAGGTTAGTATTAATATTGTTTCTATTTTACAGATGGTATAGAAAGGTAAATTGCTCATCCAAAGCCAATATGTAGTAAGAAGTTTTAGTTTCTGGGTAATTATTCCTCAGTGGTTAGTTAATTTACAGTTTTCAACACCTGAAAGAATGTAAAACAAACAAACAAATAATCTCAAACCCTAAATAATGAACATCTCACTGAATTTCATACAAATGTTCATACAAAGGGGATACTATAAACATTTTAATGTAATAATTCTTTCCAATCATACTAGGAAAACTCTAAAAGACAGCTAAAGCAGTTGGATCAAGACTCATATACAAAAATAAGAAAGACTTGACTGTTTAATTATTTGTGTTTAGTTTGTTCATCATAGGTATACTAAGGAATGTAGGTAACGTCTAAAAATTGCTTAAATTCATAGCTTGAGTACTGAATTCTATTTACTTTTGCAATTTTTGGCTTTTCACTTAATAATAGAGTCAAACTCTAATCTGCTTGCCTTTTCAGGTTGTAGGACTCCATCAATATCTATTTAAATAAACACAATGTTTGAGAGAACTCTCCCTGTTGCTCCAATTTTATCTAAAGACCAATATTATTGGATCTAAAATGTTTTCCTTTACGGCATTTTAAAATTGCTAAATTATTCCAACGTTTTAGAAAAATTACGATATTTCCACTAGAGATTTTATTTTCTTCTTTTTTTCTAGGGAAAGTGAGCACATTTGGAAATATTGGATCAGCATTGCAGCTATAGCATTTAAACAGGACACACACGTTCCGGTTCTCCTTGACAGAGGGGCTGAAGGTAGGTTATCACTCATCATCAAATGTCTTGAGGTTTTTTTGAGTAAATAAATATTTCCCTCTTTGTGTGTTTCTAGCAAGGTTCACAAAGGAAAAACACATCTGAATGAGCTAGTGTTTCAAAAAAGAGAGGAAGAGAGACTATGTTTCTGTGTAGAAATAAATATTGTTGTTTAATAGGAAAGCAAAGTCTTTGTTACAAAATGTGTATCTTTTGTTCTATACCCACCTTAACTCCTATAGGTATTTCAGTTTGTAACTTCTGGTCTGCAGATATTCAGCCATGTAAATGCTTCTGAGTCTTCACGTCTATATTTCTATCAACTGCAGTTGTACAGCACAAATGTGGTTCATCGGTTTAACCCAATTTTCAGGGTAGGAATGTCAAAGAAATGCATCAGACACAGAAAATTAAGAAACAGTCATACAGTACCTAATGGCCTAAGAAACTTAATCTGTTTCCCAAATCACTTGACTTACTGTCTAGATCTTTTTTTCTTTTTTGTCCCCGCTAAGGAATATCAAGTTCAGTATCTTTTCCCTGCAGACTTCAAATGAAATCAAATTGGCAATAATTAATATCTGGTTGGCAGGGTCTTATATGGATTATTTCTTGAAAAACTAAGGACAATAATTGAGTTTTAAATGTGCTTATAACATTTCAAGGTGATACATGGTGAATGCAGTGGAGAATCTTTTTCTGTCAGTATAGATTTCCTAATAGAAATTCACTTAAATGAGGGTCTATCAATTTGTAGTAAATTATTTCACTCTAGTTTCGAACAAGCTTTATTGAACACATGCCTGCCCCCTACACAGAATAAATTACATCTTGACAGTGTAATTCATTTAAATAAATATTTTCTCTGTTTTAATTTAAAATAAGTTCTTACCATCTGCTCTGTCCTTTAGTTACAAATGCCAAACAACGTAACTTACTCTTGTGCCATTTTCAAACTGCAGACATGGAAGTGATTTGGGGCTTGGCATGTTTTTGTTTTTAGTTCTACACAATCGGTATTTGTTTTTCCTTTTCTCATGCTTCAAATATAATGGGAGATATAATTCTATTCTGACGTATTGAAACCTTTCCCAGAAAGAAAGAAACACAGGGAAGGAAGAATGATTAATTGAAAGAGTAAACTAAGGCCATATCTGCAGAAATGTGATATACCTACAGGATTGTAATCATGTAGATGAGATGTTCAACCTAACTCTATGAGGCAGATGCCATGCAGATTGCATTGTAACCAAGACCCTTAGTAAGGGAAAATCTATTTGTCTTCCAGGGAGAACAAAATACATTTCCAGACAAGCCAAGAATTAAAAGTGCATTCACCCTGTCTGCATCTTTTGATAGACTTCATATTCTAGGGGCATAGCAAAAACTACTCAAACGTTAGAAAAGCATCACAAACTGAATAGAAGAGGAGCATAGTAAGTCTGGTTAACATGAAAGGTTATGTTCAATTCAGCTCAGTGTTCATCAAGCCCTTTCTCTGAAGAAATCACAGCATGAAGCACTTAGCTGAATGCATTCATAATGAAAATAAAAGCTGCTGGTTCATGTTTTAAAAAGAAAAGGAAAAGATAACAGAATATGTTTATATGAAAAATTCATAAAGAACTAAAATTACTAATTGGAAATTTATGATATTTTACAAAACCAGAGCATAGGAGCCTTCAAAGCCTTGGCTATTCTGCTAGGACAGGCTTTTCACGTTGTGGATGGGCACTGTCTTGAGATTTTTTTTGGAATTTTTCTCTCAGTTCTACATTCCACAGCTGTCTGAGAGCAGACTTAGCTCTCTAGGATACTGTATTCTGGCCAAGGCCAGACTAACCTGGGTCTGCTGTTCCAGGATGCTACAGTGATAAGAATGGTCAGTTTTATAGAATTAAAACATAGACATACTTAAGTTTCCTTAGGCACTGTAATCTGTGATTATGTCTATTTCTTTATAGTCTCTCCCAGAGATAACATAAGTTTTCATCTTTTCACTTTTAAACCTTACTTAGTAGTGATTATCTCAGGTAAACTCATCTACTCTACATTTTCCCTGTGCTAAAACCACTCTTCTCTTTCACAACAGATAGAGTGGGAAGAAAAGTGTTGATATTTAAAAATAAAATAAAAAAAGCTACAGATGCTTCTACTATTACAGAGAAATAAAATAATTCATGCAGGGTGATACTTGTTTTTCTTTTTGATATCAACATAGGCACATCAGTAGGTAACTTTCCTTGGTCATGCGAAGTCCTCAAAAGAGACAGTAATTTAGAAATAAAGTTACAAAGCTTAGAAATGTCACACTATCTACATACACAATGAACTAAAAAACTAGAATAAAAACAGAATCAGAAAAAAAAATTATATGCCATCTGGGTATATAAATAAGCAAACAAAAAATACTCTTTCTCTTTTAAATAATTTTTTGAGTCAAAGATAAAACCCAAAGTGAAACTGCAGTTATTTAGTATACTAAAATTTAACAGTAATGAAAACAGCAAATATCAGAATGCCTAAGGAATAGCGCTATGACAGCTCTCAGAGGGAAATTAATTACATACACACCCAAATAAGAAAGCAGAAAACAAACGAATTAAACATTTGATCCGGAAAGTTAGCAAAGGAACAAGAAGATAAAATGGGAATAGAAAAAGTGAAATAACAATGATTAAAACAAAATAAAGAATTGGAAAAATAGTAGAACACCTCCTATTTTATGACAAAACTACTATTAATCTTCACAGCAAAGACATTAGGCTGGCAGAACACTTTTAGGGGCAACACAGAACTGAATTGATATATAATATCCAGACATTTACTTTCATTGCCAGCTTTAAAATGCAGGAAATTAATCCTCAAGGAGGTTACGTAATTTACCTGTGATCAAAACACTTATTTTCTTTGCAGTGCTTCTACTTACTGGTAGATTAGCCATTCTGAATGAACTCCCGTCTACATTTCCAATCTCTGTCATCTTTAATCTCCTAATCTGAGATTGATATACATTTTCTCGTTTTCTTTCTCCTTTTTTTCTTTTCCTTTTTTCTTTTTTTAATGGAGTCTTGCTCTATCGCCCAGGCTAGAGTGCAGTGGGAAGACATCAGCTCACTGCAACCTCTGCCTCCCAGGTTCAAGCAATTATCCTTCCTTAGCCTTCTGAGTACCTGGGATTACAGGTTCCCACCACCAGGCTCCGCTAATTTTTGTATGTTTAGTAGAGATGGGTTTTCACCATGTTGGCCAGGCTGGTCTCGAACTCCTGACCTCAAGTGATCAGCCTGCTTCAGTCTCCCAAAGTGCTGGGATTACAGACGTGAGCACCGCACCAGGCCTAATACACATTTTCTATCTCAAATTATTCTCTGAGCACTAAAATATTTTCCATTTCACCTCCCTTCATTGAGAAATTTTAAAATAACAACCACTGAACTATTGTTTTACTCTCACTAGTAAAACTTTATTTACCAGCATTCTTTTTTTATAAATTCAAAATATTAATCATGTTTCCATCACAAGAGATCTCATAGAATGATGGGATATACTTTTGTTTATTTTTCTATCCTCAAGATAAGCTTATTTGAATTCTATTTCATTATAAGTTGAAGATACTGTGAAAAGTTGCCAAAGTGTTACTTTTCATTTTCATCACAATGTATCATTTGCCACATTTCTTTTTAAAATATGTTTAAGTGAATTTTTTTAACTTTTATTTTAAGTTCAGGAGTACATGCATACGTTTTTAATACAGGTAAACTTGTGTTGTGGGGGTTTGTTTTACAGATTATTTTGTCACCTTAGTGCTAGTTATAAAGTCTGGTACCCATTATTTATTTTTCCGGATCCTCTCCTTCCTCCCACTCTCCATCCTCTGATAGGCCCCACTGTGTGTTGTTCCCATTTATGTGTCCATGTGTTTCCATCATTTATCTCCCACTTAGAAGTGAGAACGTGTGGTATTTGGTTTTCTGTTCCTGCGTTAGTTTGCCAAGGATAATGGTCTCCAGTTCTATCCATGTCCCTGCAAAGGACGTGTTCTCATTGCTTTTTATGGCTGCATAATAGTCTATGGTGTATATGTACCATGTATTTGTATATGTACCAAAATACATACGTATTTTGTTTTCTTTATCCAGTCTATCATTGATGGGCATTTAGGTGGATTCCATGTCTTTGCTATTATAAATCGTGCCACAATGAATACACATGTGCATGTGTCTTTGTAATAAAATGATGTATACTCCTTTTGGTATATACTCAGTAATAAAATTGCTAGGTTGAATGGTATTTCTGTTTTTAGGTCTTTGAGGAATCACCACGCTGTCTTCTACAATGGCTGAACTGATTTATACTCCCACCAACAGTGAATAAGCATTCCTTTTTCTGTGTAGCCTCACCAGCATCTTTTATTTTTTTGACTTTTTAATAATAGTCATTCTGACTGGTGTGAGATGGTATCTCATTGTGGTTTTCATTTGCATTTCTCTAATGATCAGTGATGTTGAGCTTCTTTTCATATGATTGTTGGCTGCTTGTATGTCTTCTTTTAAAAAGTGTCTGTCTATGTCCTTTGCCCAGTTTTTAATTGGGTTGTTTTTTTCTTGTAGATTTGTTTATTTTCCTTATAGATGCTGGATATTAGACATTTGTCATATGCGTAGTTTGCAAAGTTTTCTCCCATTCTGTAGGTTGTCTGGTCACTCTGTTAACAGTTTCTTTTGCTATATAGAAGCTCTAGAGACTTAAATGTTAGACCTAATACCATAAAAACCCTAGAAGAAAATCTAGGTAGTACCATCCAGGACATAGGCATGGGCAAGGACTTCAAGTCTAAAACACCAAAAGCAACGGCAGCAAAAGCAAAAATTGACAAATGGGATCTAATTAAACTAAAGAGCTTTTGCACAGCAAAAGAAACTACCATCAGAGTGAACAGGCAACCTACAGAATGGGAGAAAATTTTTGCAACCTACTCATCTGACAAAGGGCTAATATCCAGAATCTACAAAGAACTCAAACAAATATAT
>NW_016807975.1:1511622-1522734 GCF_001698545.2 Rhinopithecus bieti
GGAAGGAAGGAAGGAAGGAAGGAAGGAAGGAAGGAGGGAAAATATGGTTTTTGCAAAACCTCAACCCCTTACTCAGTAGATAGGTACGGACTTTTATGGGTTTTTTTTTTTTTAATTTTTTTGTTTTAGAGAAGAATGGTGTCTATTGTCCTTGTTTTTTTATGTCAGTGTTGAAAGAGAAGTCTAAGCAATACTAGAAGAAAATAGAAAGAGTGAATGAAGAAATTCTGTAGTAAAATGAAAATAAAGAAAAGCCAGAGTGACCTCCAATAAGTGAAATGAAGTTCTCTCTCTATTAGAAAAATCAGCAAATGATAGTCTGGAATCATAGAGAGCAAATATGATAGGCAACCAGGTGCCCTTGCCAGTTTATATGTTTTCCCCAAAATATATTATGTTGAGGGAGATCAGAAACATGTTTTTGTCTAGCCTTAATACTCATGAATGTTGCTTTCATTGCTAAGCCAGTGAAATTGTGTACCTCCTTTATTCATTGAGTTGTGAATCAGCATGAGTAAATGAAATTTTATCACTTTTAAGTTGAGAGAAACCAAAATATTGTACTGTGTTCTAGACAACAAAAGTTTACCTAGGAATGAATGAATTCTGAAGGTTTGGCATCTCAGAAATCTTTGGTATGTTTATTTATTCAACATATTTTATATTGGCTCTATGTATAATATTTACATTTGATGTTGATTAAACTTAGCATAATCTGGACTCAGAATACTGATTACATATTTGAGATATTCTCTCATATTGTCAAACAGAAACATGACATCTGGAAATATTTCATGTTACTAGTTACTTTGGAAAATAATAAAACAATGTGTTAGATTAATATGACAAAAGGACATAATTATTAATTCTGTATTTAAAATATTCTCTCCATGTGTGAACTTTATTAATGACATAAGATCAATGGTTATTTTTAGCTAAATAACTTTATTATAAGTTCATTGTAAATATTCTTAATTTTGTTTTTTATGTACATTTTAAATTTTGTTATATTTGTTTAGTTTTTATATGCATAGATTAAATATACTTCATAATTTAGCAAATCCTGAATTGAGTCTGCTTCTCTAAAATAAATTCTTCTTTCTGAGAATATAAAGTGGGTCTGAATTATAGAACCCTGTCATTTTATTTCTAGCTAATTATCCCAGAAAGAGACATCAAGCCTAAAAAGGCCTGCTAGCATAGTGATATTTTCCCTAATTCATAGGTGTTTGCTTCTTTGTGGTCCTCTGGACCAAGCCAGGCCTGTCACAGTCCTTCTCCAACATGTTTAGACCTGGAGCTGAGAAAAGAGTCAGTTTTCTCAGGGAAGGAAGGCATACATGTTAAAATTAAGGAGTTCATGTCGGAAAAAGCCTACAATCACGAAAAATGTAGCTGATTCACAGAAAAAGCAAGACACAAGAGACTGAGAAAGACAGCAGTCTAAGATATTAAGTGTTTTATACTTGATCAATATTCGCATCATCCAAGTCAAGTTCCAATTTAAAATTATCCTTTCCAATCCTGAATACAAAATATTCTTTCCTTTGTCCTCTAAGAGGCAGTAATACATGGTGTTTTAAGAGTATAGGCATAGAAACTATACAAGTCTTGTCCTTGAAAATATAAACAGATTTCTCTGTTTATACAAATGCCATTGTTACTCCTTGAGTGAGGGTGTGGTAAGGGGCACTAACTTGCTGAACGTATTCTCCAATACTATCTTTGGGACACTGGGTCCTGGTTTCATCCTTGGATTGTTGAATGGGTGTGTAAGAGTCTCATGGAAACAATATCTGCTTTACCAAAGAGAAAGAGTCTCATGAGACTCTTACATCTCTGACTTTTTGTTTCCAATGCTCCTTCTTCTGTTTCTGACTTTGCTTTGTTTCTTAGATTGACTCAAACATTCCCACTTATAGAAATATATAAGCTAAAAACCTTTTAAAATAAGGTTCATGGGGCTAAGGAATGGAGAAGGAAAGACCGTAGACCATTTGCTAAGCTAGATGATGCTTATGGGTGATATTTAATATTCATAACTGAACCTGATTATCATTTCATCTTCCATAACTCTGTACATAATCAATCACAAAGTATCAATCAGAGTTTCTCCTTCCTAAATATTTCTCAAAGCAATCAATTTATCTCAATTTCAAAGGAACTAATTTCCTGAGGCCTGGCAATTTCTTTCTCTTGTGTTACTTTAATGGTCTCCTAACTTTTCTTGCTTCTAGCTTCTTCCCCTCCACATTCATTCCACACATGGTAGGAAATGGGATGAAGTAATGTCTGTGCAAAAATCCCTTTAAAGCTCTCTATTGTGTTTAGTATAAAGTAAAATTTCTTACAACTGTAAGCCCATGCTCGATCTGCTCCTTGTTTTCTTTAGTAATTTCATCCTTTAACACCATCCTTAGAGTATAAATTCCTCTAATTTGTCATACTGTCTCTGATATGTGTTGTCTAGAAATTATCCAGCCCTACCACTGCCCCATAGTTATCTTACTCATCTTCACTGCACTTGCTGGATGACTTATACTGTGTGAACCCAAGAGTACATCTCTTATATTACTGAACAGTGTGACCTCAGCACCTGTCACACACCGTGATCCAAATAAGGCCCATGGATAATATTTGTCAAAAAGATAAACCTGAATACAATTTTGATTAAAGAAGGGAAATATGCATTAATAAATGAAATAGGAGTTCTAAAAGAAAATTGCTAAAACTTATCAAAGTAAAACAGTCTCTGGAAAATCATAAATCATATTAAAAACCTTTTGATAGAACAAAATAATAAATGAATAAATTGCAGAATCATAAGCTAAATACATTATTGTTGTTTCTTTAGAAAAAACAGTAGGCTTGGTATTGAGCACCGACTATGTTTTAAAGGGAAAACTGACAAACTGTATTTAAGTGAATTTGGCAAAATGGATATCAAGAAAATTGGAAGTTACGTAATAGTTTATGTTCTGTTTTCTGCAGAATAAACAAGTACTTTTTTAGTAATGTACTATTGACCAAAACTCGTAACTTTCAAACAGGTATTTTGACACAATATATGTTGGTTATCAAAGGAAGATAAAGGGATGGGGAAATAGTACTTCTCCAGACGTATCACTTGAGCTGAAATCTGACTGATTTGTGCAGTATTATCTGAGAAACAACTGTTACTATTTAGAATATTTTACATAAATAAAATTATCTTCCAGGTGCTGCAATATGGGTACAAAGAATCTTTTAGAAGAAGTCTGCAAACCTGGACCAAAAACTGCCTAAAGTTTAGATAAGTTCTAATTTTTGAGTAACATAGCCTTATTGAGTATCAGAATTTATCCTGTTGTGAGCTGAGAGTGATATGAAAATACAATGAATATGGTGGCAGATAAACTTCTCTACAGACTCACTGCAAATGACTCACAGGGTTTACACACATTGAGTGCTCTTTACAATATACTCTACAAACAGTAAACATTTGAAAAAGAAGACCTATTTGATTATATTTCTATCAGAAATAATAAACCAAAGCCAATTACTATGGAGTTAAAAGTTTTTAAACTTGTATTTCTAGATTAAGAAATAATTGCTGGGCCAGGCACAGTGGCTCACGCCTGTAATCCCAGCACTTTGGTTGGCCAAGGTGGGCGGATCATGAGGTCAAGAGATTGAGACCATCCTGGCAAACATGGTGAAACCCCATCTCTACTGAAAATACAAAAATTGGCTGGACATGGTGTTGCGTGCTTGCAATCCCAGCTACCTGGGAGGCTGAGGGAAGAGAATCACTCGTACCTGGGAGGCAGAGTTTGCAGTGAGCTGAGATCATGCCACTGTAATCCAGCCTGGCGACAGCATGAGACCCCATCTCAAGAAAAAAAAAAAAGAAAAAAGAAAAAAATAATAATTGCCTTCTGCATTCATCAGAATGAAAATAACAATCAGGAACTCATAAAGATTTTGGAAAAAGAGGCAAAACATGAAGTATTGCATGAAAAGATTTTGGAACAGGATATGGCACATAATAAGCCTGAATACAAGTTAGCTAATAGTAGATGAAGTAATAATGGTAGTAGTAAAGTCTAGGCATAGTTAAAAATTCGTGAAAGTTATATCATAAATCTAGGACTACCAATGGAAAAAAAGATAATACGGGCATATATATATTATAGTTCTTCACGAAAGAGTCAAGAAAGCAATATTTAATAGGAATCCTTTTCTCAAGATGTGTTGTCAACACCACCATTGTTAAATGTATGCTTTGTGTTTAATTTGCAATAATATGTCTTGCTTACAGATTTTACCAACTTGCTACAATTCTTTATATATTCTTTATATATTTATGTCACATTCCATTCTTTTTTTTTATTATTATTATACTTTAAGTTCTAGGGTACATGTGCATAACTCCATTCTTATCCAAAGAAACATCCCAAAATGGTATCTGTATACTATGGGATGCATTTTGCCATTAAGCCAAAACCAATAATGCAAATCTGATTCATTCTTGAACTATTTTTAATTAAGTGGCGATTATCTTTCTTTACCTTTAATATTCTGTTTCTACAGTAGTCACTAGCCACTTAAAGATTGTGATCACCTTAAATGTAGCTTGTTCAAATTAAGATGTGCTGTAAGTATAAAGTACACATTGGATTTTAAAGACTGAGTGCAAAGAAAAAAGAATGTAAAATATCACATTAATGACTTTTGAAAAATACCAGTGATGTATTGAAATAACACGCTGGGCATATTGATTTAAATAAAATCTATAATTAAAAATTTAAAAAAATCTGTTTCTAAAGCATAATACCACTCAAATGTATTCAAGTTCCTGGGGCTGAAATAATGAAATTTATAAACACTGGAATTAGGATCATATCATGGGCAGTATATTTTGGAAAACCATCATAGTATAAGTTTTTCCATGAGGTGGGGAACCTGCACATGCTGCAACACTCTTGGAAAATCTGAGAAAGTGAGATACAGCATTCACGTAGGCATCTAACCTAAGCTAAGATAATCTTATTTTTCCTCAAAGACTTTAATAAAGCAAAATAAAATCAAGAGCAAAAAGAAACAGAAACAATTTAGAATTCATTCTTCTGTTTCTAACAGTGACATTTCAGTAAGTGAGATGTAAGTAGTGTCCAATGGTGGTGGCAGGAGCTACATAGCCAAATTGTTACTATGTTATTATGCTCTTGCCCATTAATTCAGTTGCTTAGATACCCTGGATTTTTGCTACTTTTCTGAGACAAATTTTCTAGATTTATTTGTTTGTTTTTTTGTTTCTGTGAGACACCTCATAGCTTTCTAACAAATATCATTTTTATTGAAGTTAGCCAGAATTGGTTGATATTACTTCTATTCAAGATTTGGCTATTACAGATAATGGTACCTAGATATAGAGAATTTGGGTAGATTTCCTTGCTGGCAATATTCAGAGTAACAGGGAGCACAAATGTAACAATGAGGGTTTGAATAAAAGGACTCTCATAATATGGAGTGGAAAAATAACCAAATAATCACGTACATTTTTCTGGAAATACTTGCCCAATAAAAATAAGTGGTGGAGGATAGAATTGCCTATTTCATAAAAGAGTATGAAGGCAGAAGAATTGCAAGAGGGAGATAGCTGCTAAGATTGAATATGGGTAGCTTAAAAAAAGAAATGACCAGTTCAAACAATTAATCATTGGAGGCATGAAACGAATGCTTCACAGGCTTTCCATTTCTATCCAAGTTCATCTCTCATGCTCTAAGGTTACAATTTGAAGTTACTGCAAACCTAATTGAAGTTTTATTCTTCAGATTTTTGAATTAAAGTTTTATTTATTTTACAACCTCGCTTAGGACTTGTTTGTAAAATTTAGGGCACTGATTTCGTAAGTGTTGGGTTCCAAGAAATGGACACATGATAGAGATTTTTATATATGTCAAAATCTTTCCAATCTTACTGAGAGTCCTTACTAATGGAAGTGTTCTTTTCTCCTTGATGATGAGACTGGGTTGCTCTTGATTAAATAAGTAGTAATGTCCTAAATGCAGGAAATTCTAAGGGTAGTAAAGGAAATTATTCTCTTGTTTTGGTCTCACACTTGTTTCTTGTCTCTGCAATTTTATCTAGAATTAAATCCAGACATCTTGCTGGAAATGGAGGAGCAATTATGTAACACACACAAAAAATTACAAATTAGAAGAATTTTTTATCATCTATATACATGAAATATATTGAGAATAGGGAATAGAATCTAATGATGCTTGACCAAAAGAAGGATAGCATTTTGAATCAAATTGAATTTATAATTGCAAGTATACTTACCAGAATGTCTGGATTTGTTTTTCTAATTCTAGGAGTAGGGCATAGTTCAAATGTTTGTGTATATGTTGTTCTAAAATTGGACTCAGCCATAAATAAAGGTGAGATACCAAATTTTTCTTAATTTTATATACAAAAATGAATCCAATGGAAATGGAAATGATGCAGTGGACTTTAAATATGTAACTCATCTACTACCCTGCTAATCTAGAAGAGTCCATAAATAATTCCTTAATCAATGTCTTAGAAAAATATATTGGTACGTAGGAGGTCCCCACAACCATGCCCAGACTCAGTGAATTAACAGAAGGATTCACAGCATTCAGCATGGAGTTGTACACATGGCTATGATGTATTATAGCCAAAGAATACACAACAAAACAGCAAAAGGAAAATGTGCATGTGGGAAACTCCAGAGGAAGCCTAGTGCAAGCTTCCAAGAGTTGTCTCCCAGTGGTCACACAGGACATGTTTATTTCTTCCAGCAGGGAGTTGCGACAACATGTGTGAAATTCTGTCTACTAAGGATAATTGGTAGAAACTCAGTGCCTAGGGTTTTGGCTAGAGGCTAGTCATGTAGGCATTCTCTGCCTAGCATGTACCAAAATTCCAGAATCCCAAAAGTGAAACAGGTGTTCAGCAGACACCATATTGTTAGTATAAACCATCTAGGCATAGTGAGTCATTTTTATCAGTTCTGGGAATGGTAAGAACACTCCCCAAGTATTAAGTCCACAGAAGCCAATCAAATGCCAATGGTATAATTAGGACTTTTCGAGGGATAACAGTCTCAGTTTTGCTAAGTTAACTTTTATCTGCTGAATTAGTGAGAGAACAAAATGCTTAAATGATTTTGCTCTGTAAGTCTGCCTTTTGATGTGAGATTATGTAGATGAAAAAAGATCCTTGATTTCAAATGAGGATGAAATAATTGTGGGGTTCCAGATACTAAGTAGAGGCATTAAGTCCTTATACTAGTTCAGAGGCCAAAACTGCATGGTTTACCTTAATAAGCAAAAGGATAAATAAACACAGTAAACAAAATAGTTTGACCACAGTGGATCTTTGTTCACGGAAATTGTTCATGTTGTTCCTAGGAGTAAATGAGATAAAAGACAAAATGTTGCTACTTGGAATGCATAAACAAAACAAATAAAAAAATAAGCAAACAGAGAAAATAATTCCATTCTAATGAATCTGCTTATTTCATCTAACCATCAAAATAGAGAGTTACAAACCTTCACCTAGTTATTAATTCAAGGCATCAAGTATCTGTGAATGAAGGGGGATTGGATTCACTTGAAAAAAGATATTGTAATCGAATTGTGTTACTTTCTATGACTCTCTTATCCTGCTCCAAAGTGACTTGTACCTATTCACCCAAGTAACAGTAACAGTGTACAGCATAAAGGAAAATAAGAAGATTACTTTTCAAAATATTGGATACTTGCTGCGCAGATTGTAATTGTAACATCCCTGACCCACCAGGAATTGTGGAAGAGGCTTATGACGGGTAAACTTACATTTCTGAGTGAGTACTAGAGATACACCTTCTTAGCTAAATACACATTCATACCTGCGTTCTTATCTTGGGGAAACTCATGATTATAAGAAAGACCAAATGGAATCTTCTAGAGTCTATGTTGAATCAAAACCAAAACTAAATTGTTCTGAGAATCACATATCAGAAAACTGGAGATTTTCAGAAATGATGATTCCTGTTACATTCTCCCTTAATTCTTCAGTTTGACTAAGACAAGGAAATAACAGAGCTTTATCATGAAATTAATTAGGTGGTTTTCCAGTAGCAACTGCTATCCCAAATATGTTTTCGTTACTGAAGCTAATTAATACAGCCCGTAGCATCTAGTATGCTGTTATTGATCTAAAGATGATATAGTTTGGATTTATGTCCCCTACCAAATCTCATGTCAAGTTGGAAGAGGGGTGTGCTGGGAGGAGATTGAATCATGGGGCAGATATCCTTCTTGCTGTTCTTGTGATAGTGAGTTCCCATGAGATTTGATGGTTTAAAAGTGTGTGGCACTTTCCCCTTTGTTATCTTTCTCTCTTCTGCCACCATGTGAAGAAGGTAGTTGCTTCCCCTTTGCCTTTAGCCTCGATTGTAAGTTTGCTGAGGCCTCCCAGTCATGCTTCCTGTTAAGTTTGCAGAACTGTAGGTCAAATAAGCCTGTTTTCTTCATAAATTACCCAGTCTCAGGTAGTTCTTTATAGAAGTGTGAGAACAGACGAATACAGAAAATTGGTACCAGGAGTGGGGTGCTGCTCAAATGATACCTGAAAATGTGAAAGAGACTTTGGAACTGGATAACAGACACAGGTTGAAACAGTTTAGAGGACTCAGAAGAAGACAGCAAGATGTAGGAAAGGTTGGAATTTCCTAGCGACTTGTTGAATGGCTTTGACCAAAATGCTGATAGTGATATGGACAATGAAGTCTACGCTAAAGTGGTCTCAGATGGAGATGAGGAACTTCTTGGGAACTAGAGTTAAAATGACTCCTGGTATGCTTTGGCAAAGAGACTGGCAGCATTTTTCCCCTGCCCTAGAGGTTTGTGGAACTTTGAACTTGAGAGAGATGATTTACAGTATCCCGTGGAAGAAATTTTTAAGCAACAAAACATTTGAGAGGTGACAGAGCATAAAAATTTGGAAAATTTGAACCTGACCATTCAGTAGAAAAGAAAAACCCATTTTCTGGGGAGAAATTCAAGCTGGCTGCAGAAATTTACATAGTTAATAAAGAACTGAATGTTAATAGCCAAGATAATGGGGAGAAACATCTCCAGGGCATATCAGAAATCTTCATGGCCAGCCCCTCCCATTATAGGCCTGGAGGCCTAGTGGGGAAAATGGTTTCATGGGTTGGCCCTGGGGCCCTGTTGCTCTGTGTATCCTTGGGAGATGATACCTTGTATCTCAGCTACTCAAGCTCCAGCTGTGGCTAAAAGGGATCAAGGTACGCCTCAGGCTGTTGTTTCAGAGGATGCAAACCCCAAGCCTTGGTGGCTTCTATTTGATATTGAGCCTGTGGGCATGTAGAAGGCAAGAATTGAGGTTTGGGAACCTCTGCCTAGATTTCAGAGGATGTATGCAAACACCTGGATGTCCAGGCAAAAGTCTGCTGCATGAGCAGAGCCATCATAGAGAACCTCTGCTAGGACAGCATGGAGGGAAAATATGGGGTTGGAACCCCCACACAGAGTCCCCAGTGGGGCACTGCCTTGTGGAGCTGTGAGAAGAGGGCCACCATCTTCCAGACCCCAGAATGGTAGATTTACCAACAGCTCATGCCGTGTACCTGGAAAGGTTGCAAGCACTCAATGCCAGTCCATGAAAGCAGTATTGGGGGCTGTACCCTACAGTGCTACAGAGGCAGAGCTCTCTAAGACCTTGGGAGCCCACCTCTAGTATCAGCATGCCCTGGATATGCCGTATGGAGTCAAAGGAGATTGTTTTGGAGCTTTATGATGTAACAACTGATCTGCTTTGTTTTGGACTTGAATAGGGCCTGTAGCCCCTTTGTTTTATCCATTTCTACCATTTGGAATTGAAACATTTACTCAATGCCTGTGTCTCCGTTGTATTTTAAAAACAACTAACTTGTTTTTGATTTTACGGGCTCATTTGCAGAAGGGACTTACCTTGTCTCAGATGAGACTTTGGACTGTGAACTTTTGAGTTAATGCTGAGTGAGTTAAGACGGGGGGACTGTTGAGAAGGGATAATTGTATTTTGCAGTGTGAGAAGGACATGAGATTACGGAGGGGCCTGGGACAGAATGATGTGGTTGGATCTGTGTCTCTGCCCAAATCTCATGTGGAGTTGAAGGAGGGGCCTGGTGGGAGTTGACCGGATAGTGGGGGCAGATTTCCTCCATGCTGTTCTTATGATTGTGAGTGAGCTTCCACGAGATCACTCATTTAAATCATTTAAATGTGTGTGGCACTTCCCCCTTCTCTCTGTCTCTCCTGCTCCGTCATGGTAAGACATGCTTGCTTCCCCACTGACCTCTGCCATGACTGTAAGTTTCCTGAGGCCTCCCAGTCATGCTTCTTGTAAAGTCTGTGAACTATGAGTCAATTAAACTTATTTTCTTCATAAATTACCCATTTTCACATAGTTCTCTATAACAGTGAGAGGACAGACTAATACAAAAGATATCTTTTTACCCCCTACAATAAGCAGCAAACATAAAAAGCATTCAATTATCACCTGGCAAGGTCAGAAGCTCAGCATGGTATTTCCTATTTTAAACCACCATGTAGTTTTAAAAATTTTGGAAAACCAGGAAGTAGAACATACTTCCAGTACTGATTTTGTTAAGAAAAATTGTTATTGTGAATAGTGCCACAATCAACATACATGTGCATGTGCTTTATAGCAGCATGATTTATGATCCTTTGGGTATATACCCAGTAATGGGATGGCTGGGTCGTGTGGTACATCTAGTTCTAGATCCTTGAGGAATCGCCATACTGTTTTCCATAATGATTGAACTAGTTTACAATCCCACCAACAGTGTAAAAGTGTTCCTATTTCTCCACATCCTCTCCAGCACCTGTTGTTTCATGACTTTTAATGATTGCCATTCTAACTGGTGTGAGATGGTATCTCATTGTGGTTTTGATTTGCATTTCTCTGATGGCCAGTGATGATGAGCATTTTTTCATGTGTCTGTTGGCTGTATCAATGTCTTCTATTGAGAAATGTCTGTTTATATCCTTTGCCAATAGCAAAGACTTGCAATCAACCCAAATGTTGTA